>NW_004524659.1:1428797-1451846 GCF_000260255.1 Octodon degus | reverse complement strand
TCTCCTCCCCCTGCCTCTCTCTGTCTCTCTCTGTGACTCTGTCTCTCTGTGGGACTCTTTTTCTCTGTCTCTCTCTCTGTCTCTCTGTCTCTGTGTCTCTGTCTGTCTGTCTGTCTCTCTCCCCCTCTCCCTCTCCTTCTCCCTCTCTTCCTTTAATATTTCTCTGTTCCTTATATACTGCCTCATACCTTGATTCTTGTGAATATGTGCTCTAGTACTAAAACATACCTACTGGAACCCACACTCCTCTTACTTTTGAGGGACCACAACCATGAGCTCTTAATACAGTTATGGGAATATATCCTCTATTTTCATATCTATCTTACAATGATTTTTTTTTGTGTCTGGCTCAGCCCACCCTGGAGGCAGGGCTGGTATGGCTTGTGGTGCTGGAGCTCAAACTCTGGTCCCTGCGCTCTTGCCTAAGCTCACCTAAGCAGAGCTTTTGGACTGCTGGTCTACCTCACTGGCCCCAATCATATTGCTTTTTAATATTTATTTTTCTATTGAGAAATAAATATGAATGAGACAGTTTCACAGCTGATTAATAAGACAGTTTTGATAGTCAATACACTGTACATTGTTAACTTCTTAGTGGTTATCCATAGTACAAGAAGCAGACTGGATATTCTGTCCAAACACTGTTAGTACACCTCTTCCTTCTCATTGAGTTAAGCGAAAGTAGCTGTGAATTTATCCTAACTATTTTGTATATATAAATACAAAATAATCTTTCCTTTGTATCCTTTTTTTGTCCTGTCAGAGGTGAATATTCTATTGGCATCTAAATACTATAGGTGTTTGAATTCAACTAAACAATCCAAGACTGTCTAGCAGTCTATAATATTACTGGGTTATCCTCAGAAGTTATTGACTTGAGCCTTTTACAGCTCATTGTATTAATATGGATTTACTTTATATAACTCGTTTTTATACTTTTCTGCTGGATGGTTAAGACCAAGATATAGCAAGACCTATATACCCAGAATTGTAATTTTTGTATCTGATAAGGTCAGCCAAGTACTCTCAGGATTTATCCTGTAGCCCTGTACTGCCTTTTGTACATCCTTTTGTCAGTGTCTGATATAAGGATGAGTCACGGTCATTGCTTGACCAATTTGCTCTCTGTGAAAGCTTGAAAAAGTGTTTTTTCTGTCCATGTGACTCTCCCCAGGCTCACTTTAGATCATCGAACACATTCCTCTGTGGCTCCATAATCTTCTTGATCAGAAAACTTGGAGCACAACTGAGTTACATGTTGTTACAGTACAGGTTCTCCTATGTCCCGAGTCTTCACTGACCTTGAAAGGGTAGGGCCAAAATGTTGACTAAACATGCAGCCCTTCCTTTTCTCCAATTTTGATCTGCTAACTTGGGTTGTTAACCCTCCAGAAGAGAAGCTATTTATTAAACTGCAATAGATGCAGTTCGGTTTACCCTATCTGTCGAAATATCAAACATTTTGGCATATCCTGGAACAGTTATTTTCCATCAGATATTGATATGTTGAACTTTAAGTCTTTACAGAATATGAAGGAAAAATAATTATATAAAAGTAGAAATAAGCATTTACATATTTTTACAAAGAAATTTAGAAACTTTACCACATATGGAATTGTAAGTCCTTATATTAGGGAGACAATACAATATTTACAGATGTGGGTCTGGTTTATTTCACTAATAAGTGTATCCTCAAGGTGGCCCCAATCATATTGTAATGAATTTTTAAAAGAATTCTTTCCTGGAGTTCTGTAACCACTTAGCACTTGGGAATCAATTATTTTTATTGTTGTTTTTAGTAAATTAGGACAAGTGGATGTATTTACGACATTGAGCAAGATCAGAAGACTCCAACAGACAAAGATAAAAACCTTTCCGGGTGCTGGCCCCACCCCTGTCATCTACTCAGCAAGTTCCACAGGTGCTGTCTCTGATTCTCAGAGCTCAGAGATCACTGTCAGATCTGCTATTCTCTGCCCTCTTCTCTGACTACTTTGACTTTGATCCTTAGAAATTTGTGCCAACCTATTTTATCTTTTTTATTTGAACCTAGCTGGCCAGAACTTAACTGTTTTACACAATGCCCCAGTCCCTCCCTGAATTTGCTGTTCCTGAACCTCAATGCCCACAAAATTTCAAATTAAAGCTTCAGTGTATACCCAAGTGGCCACAGAAAGCTTTTGGTAAGAGATAAAATAAGAATGTGTCATTGCGGAATGGGCAGGCTTACAGTAACAGGAAGGAACAGAGTGTTTTTAAGGGTTATTTTAAGTATGGCATATTATTTAATGATAGGCTTATTTCCCTAAGTGCTGTGGCTTAGGAAATTGGCTACGTGTCCATCAAGCACCATGCAGAAAAGTGGACTGCAGAGCGTGGACACTCGGTGGATCTGCTTTAAACAAGAGCTGTCTGACAGTCAAGATGAATGTGGCTCTCTGTCCTTCAGTCTCTGCCTCAGCTAATAGGCAGCAGAGAGGCTAACAAGGACGAAGCTCAGCAAAGGTATTTGCTAGATAAAGAAGCAAAAGGAAAGCACCAGATTCTACAAGTCCATAGTCATATTCTTGCAGTGCTAGAGCAGAGAAACATTACTAATCAAGGTTAATTCTGTACAGTTACCTTGAAGTTTGAATATTGAAATGCTGTCATATGTGGAAACAAATTCACTCAATCTGTATATTCAGTTGCCAATGTTTTGTTTCTTGTGCCTCGCTTTCTAATTTCAAAGGAGCAGCTTTGTTCACAATAGCCATAGATGGGAGACGAAATAAATTTCCATCCTTCAGAAAATAGGTAGTCAAGTGTGTCATTTTTGTATATTGACATTTTCAGTGAAATATAAGAATAAACTATTAGGGCACACAAGACCACTGATAAATGTTAAAAATATGCATTTGTATGCATATAAAACAAGCTAAATGTACATATCCATAATAAAATGAAAGGCAAAGGAGGGAGTTTAGAGAAGTAATGCACAATAAAATTCAATATTTTTTAAATGTATTTAGTACAGGGTCTATAGGGTCTCACTACAAAGATCAGACTCCTAGTGATCCTCCTGTTGTCAACCTCCCAAGAGCTGGGAATACAGTTTTGCACCACCACACCCAGTCTCAATCTCTGTCTCAGCACACCCTGGGGTAGGGCTGGCATAGCACACTGAGGATCGAACCCTGGTCGCTGTGTCTACCTAAACAGGCACTTTAGTCTGCTGACCTATCTGGCTGGCCCTGAAATTCAATATTTTATAAAGTTAACATGTGCTAATAAAAATGATGAGCATTTCAATCCCCAGTTCCAAAAAAAAAATGATGAGCAGTACAAATAAAAAAGAAATCAAAAACAAAAGTCTGGAGACTGGGCAAGGTGGCAAGCACTGTAATCCCAGCTCTTGGGAGGCTGTAAACAGGTGGATCACTACAAGTCTGATCTAGTAGTGAGACCCTGAACACCCTGTAGACCCTTCCTTAAATTAAAAAAAAAACCTGATTAACATGAACCTTTTGACATGAAATTCAAGAACACATATTACTACAGATGGTAAAGGAAGTCTCAGAATAGTAATTTTGGTGGAATTACTAATTTAGGGGAAGATGCTACAATTGTATTTCTTGATGGTTGAGGGTTATATAAACTGAGTGTGTGTGTGTGTGTGTGTGTGTGTGTGTGTGTGTGTGTGTATTTCCTGGGGATTGAACCTAAAACTTTTGAACTGAGATAGCTACACTCTCAGCTCTTTTTAAAAAAATTTTCAGAGGCAGTCATGCTCAGTTGTTACATTGGCCAGGCTGTGCTCTAACTTGTGATCCTCCTGCCTCAGCCTCCCAGCACATGGGAAGGATACTTTAAACAACTTTATTGTGAGTGCTAGTTTGGCAACACATATACTAAAATATAATAGTGCATTGTAATGTGACTTTTCTAGTTTCCTTTCAAAAATACAAAGAATAATAAAGTGACACACACACACACACACACACACACACACACACACCTCCAAGTTCCTGAACTGTCAGGGGAGACAGGTGGCTGCAGGGAGAAAAGAGACTCGAGCACAAGTGTACTGGGGGAAGAACAGCCAGCAGGTCTGGGTTGATCTTCAACAAGAAAAGCTGAGGTGAAAGGCATGTGTGGGCTGGTGACTGATGGGAAGCCCCTGATAGTTGCAAATATGAAGGGAAACAATTTACTTTTGTTGGCTTTTGGATGCTTTTTCCCTAAATCCTGCCAGGAGCTATGAGGAAAGACTGTTAGAGAGAGGCTTGAGCAAGCCCTCCGTGGGGTGTAGACCCGAGGGCGAGGACAGCAGCAGCTGCTGCAGGCAGGGTCGCAGGACTGTCCTCTGTGGCCCTGGAGGAACCAAAGCACCCTGCAGATGGCAGCCTTGCCTCAGAATCTCTGTCCATTGTTTGTTCTGCTTGCTTAGCTCTTGAGGGGTTAAAAGTAAGTGAGAAATCTGAAATTGGGCAGCATTTTCTCATGCTTGGAGAGAAGCTCCTCCCTCTAACTGGATGCAGACGGACTTACTTTTTTTTTGTTTTTGTTTTTTTTTTTTTAGAACTCAGAGTGTTTTACTGGAGAATGAGCAGATAAAAGCACAAACAAAATATTTTTAACTAATGTGCATTTCAAAATTATATGACTTTCAAAGTTAGATGCTATGCAATAAGAAGTTTATGTAACACAACCTTAATAATCATGTAGGCATTGATGTTTAAAAGTGTAATCTTTTATAAGCATCTGCATCCTGGTATTTTAACTCCCATTGATGCTATGATAGCGTGCCATTCACGTGTTATCTTAATCTCCAACTTGCGGAATGTCCCCGGATGCCCAAGAGTCCACCCCATAACTTGCAGGGAACAATCTGTGATGTTTTTACAAGACCCTCAGAGAAATGGTATACTGCTTCTACATGCAGTAGAGCCTCGACAGCAAACCAGCACAGAGGCTGGGGCGCTGCTCAGGGGAAGAACGCATGCAAAAGGCCTGCGGTCTTCTTGAAGCACCAAAATAAATACATAAATAAAATACAACACAAAAACTTAAAATTATGCTTTATCCAATGAAGTCAGTACCGAGGTTGAAATCTGAGCAAGTTAGACAAGAGAAGCCAATATGCCTGCTGATATAACTGAAGATAACAGTCAAGTTACAGAAAATGGAATCTGAGTTTTGAGAGCACTGAAGTTGGTAATAACCCAACGGTAGGTTACATGACACCGACTTCATCTGATGATTTGTGGGAAAGGAAAACGCCCCGGTCATCCAGGGCTTCCCAAGAAGCTGCTCTATCTTTGAAAATAAATATTTGCATATTTTTTCAAAGCCTTCTCCACCCCAGGCCTAAATTTCACATTGATCTAAGCCTCAGTTTCTGAAATGTGTTTCAGAGGCTCTTGCCTGGCAGAAGTACTCTCAGGCTGGATGGGTGGCTGTCACCCCCGAGGGTCTCCAGGGCCCTCCTGTTCTGTACCCACATCCTGTGCTAATCGTGAGGTCCCTGTTCTGGGAAGTCAGATTCCCTTTGCACCTGTCTGTCCACTGGTCTCTTCCTACATGACTCCCCCTGACTGGTTGGGCCGGGGATGGGAGTAGAGAGGTGGGTCTTCTTTTATTTTCTGACATCATCTCTCACTCTGGAAGTAATGTACCTGTCATGGTGTTTCCGGCCATCATTTCATGGTGTTTTATATGATTTGGTATGCTTGTTCTTTCCCAAAGGTAGGGGCGTTTCCTCTGTCTCCAGCTGCAATAAGTTTTGATATAAGCACTTGGTATGGGAGACAGATGCAACTGGAAATTCAGAGTTTTACCAGAAATTGATGAATTGTTGAGCATTGTTTGTGAGCTGCGGGGACAGTGTGCAGAAATTGAGTCCACACCTCCTTTCTGGGATCTTTTTCCATGAATCCTAAAGAATGTTTACCAAAAACAAAAAATACAAAATAAACTTGAATAGTTTCCATTATAAAACAGACCTGAAGGAGCAGACCAGTGGTTGCTCAGAATTACACTAAAAGTCAGCCAGAGGCTTCCTGCTTCTCTCTTTAATGAAACAAACCTTAATTGTGGAGAAGAGATGGTTCAGGTAAAACCGCATTCGAATCTAGGATGCAGTGGTACGATCCTTTAATCCCAGATACTGTGGAGGCTGAACAAGGAAAATAGCAATTGTAGAGCCAACTGAGGCAACTCAGTGAAGCCCTATCTCAAAATAAATAAATAAATAAATAAATAAATAAATAAATAAATAAATAAATCAAGCAAACCAGGGACACCTCGGGTTCAATCCCCATGTATTAGCTAGCTCACTAGAAGACTTTGAGCTCAGTGCAGAGTTCCTTAGGAATCTTTGTAAAAATCTGAAACATCTGCCTTGGAAGGCTGAAGAATGGCATTGGAAGGCTAGAGATAGATGACCAAAGGCGGTGGTAAACAATGGGGTCACTGTGAAGATGCAGAAGAAGATTTCCTTTCTCTTCCATCACTGGCCCATCCAGGCGGTGCACCGTTTTGCTGATGTGGCCCACACTCACAGTGGATCTTCTCTGTTCAGTAAATCCATCACCCAGATGCACCCAGAACTACACTAAACCAATGAGCAAGTAGTTTCTCATTCAAGCTGACAGCATGCTTAACTGTCACAACCCAGTATCATGCAAAAGAAGAACAAACAAAAACCAAAATACTCTCACTTCAAAGGGACTGGCAAAAAAAATTCTTTGCAGTTAAAGGAAAGAACAAGGAAATAAATTATCTAACTGGAGAATAAGAACAGGAATGTGAGAGTACATGCTGGAGCCAAAACTCCACTAGGAGAAGGACAAGAGAATTGAGGCAAATACAACTTTGAGATCTAGGAACACTTGCTGCCTGCCTGCCTCAGGCTAAACAAGAAGTTGGTTGAGGACTCCTTTTTTCTTTTTTTTCTGAAGACATCTATTGAAATTAGTAGAGAACTATATGAAAGAGAATGGAGACATACAATGTCCTTAGTTGCCTGGGAATTCATATGTCCTGGTGGCAAGATTCAGCTTTCCCCAGTTCCTCATTCACAACTTAACTGTGATGTTCACAACTTAAAAGAAGAGAAGTTCATTTTAGTTCATAGTTTCCAATCCTGGTTAGCTGACAAAGAGAAACACATGGCAAAAGGGTCTGCTGCTCCAGAAGGAAGCTACTCCTACCATGGTAGCAAGGAAACAGAAATAAAGGAAGAACCAGGCAGGGAGACAGCCCCTTCCTTTTACCTCCCCATGTTCGCCTATGAAGGGCATAGATAAGTTCCGCCAGAATACATGTCAATGCTGATACACTGTCCTAACAGCAAGTATGCTGTGAACAAACTTATCAGGGGAATAACTTGCCCACGATCCAATCACCTTCCAAACCCATGAGGCTTTTGGGGGAAGAATCCCAGATCTAAGTCATAGCACCTGGCATGTGTACATTTTGTCCTGTGTGCCTACTCTGGTACCTCCCTTTTCTGATGAGTCAAAAACTTGCCACCCAGTTGAGGTCCAGCCAATTGAGATAGCTATGCAATTACCCAATGAAGTAGAACTCAACAAAAATGCTCTTTTGCTAACGGTGCCAAGTCCCCCAAGAACATATAACAATTCTAATTATGAATGTCTGAATAATAGAGCTTCCAAATATGTGACAAAAAGTGGAAAATAACCCAGAAGAGAAAAGGATACATTTACAGATATAGTTCAAAGCTTCAGCATCCCTCAGTAATTGCTGGGGAGAAAAATCTGAGAGACAGAGCTGGGAAAGAGCTACACAGTACAGACAGAGTTTACCTAATTGATATTTACCAAGCGCTCTTCCCAGCAGAATATGTTGTTTATCTTTCAGCTGAATAAAGGATTCTCACTAAGACGGACCATACGGTGGTCTATGAAAGAAAGTAGGGCTGGGGAGATAGCTCAGTGGTCTAAGGGCCTGCCTGGCAAGTGCAATGACTCAGGTTCTAACCCTGGTACTACATGTCCTGCCACCCTCAGAGCCCCAGGCACACTGTGCTAGCCACCAAAACCAGGTACACACCTGTAATACTAGCGCTGGAGAGACTGAGCTAGAAGGACCACTAGGAGTCTGAGCTACGTAGTGAGACCCTGTACCAAGTGCATGAATGAATGAATGAATGAATGAATGAATAAATAAATAAATAGAAGACTTTTTTAAAAAAGAAAATAAATTGGCATGGTATCACACACCTACAATCCCAGCACTCTGGAGCAGGATCATTGTGAGTTTTAGGAAAATCTATATCTCATAGTAAGTTTAACATCAGTCTAAACATAGTGAGACCCTGTCTCATAAAACTAAAGAAAAAATACAAATACATATAAAATAGTAGAAATCATATGACGTATGCTCTTGGATTATGACAGAATTAAACAAAATATTAATAACAAATATCTTTTAAAATCTCTAAATTACACATATTTCTGTATACATATGATTTAGCAATAAAAAGGACTCAAGTACTGAAATACGCTAACATGTGGCAAAATCTTCACAACAGTACATTTAGAGAAAAAGCCAGATAATAGGGGTTATATTATTTGCTTCCATTTTTATGAAATGCCCAGAATAGGCAAAGTTATGGAATCAAAAATTAAATTAGCACTGCAATTGCCACGACCTGAAGAGAAGTAAAATAGGGAGCAATTTGTGCATGGATGCCTATTACTTTTTGTAGTGATGAAAATATTGTGGAATTAGATAATGGTGATGATTATACAACTGTAAATGTATTGAAAGCCATTGCATTGCATACATTAAAAATTTAAAGGAAACTACTAAAAATGATCCAATTTGAAGCAATTACATTCATGAATTTGTGTTCTTTCTAACTAGGACACTCATTCCTGAGGGAAAGAAAAACAAAATTGAACATCGCATTCTGGGTCTGGGTCTGGGTCTGGGTCTGGTATACTTCCCTTGACATATAAATTCTATAAAAATATCTGATCAGATTAATGGGAAAATATTCTCATGAGCTGTCTAAGTGTAAATCCAGAGAGACATGGTGTTATGAGTGAGTTTTCTATGGAAATCCAATACATAACACTCTCCCTTCCCCAAATTCGTGATAATCTTAAAAACAAAGGGAAGAAGTGGCATGAAAAGTATCCCCTGCTTCCTGTGAAGTGCTTGTTTGAGGATGTGACAGATTGCCATGGAAAGAGTACCAAAGAATAAGAGAACCATCATGAACTTTGCTTAGGACTTTCCTTATAATCCAATGAATGATGTCCTGTCACAGAATGAATTAAACCAGCAGGATGCTAGAGAAGATGCTGAAGTGTCCACCTAGGTCACCTGGGAAATCTTTCCTGTTACCCAGGCTGAATCAGAACAGGCTCCCTCCCATGGTGCAGTAAACACCACGAAGCTAAAAGGACGTGCTTAAAGACCTGTTAATTCATCTGCCTTCACTTTTCAGTGTTGACAGGCTCCTGCCCAAGTAGAAACTGCTGAATTATCATGGCCCTGATCCAACATGGCTGAATCCCCAAAATGAGACCTTGTCTTCCCAATTACCACTTCCTCCTTCTTCCCCACTCCAGCCTGGATGCAACTTCCTTTGGCCTTTCCAGCACACAGAAGGGAACCTCCATTCAGAGCTTTGGGTGTCACTGAAATTGCCCTTCAACTCCACCCCTAGAAGAGGTCCATAAAGTCTCAGCCTTCCCATCTCAGGTCAGAGGATCCCCCATCTCCCGTCCCTCAAGCTTCTCCATGTCCTCAGAATTAATAAAGTCTCCCACTCTTTTATTTCTACTTCTCTGTCACACTGCTGCCACCAAAACACACCTAACAAGTGTATCCTGGATGACAAAAGGCTACTGCAACTCCAGCTTAGATACTGAAATTAGTCACTTCAGAAATATCAAATAGTCATAACCAGGCTGCAGTAAGAGTCCGAAGACATCAAAGGCCTATCTGTAGAAGAGAATAAAACAACTCCAGACCTGATAAATGCATTCTCTTGTGAGGATAATGAGCTTATCCCTAACATTGGTCTAGTTTATGAAGGGGGCTAGGTGGATGAGAATTGATCAATAACCCTTATTAGATTTTTAAAAATATTTATTTATTTATGTATTTATGTATTTTGGTGCAAGGTCTTGCAGCTCAGACTAGTCGTGATCCTCCGGTCTCAGCCTCCTCAGTGCTGGGATGACAGACGTGCACCCCCACACCCCATTTCATTGGCCAGCATGGCATGCCTGGCATTCTGGGGCCAGCATGGTATGCAGCACCAGGGATGGAAGCTGAGTCCTTGTGCTTGCCTGGCAGGTGCTTAGACCACTGAGCTATCTCCTCAGTTCCCAATTTTGTTTTAAAACAAACAATTAAAATATGTGTTTTGGGCTGGCCAAATAGCTTAGTGGTTTAAACCACCTGCAAGCAGGCGCAGGGATTGGGGGTTCGATCCTTGGTCCTGCCTCACCAGCCCTGCCCCCAGGGTGCACTGAAATGGCAATTGAGACTTGGCATGGTGGTGCATGCCTGTAATCCCAGCACTTGGGAGGCTGTAACCAGGAGAATCACTACAAATCTGATCTAGTAGTGAGACCCTGAACACCCTGTAGACCCTTCCCTAAAATACAGGAAAAAAAATATTTGTTTCATAAAAGTTTTTTGCTACTCTATTAGGAATTTCATTTATATCAAGAAATTACTGAAGACAACAATATGCAATAGAGCAAACACTGTTTAATTCCTATCATCTTGTTTGTAATGTAATGAAATTCTATACTGTTTGTAATGTTAATGTTTTCATTCTCTTTAAAATAAAAATTTAAAAAATAAATCAGTTATCATGTCTTCCCTGAATGTCAGACAATAGAGTAATTCCCAGATATAGAACTGGGATAAAAACAGTTGTCTGGCTCTCATGTCATTTACATTTTAGAGAGAGACTATTGTTAAGTACTCACCTTACTCTTCATTTTTCATGCTATTTTTTTTTTTTAAAGACAGAATCTCTCCATGCAGTTCAGATTGGCCTTAAATACAGTATATAGCCCAGTTTGGCCTCATATTTCCAGGGATCATCCTACCTCAGCCTCCCCAGTCCTGGGATTCTAGTCATATGTCCCAATGCTCTCATTCAAGTATTCAATCATATATATAATACAGAAGTAATTTAGGTGCTAGGAAAGAAAATTATAAGGCACTATTAGGGGACATAATTTAGATTTAAGATCAAAGAAGGTCTCTTTGAAGAAGTGTTATTTAAAGAAAGGTGAATAGTTTGATTAGTTTGGGGAAAATAATTGTAATCAATCATTTTAATCATAGCCATTCTTGTGGTTGTGTATGATTATCACACTGTGGTTTTAAATTATATGCATTTGATCAGTAATGATCTTGAGTATTTTTTCTGTATCCATTGGTCATTCCTTTACATTCTTTTTTTTTTTTTTTTTTTTTTTTTTTTTTTTTTTTAGGGAAGGGTCTACAGGGGATTCAGGTTCTCACTATTAGATTAGACTCAGTGATCCGCCTGTTTACAGCCTCCCAAGTGCTGGGATTACACGCGCGTGTCACCATGCCCAACCTCAATTGCCATCTCAGTGCGCCCTGGGGGCAGGGCCGGCACAGCAGGCCCAGGGATTGAACCCCCTGCCCCTGGTCCTGCTTACAGGCGCTTTAATTCACTGAGCTATTTGGCCGGCCCTCCTTTATGTTCTTTTGTGAAGTGCCTACTACTACTGTCCTTTGCCTCCTTCTTTTCTTTTTTGAGATAGAGTCTCTCCATGTAGTTCAGGCTGGCCTTGAACTAATTATATGGTATATCCCAGGTTGGTCTTGAACTTGTGTGATCTTCCTGCCGCAGCTTTCAAAATGCCAGCATAATAAGTGTGTACCATCACACAGAACCTTGCCTTTGTTGAGATATTTATCTTCTTACTATGAGCTATGAGATCTACAGTATTCAACAAACAAGCCTTTTCTTTTTTCAGATATGTATTTTCTACAGCGTATTAGAAAAATTTATCTGTGATGTTAATTGTCATTTTAAAAATGGTCCTTTCTGAGGAATGTAACTTAATTTTAAAGATTTCAAATTTATCTTTTTGTTTCCTTTATAGCCAGTGCACTTTGAATTCTAATTAATCATTCCCTGTCCCAGAGCTGGAGAGATTGCTCCTTATGCTATTTTCTAGAACTTTATTTAAAACAAAAAAGCAAATGTAAGTTCTAAAATACTTTACATTTAAGTCTTTAATTCATTTTAAGATGATTTTTTTGTATAAAGGATGGAAATTTTTTTTTAAAATTGCTTTTATCTTTTAAAAAGGAATAAAAAATAGTAAAAAATACATTGGAAGTGATACAGAATTTCACTAAACAAAATAGATATTCAACAATGGTTGTTATATTACATTTTTTAGCCACATGTGTATTCAGTGTTCTGACAACATGTATTAAAAAATAATGCTTTTCCAGGGCCGGTGAGATAGCTCCATGGACTAAGTGCCTGCTTACACAAGCGCAGAGAGCAAGGTTCAATCCCTGGCACCACATGCAGCTGCAGCCCCACCACTGGGCATGCTGGGCGGGCCACAGAACCTGGCATCATGGCACATGCCCGTAATCCCAGCACTGAGAAGGCTGAAAACAGGAGGACCACTACAAGTCCGAGCTGTGTAGTGAGACCCTGTATCAAATACATTTAAAAAATTAAATTAAATTAAAAATAATAAAAAATAAGTAATACTTTTCCCCTTAAAGTACTCTAGGAACTTTACTGAAAAATCAATTAATATTTATATTTATGGGCTTTTTATTCTGTTCCCTTGGACTGCATGTCTATCCTTATACCAACACCATACTCTTTTCACTGAGTCTTTTTCTCAGTCTCTGTATTTTTTGTGCCTGTTTTGATTGGAATCACTTTGGATCTAAATCACATTGTTAAACACTGGCACTTTAAAATATCAATTTTTCCAATTCAAACTTTTTTGATTATTTAAAACGTCTAATTTTTTCTCAGCAATATTTTGTGGGTTTGACTGTAACAGTTCTTGCATACATTTTATAAACATTTCTGAATATATCAATGGTATGGTAACGATTTTTTTTTTTGATTTATTGGATAGAAGGTCTTGCTATGCAGCTTGAACTCATAGTGATCCTGCTGTCTCATCCTCCCCAGCACTAGGATTACGGGTGTGTGACACGACATCCAGTTCTGGCAGCCCACGTGGCATGCCCGGAGTTCAGGGGTCAGCATGGCATGTGGTACTGGGGATCAAACCTGGGTTCCTGCACTTGCCAGGCAGGTGCCTAGACTGCCAAGCTGTCTCCCAGTTCCAGGAAATTTTTATAATATTTTGACAAATTTTTAAAATTATATATATATATATATATATATATATATATATATATATATATTACTGGAACATAGAAATACAAATGATTTTTCATAGCTTGTACTATGAAATGTTGCTAAACTTATTTCTATTTTTCTTAGAGAAGCTCCTTGTGCTTTTTATTCTATCACTGTACTTTCTAGAAAGTTCCATACAATGTCAAAAAAAGTGGGAGCAAGGGCTGGGGAGATGGCTTAGTAGAATAAGTGCTTCCCAGGCAAGCGCAAGGGTCTGAATTCAATCCCGGGTTCTACTGAAAAGAAAAATAAATAAAGTGGGAGCAGAGAGCAGACATCTCTGTTTTCTGATCTCTGGGCAGACATGTTCTGTTTTCGACATTAGGTTTGGTGTGTTCACTGAGGAGTTATCAAATGCAGTCGCAAACTGAGGAAACGTTCTACTCCTAGTTGGCTGAAATTTTCCTGTGAACCTGTTTCTGTATCTCTTGAGAAAATTTCACCAGTTTCTTCCTTTATTCTGTTAGTATGATGAATGTAAGAGATATTTGATGATTTTCTTTCTTTTTTTGAAACAATGTCTTAGTGTGGTCTTGAAGTCACTACGCAGCCCGTGAGGCGCCCTTCCTGCCTCACTCTCCGGGTACTAGGCCTACAGGCACCTGACAGCATACCCCCCCGGCTCATTTGTAGATTTTCAAATACCAGCTGGTCTTGTCTCTCAGGTAACTTTTCCCTCATCATGATGGATTTTATGTTACTGAATTTTACTTACTAACATTTGATTAAAGGACATTTGTCTACAGTTTATTGTTCTTTCTGATTCTTGTAATGGGGTAATTGTGGATTTATAATTTCTGAAAGGGTTTGTATAGGATTTGAGATATTAATTCTTTAACTTTCCAGAATTAAGCTAACAAGAAGCTATCTAAGCCTGGAGTTTTCTTGTGAAAAGTTAAATTCACATTTTTGGAATATAGGGAAATACACATTTTTTATAATCATGAGACTGCTAATTTCATCATTCAAGGAACTTTTCAGCATGCTTTTGTAATTTACAAGTGAAATGTTTTATAACTGTTCTTACCATCCTTTAAAGATTGGAAGCTCTATGTGCTGCCCTCTCTTAATCCTGATGTTGGTCATTTGTGTTTTTTTTTCTCTTTTTTATCTTGATCAGTGTATCTTGAGTTCTAATAATTGCATTGGTCTATTTATAACTGTATATACAAAATAGGATAGATATACAGCTACTTTCTCTTAATTCAATGAGAACAAAGATTTGTACTTACAGTGTTTGAACAGGATATCATGTCTGCATCTTGTACTATGAATAACCACTATGAAGACAACAATATGCAATGTATTAATTATTGAAACTGTCCTACTAATCAGTTGTGAAACTGTCTCATTGTTATTTTTTTCTCAATAAAATTAATAAAAAAAGGTTTATATCACTATCAGCTATTATGTTGATTTTTATGTATTTGAAGTTCAATTTACTCTCCTTTTCAAAGCAAAAATTCAGGTCATTCACTAGACATTTTGTCAAAAGTTACATATTTCCCCCAAGTTCTGCTTTCTACTGGTTCCGTAGATTAGATTAGATAGACAGACAGACAGACAGACAGACAGACAGACAGACAGACAGGTACATCATTATATCCAACTGAACATAGTTTCTAATTATGCTTTTGATTTCTTGTTTGATTTGTTGATTATTTAAAATTAAGTTGCTTAATTTTCAGAAGTTTGACTTTTTGGGTATCTTTTCATTATTGATTCAAGTACATTCTGATTCCCCCCGCCCCACAGGACCGGGGATTGAACTCA
The DNA here is from genome assembly GCF_000260255.1 of Octodon degus. NCBI lineage: Eukaryota > Metazoa > Chordata > Mammalia > Rodentia > Octodontidae > Octodon > Octodon degus. The sequence continues at coordinate 1,436,650 of NW_004524659.1, read as the reverse complement.
GGACCCTGTGCTTGCCAGGCAAGGGCTTATTCTACTGAGCTATCTCCCCAGCCCCTCAAGTACATTATAGAAACAGGATGCACTTTGTATAACTTGAGGGTTCATAAATATATTAAAACACACTTTGGGCCAGAGAGATAGCACTCAGCATAAGCCCTTGCCTGGTAAGCACAAGGTCCCAAGTTCGATCCCCCCAGCACAAAAAAATAATACTAAAACCATTTTACTGACCAAGACATTGCTTACCTTGGTAAATATTTTATGAACAACTGAAAAAGTGTGTTTATCTATTTTTAGCTATGATTATAAATGCCAGTTTAGTCAAATTATTTAATAGTGTTATTCAAGTTTTTATAATGTATTTATTTTTTCCTTATTTGCCATATCAATTGCTGAAAGAAAAGTAGTAAAATCTCCAGGTTTATAATGGGTTTGATCTCCAGTAGTAGTCTATGAGCTGAAGTCTCTTTTTCTGGTATTTATGCAACCATTTATTCCAGTTTGTTATTAGTGTTTTACTGGTAAATAATTTTTCAATCTTTTCCTCTTAACTTGTCTTTCTAATCATTACACACTTCTTGTAAGCAGCACATTTTGTACCTTGTTATCCTACCCTTTATGACAATCTGCTCTTCTTAGAGTGCTTAAATTATTCACACTTAATTTGATTATTGGTATGAGTGGTCTTAAATCTACCATACTTGGCATATTCCTATAGCTCCAGCACTCTAAGAGACTGAGGAAAGACTCCAAATTTAAGCCTGACTGGAAAATTTGTGACTTAGTAAGGCCCTATTTTAAAGTAAAAATAAAAAAGGGATTGGAACAAATCTCAGGGCAAAGGCCCTGGACTAAATTTCCAGTAACAAATGCACATAAACTTATACACACACACACACACACACACACACACACACCACGTGTTATTTTGCTATTTATCTTTTATTTGTCCAATTTGTTGGTTATTTCCTCTGTTTTTTGTTTTCTTGAGGATTAATTTTTATTCTATTTTATTTTCACTGTGGCCACACTTCTGTGTTGTACTTGCTTACTGATTATTGCAGGTTTTATTTATTGGACTTTTTAATGTATTTAGTAAAGGGTCTACAGGATCTCACTATACATATCAGAATCATATTGTTACTCCTGTTTTCAGCCTCCCAAGAACTGGGCTAACAGGCACGTGCCACACTTTCTGGCAGGCCCTATTTATTGGACTTTAATCTATCACAACATGCCTTGAAATAATTTTGTGTATGATGTAAGAACAAAACAAGAACTTATTGCCATTTCTCACAATGTACTGTTATCAATTTTACTTTTAAAGGTCAATTACAATGTAACAAATTGAAAAATGAGAACAATGTGTTACATTTACTCTCAAAAAAACATACTGTCAATCTTTAGTCTTTTGTGTGGAGCCATGTTTCCAACTATAATTTTCCCTCAGAATGAAAAATTCTCTTCTATATATTATATTACATATTATATACTTTATAAGACAGTTCATTAGTAAGTGAATTATCTCAATTGTTGTTAATCTGTAAAATTTTTATTTGACCTTCATTTGTGGAAGATACTTTAGCTTTTGTTATGGTTTGTGTCTAGTTGTCCCCTCAAAGCCTCATGCAGTTATGGGGCAGACTTCTAGAGTTTGTAATTAATTCATGATCCAGGGCTGGATAATGGGTGTAGTGCTGCTGTGATTGTGGGTGTGAGTCCTATACCAGCCTGTGAGTGCTACATATGCCAAGTATGGGAGATTTAAGCCCAATCATTTAGATAGCCTGAATGCAATGAAAGGGAGACAGACTTGCTCTCTGTTGCCATTGTTGCCATTGATCCTCCATTTTGCTCTGGCTGTTTTTATTGTTTTCCACTGTCACAAACTGCTGCCCTCTACCACATGCTAGTCTGCCTTGGAGTCAGCTGAGTATGGATGAAATCTCCAGTAATTGTGAACTAAATAAACCTTTCCTCCCTTAATTTTGGGTGTGGGGTATTTTTTCCCAGCAAGGAAGAAAACATAACTAAGACATCTTTGCATACAATTCTTGGTTGAATGCTTTTTGTTTTACTTTCAGCATGTTAAATTTTCTAAATTTTATTGTTTCAATAAAGGAATCAGCAGTCATTTTATGTCTTGATGAACCAATATGATTTGTCATTTTCAACCGATATCTGCCCTTGCATGCCAATTTCAGCTACCATCTTCATTATTTCTGGGCCTGTTTTTATTGCTTTATTTTTCCACTTACTTATTGGTTACATTTCCTAATAGTTTACATTTTTCTTATTTTTGATTTGATACTAAATACTATAAATGTAATAATATCAATTCTAGTTTTAAAAATTGCATAAGATTTTTGTGTTTTGTGGATTAGTCTTTCTAGTAGGATAGTTGGATTTTTCTCATAGTTTATTTTATAGTTTTGTCTCAGAAAATCTAGGGTAAGGACCGGCCAAATAGCTCAGCAGATTAAAGCACCTGCAAGTGGGCTCAGGAACCTGGGGTTTGATCCCCAGACCTGCCATGCCAGTCCTGCCCTTGGGGTGCTCTGAGACGGTAGTTGAGACTGGGTGTGGTGGCACGTGCCTGTAATTCCAGCTCTTGGGAGGCTGTAAACAAGTGTATCACTATGAGTCTGATTTAGTAGTGAGACATGGAACGCCCTGTAGGTCCTAATAGAAGAACAAGAAGGAGAAGGAGAAGGAAAAAGGAGGGAAAAGGGGAAGGGGAAGGGGAAGGGGAAGAAGGAGAAGGAGAAGGAGAAGGAAGGAAGGAAGGAGGAGGAGGAGGAGTAGAAGGAGAAGGAGAAGGAGAAGAGAAGGAGGAGAAGGAGAAGGAGAAGGAGAAGGAAAAAGGAGGGGAAAGAGGAAGGGGAAGGGGAAGAAGGAGAAGGAGAAGGAGAAGGAGGAGGAGAAGGAGAAGGAGAAGAAGAGAAGGAGGAGAAGGAGAAGGAGAAGGAAAAGGAGAAGGAGAAGAAGAAAATCTAGGATAGCCTTTGTCTAGGGATGGTTTAGCCCAAAACTATGAACCTCCTGGAAGCACTATGCAGTGCTTGGATTTCCATTCAGGACTCATGACTTTGTCTCAAGAGAATTCACACATTTCCCTTTCTCATGTGAACTCTGTGAATTCTTTTCTTTACAACTTTAGGATCACTTTTCTTTGACCAGACTTATAGTATGTATAGAATACGTACAACAATGTCTCAGGAGGATTTTTATGTAAGTTTACTGTGTATATTTTTTTTCAATTTGGGAATTGAACTCATGGAATTGAACTTGCCAGGCAGGTACTATGTCACTGAGCTATATCCCTAGCACTGAATCTGTTTTTAAGATCACTTTCCCTATATTTATCTGCCCCACAAATTCCAGTTCTATCAGTCTCTGTCTCTCAAATTTAATTTTTTATTATATCATCTCAGCACCATGACTCTCATGTGCTTGGGTATCTCCTTCTTGCATGGCAGTCTGGAAAATTCCTTCAGACAAAAAGCTGGGGCATAAGGCTCCCACATCTATCTCCCTTTTTCTTGATTCACATTCTTGTATTGCCTATTTACCAATGTGTGGGAAAGGTGCTTTCATGTTTTTGCCTGAAATCATCATTGTTTATCACAGAATAGTGAGCTGGATACCCAACCCATTGTCTAAAGATATATCATTATTTAAAGTCATTACCTGAGTCATTAACTAAAGAAGTCCACCTGAAGGGTGTATGAGGAGAAAACTACAATGTCATAAATTATAACCTCACCCCCAAGAATTTATACGTTAGCAGCAGGGATAGATGTGGACATGGTTTAAATAAGGAAGGCAGGGTTACTTAATAAATGTGCAAGTAAAATATTTTAGGAATGCTCTTAAAGCATTCATTTGCTGTCTTGTTTCTTAGTTGCCTACTTGTGCAGGTTTGCGTGTACCCCCCCACACACACATTTTGGACTTCTCAGACCTTCTCTCCTTTCAGTCTTTACACTCAGTGCTACATTGATCTCAAGGCATTCAAAAAAGACACACCAGGAAAGGGATTACACTTGGGTAAAGAAAAGAGTTATCAGTTCCACTTCTGTGAAAGAAGACTGGTTCTCCTTAGCACACCAATGGATCTTGCTTCCCTCGGGATGTGATCATGGTCACTTCAACTGAAAGTCCCAGTAAGAAAGCCTCCCCATCAGAGACGCACCCAGTCACATGAAGAGTCAGAGTGGTGATCCCAAAGAAACAAATCACATTCTGAAGTAGAATACAGGGGAGTACCTGATTACTACCTTTTATATACTCACACATGTAGATCCTACCATATTAGTCCACATTAAAATGTGTTGACTGAAATGACAACATTTCACTTGAAAGTAACTCTCCACAGGACCAGCCAAATAGCTCAGTGGATGAAAGCTCCTGCTTAGACAGACGCAGAGGTTGGAGGTTGGATCCTAGCCTGCAGTGCCAGCCCTGCCTGCAGGGCATGCTGTGCTGGGGATTGAGATGGGGCATGGTGAAGTGCACCTGTAATCCCAGTTCTTGGGAGGCTGAACACAGGTGGATTACTACCAGTCTAATCTGCATAGTGAGACCCTGTATGCATTTACAAAATAAAAAGAAAGTAACTCTCCATAAGCAGTATTCTAGAACAAAACAGTTACTTTGTTGCATATCAAAATGATAATATCTTAAAAGCACTTATTGAAAAAAATCTATTGCACTGTTGTTCCGTGTGTTTCCCTTAGTATCTTTTTAAGTTACCTGGACCCAAATTGGTTGCTTAAATTTGTTCTCAATTGAGCAAGTCAAAGTTTAGCAAACTTACAACAAGGTGAACTTAATCAGAAAAAAAAGCATATAGATAGTGAGGATCTAGCTCATACTTTTCCTTATAATAAGGTCAGTGAAATGGGTGCCAAATATGAATTGATTTACTGATTGACTGATTGACTGATTGATTCACTCATTACTGTACTACCAATTGCATGCAGTTCTAGAGCCAAAACATTTCTATCTCATTTTAAATTTCAAAAATGGAATGAAAATTGCTTAATTTTATTCTACAACACAAATGTTTGCATCAAACCCAGGCTGTAAGTGTGTACTAAGGAACAAAGATAAGACGGTTTTCTGATGCCTGAAATAATCATCTTAGTTCTGTTTTCTTGTTGGGGAGCAACATATGCAACATCCACTGTAAAGTGAGAAAAGTTGTATTGTAGCTTTTGGTTTGTAGCGGTTTCACATCATAGTTGGCTGGCTCCATGGCAAGATAGCATGGCTGAGGAGCACAGCAGGTAAGAAACAGGTCATGGCAGGCAGAAGACAGCAAAGCACTGAAGTAGCAAGCATCGGGTGACAAGTGACAATAGCAGCCCTCTCTGTATCCCTTATGTTCTGTGGAGAATACAGGGCCTTGGGGCCAGTATACTAACACCCAGGTTGAGCTTTTCCACACACAGAATTATGCTGAACCAATCAGTTGATTAATCAAGTAGGCACACACCCTTATCCCAGTATCACACACTCAGACCCAGACACCTCTGAAAAGCCCTATCTATGACCACAGGCTTTGCAGGGGCAACTCGACACAGGCTATCACACCAGTGTTTCTCTTTTTGCCACTTCCCTTTCAACAGGGATCAGAGGAAAAAATAGCAGCAAAGGAGATAGAAATAGAGAAAAAAAGATAAGTTATCTTTTTTTTTTTTCTGTTAGTCCACTTAACGTTGTGTAAGGGTGGAATTCTCGAGGGTGAATGAATAGGTCAGGGTGCCTTTCTTGTGCTCTGCTCAGCAAAGCAGGTCTATAGAGCTGTTACTACATCCCTAAGAAGCTGGATGGAATTTTGTTCCACTTATTTTCTTACAATAATTTCATATGGAGCCTGTTTTAGGATTGTGACTTGCAGAATTTTGGTGAGAAAGGAAGTCCTAAACTCATCATCTGTTCACTGAGTTTCTCTACCAGTTCCCTTGGACCCTAAAACTTCAGCTCTGGTGAAAGCATTTTAAAAGAATAGCTTTTTTATTATTTTTGTTACTAGCTTGTGCTTAGCTACTCTGGTTAATATTCCTCCTTGGCTGTCACAGACTTAGTGAAGTAACTATCTCTTACAAATAGAAACAGAGCTTGTTCTCTAACACTTGAATTTGAGATGAACTCATAATTTCCCTTTGCAAATAGGCTGGTGAGGTGACATTGTGTCATTTCCAATACTATATGCATGGAGAGTTTTTATTTCCTTTTGCCTCTGCAAGGAAGGATGCTGGATCTAATCTACTGCGGAGAGTGGAGACATTCAGCTATTCCAATCCATGTCACTCTAGATCAAACCCTATACAAGTCCAAACTTCAGGCTTATACCAAGGTCATCCAAGGTCCATAGAACTACTTATATAACCACACACACACTCATGAGTAGTACCTCATTGTTTCTTGAAACCGTTTTCTTTTGGAATGGCTTGTCACACAGCCTTAATTACAACACACTATACTTGGTAAGTGTTATATCTTATGTGTTTACAGATGTATTTATGATTTTTAGTATATAGATAACACATCCAATATGCATAATAACCTAATTTGAAATGTCTATGAGCAAAACCATTTATGTATCTATAATAGTTGCACAAACCTTCACACTGAGCTACGTCCCTTACTTATGTAGTCATTTATTTTCAAGACACGGTCTCTCTAAATTGCTAACTTTGAGAGGCTAGGCTCAGACTTGGGTTTGTTCTTCATCAGCTTACCAGAGTTCTGTGATCACAGGAGTGTGCCACCATGTCCAGAAAAAAAAAAATAAAGATGGAGGGACCTCAAATATTCCCTGGGTAAAACACCAGTGGTTTCTGGCAAATTGGGAACTATCCACAAAACACTTCTCCATTTTCTTGAGTATGCCAGGCAGACATTCATTAATTTTCTCATTCAGCAACCTGTTATGAGAAACCTATTCCATACTCATGTCTGAGTGAGGCACCAGGGAGGGTCTGCCCTGGATTCTACAGAGGAAGTTTCTAAGGCAAAATTCCTGACTTCACCAGCAGAGATGAATTCAGGGATTCAGTGTACTATCACAGCTGAACACACTTGAGAATGTTAAAGCAGCAGTCTCGAAGGAAATGTCTTCTTTATTACACAGCAATAACCAGTGATACGGACAGGTTTAGCTGGGTCATCTCAGCAGACCTTGAAATTAGTAAAATAAATATAAGCTATTGCAAAGCCAGAAGCCACAAGTATTAAATAGCAATGAGCCAGCAGGCAGAGGCTTCTGACCACAGGAGGGACTTAAATTATTTTGGCACCTCACCTACAAGGAGGCTAACATCATATAGTGCTTAAGATGTTTTTTTTCTGGAAAGATAGTCCTTCCTTGCTCTGCTGAGTGGCTAAAACTCATGGCACTGGCTCCAGTTCTAGGGTAGATTGTGGCCAATTGCATCTGGAAATTTGAGGGAAAGTGGATTTCCCTACAAGTCCAATAACAATAATGAGTATTAGCCTTGCCATGATGGGGCGATTTACCCATAAGACCCAGGACTGAGGAATTCTGCCATGCTGAACAAGGTAGAAAATATCAGCCTTTTCCTCAAGTTAAAGACATGAAATGTTTCTGTTATAAAATATTTAGTTCTTATCCGGTTACAGCAAAGAGGCTTTTTCTAACTGGAAAATAACAAGTGAAATAATACATCTTATTAGAGCATATTAGTGATGCAGAATCATAAAATTCATTATGATATATTGGTATGCGCATAAAACTTTTTTGATAAATTTCATCCTTGCTACTCTACTTAACCTTTCTCACTCTCTACCACTGATCCCCACTTTTAGTCATTTAAAAATTTTAT
>NW_004524659.1:1404931-1428387 GCF_000260255.1 Octodon degus | reverse complement strand
CAAAATGGTCCTTCATTATCATTATATCCCCCTTGTTCATTTAGTTTTGCTAGAGATTGGTATCCCATTGCCATTCCAATATTGTCATTCCCTTTATCTACTGAACATTTTCCCCACTTTTCAGTATCTGTTATACACTATGATCCTATTTTGTACCTTCAGCTCCTTAGACCAGAGAAACAAGTGGTATTTTCAAGTATGTCCAAATTATCACACTTAAGAGCATGGGCTCAGCTTGCACTCATTTACCTAAGAATGTCTTAAGATTATACTTTACTGCAAAGTGTATTAAAAATATTTATCTATTCAAGGATAGATGGGCATTTGGACTGTTTCCAAGACTTAGCTCTTACAAACTGTGCCACTGTAAACATGGGTGTGCGTAAATTGCTGTAGTATGTGCTTTAATTCTTTCAGGAAGAGGAATGTCTCGGTGGAACTTCTAGTTCTAGCTTTTTGAAGAACCTGTACATTGATTTCCCTAGTGATTGCACCAATCTACACTCTCACCAGTGGTGGGGAAGGGATCCTTTTCCCACACAGACCTTCCAACAATTGCTATTGGATAATTTCTAGATAATAGTCTTTCCTTCTGGAGAGAGATGGAGTTTCAGCATTGTTCTAATTTGCATCTCTTGAATGATTAGTGATGCTAATTTTTTTTTCATGTATTTATGTGCCATTTCTATTTCATCTGAAAAGTGTCTATTCATTTCAGGTGCCCATATTTGAACTAAATCTTTACATTTGGGGGTCTAATTTTTTTTTTTTTAGTTCTTTATATATCCTAGCTATTAGTTATTTGTCATAGGAACAGCTGGGAAATATTTTTCCCACTCTGTGACTCCATTGGTGATTTCTTTGATATGCAAATACTTTTTAAAAAGATAAAATCTCAGAGTCAAATATCTCAGCAGACTAAAGCCCTGCTTAGATAGATATAGGGACCAGTGTTCAACCCGGGGCTCACTGAGACAGTGACTGAGACGGAGTGGTGACGTGCACCTGTAATTTCAGCACTTGGGAGGCTGAAAACCGGAGGATCATTATGAATCAAATCTGTGTAGTGAGATCCTGTAGACCCTGTACTAGAACACATTTTAAAAAAACAAACAAAAAATAAAGCCTCATTTCTTGATTCATTGTGATACTCTGTGAAAACAGGGTTTTGTTTATACAGCCCTCCCCTACTCCATTGTCTTCAAGTGTTCTATCTATTCTGTCTTTTAGCAGATTTAGTGTTTCTGTTTTCATAGTTAGATCTTTGATCCATTTTGAATTTATTTTAATATATGGTAAGAGAAATGGATCTAGTTGCAATCTTAAGCATATGGAAAGCCGGTTTTGGCTGGTCCCCTTTCCCATCTCTGAAAATCTACTTTCTAAGTTACTGTTCCTTGTCATTTACTTATTCATTTTTAACTTATGTGTAGATGGCTTATGTAAGAGGAAATGTGCTTGTTAGCATTCTGAGCCTGGCTTATTTCTTGTAATATTATGATCTCCAGTGTCATCCTTTCTCCTACAAATGATATGGTTTTTTTCTAGTTTATAGCTGAGTAATCATCCGCCCTGTAAGGATAGACTACATTTTCTTTATCTCTTCGCCTCATGGACCTCTAGCCTGTTTCCATAGCTTAGCTACTATGAATTGCACTGCTGTAAGCATGAGCATGCATAATTTGCTCTTGGGCGCTATCTTATGCTTTCAGGACTATTCCAAGGAGTGGTGCAGCTCAAACAAATAGTATGTCTTTTTTTTTTTTGAGAAAAATTCATGTTAATTTCCAAGGAGATTAGAGTAGTTTATGTGTTTCCACCAAAAGCATAAGACATATTCTTATTCCTTTTATTTCTTTCTCTTGTCTAATGACTGTTATTAATGATTCCAGAACTATATTGAATAGGAGTGGTGATAGTGGACATCCTTGTCTTCATGAAACAGTAGACCCAATACTATTATGGACCTCTGAACTCTTTTAGAATATTTTGCTGAGTTTGCACACCTATAATATTTAAATGATGGAACTTAACAAAAGCAGGGGATACAGATGAATGTCCATTTGGTATCTGTGTATTCAAAGTAGTTAGGATAGACATATAGTTACATTCACTTAATGAATAGAGGGATTTGTTCTAATGGTGTTTGTAAATAGGATATCAAGTCCGCATCTTGTACAGCAATTAACCACTAGGAGGAATGTATGCAATGTGTTAATTATTGAAACTGTCCTACCAATTTGGTTTGAAACTCTCTCATTGCTATTTGTTTCTCAATAAAATTATGGAAAAAAAAAAGAAGTAAAGCCATGCTGTTATGTTGAGCTGTAGGGGACTCAGGTCAACAATTTCTGACATTACCAGTGAAGCAGAAGCCCCAGTACTATTATGGATTACTGGACACTTTTAGAATATTTTGCTGAGTTAACACACCTATAATATTCAAATGATGGAACTAAACAAAAAGGGGATACAGAGAAATGTCCTTTTAGTATCTGTGTATTCAAAGTGGTTAGAATAGATATATAGTTACATTCTCTTAATGAATAGAGGGATTTGTTCTAATGGTGTTTGTAGATAGGATATCATGTCTGCATTTTGTACAGCAATTAACCACTAGGAAGAATGTATGCAATGTGTTAATTTTTGAAACTGTCCTATCAATTTGGTTTTAAACTGTCTCATTGCTATTTGTTTCTCAATAAAATTATGGAAAGAAAAATAAATTTAAAAAAATAAATAAAAAGAAAAAAAGCATAAGACATTTCTTTCAACTAACTGTAAGCGACATTTACTGTTTTTATATTCTTTATTATAGCTATTCTGATTAGAGTAAGAGGGAGTCTTGCTATAATTCTGATTTGTGTTTTTCTAATGGCTAAAATGCTTCTTTATGTACTTATTGACCACTTGTTCTTCTTCTTTTGAAATTTCTCCTTCAAGTCACTTGGTCATTTATTGATTGAGCTACTTGTTTCTTGGTGTGGCTTTGCTAGTAAGGTTTTTTAATTTTTGTATATTCTAGATGTTAATTCTCTATCAGAAAATATGTATCAAAGATTTTCTCCCATTCTATAAATTGTCCTTCTGTTGATTGTTTACTTTGGTGTAATTTTTTTTTGTTTTTTGTTTTTTTGGTGGAACCAGGGATTGAACACAGGCCCTTGTGCTTGCCAGGGAAGCACTTATTCCACTGAGCCATCTACCCCCGCCCCTTCATTTTTTTTTTTTTTTTTTTTTTGAAATTTTTTTTTTTAATTTGGCAATTCTTCACATTTTGTGATTCTTTATAGTATTTTGTCATATCGAGGTGTTGTTCTGGAAGTCTTTCCTTGCAGCTATGATTTCCAGGATTTCTACTTATTCTCTCTGTGATTTCAATGTTTCAAATCTTATTCCTAAGTCTTCAATCCATTTCCATTATTTTTAGTATGGGGAGAGATAAAAATATAGTTCCACACTTCTGCATGAAGACATCCAGTTTTTTTAGCATAGTTTGTTACAGAGACTGCCGTTTCTCCAGTGTATGTTGTTGCCTCTTTGTCAAACACTCAGTTGAGTATAAGCTCTCGGCTGAAATGCTTCACCCATGTCATCTGATGTCTAGGTTTCTGCTTTACTTCTGGCTACTTCCCTTACACATCCTTGTCCTTTTCACATCACCTTGCCAGTTTCATCTCAGTAAACAATTGTTTTGCTCATGCACATTTCTCCCTCTCTCGCCATCACTGTCTTTTAGACATTTTACCCACTTCCTATTGCCCTGTTAAACACTTGCTTTGTACCATGGCAATATATCCTCTGTACTCTTGGCTCCTACAATAATGTATCTATTTCACTTTTGAGATTTAATGATCAGCACTATCTCTGCTGAATGGATACCAGCGTTACCTCTGTTTTTCAGGTAAAGAAAGAGAGACCTTAAGAGGTTGGACTCATAGCACAAAGAGGCTGGACACAGGCTGGTGTGACTCTTGCTCCTTCTGTAAAGCACAGGGCTGACTTCCTGGTACACAGCAATGTATGTTAAAGAGCTTTATATTATGACTGAGTGCACAGATACCTCTGAAAAATAAGAACATAAAGAAGAATAAACAAGAAGAAATAGTTCAGCAGGAAATAGTTCAGCAAAAAGAAAAATCCACGAGCCATTTCCTCCTTACAGAACCTATGCAGGTCCCTCAAATATGGACGCACTTACAAATGATTTCTTGGAAAAGCTTTTATTATTGCTTTTTGCTTTCAATGTGCTTCCTCTAGAAGAAGCTAAGTATTTATCTTGGCATCTCAGGAGAGGGCATAACAAGGCCAGGTGAGTAACAAGAGATGTTCTGAGCTCACATTTATATGGCTCAGGCCTGGGAAGCCAGGTTCAAAAGCTAGTTCAGTGATAAATCATCTGCACACATGTTTCCATCTCCAAACACTGCATTTTTCATTACTTCAGGGAGTTAATAAATATCATATTTTATTAATGAAGGGCAGCACCTTTGACTGAGAAAATTTTATTATGGAAAAATATATTTAAAGCTTTCCTTTGGAATCTTTCTAAGGTACTTTGCCATTTATGAAAAGTAAACCGAAACCCACAAAACTCAGAACCTAGAACAAGATTAGACAGCAATTCTTGAACAAATAAATTGCCTTTTTCTTTCTATTTCCTCTCACTTTCTTTTTAGCCCCTTGGATCACAGGTTGGTGTGATACTTGCTCCTTCAGAAAAACAGAGTTCACTTTTTGGTCGACAATGATGGGATGGATCTCTGGGGAATTGTGGCCATGGGTGTTATTTGTTTAGACAGAATAAAAGAATGAGGATATAAGAAATAGAGATAGCTTATTAAAAATGTGATGCCAAATGTTATAACAAGAGAGACTATTAATGACAGAGTGCATCAAAGGATCCAATAAACTCAAGTCGAGGTGTGACTTCCTCTTGTTAGAAAATCAGCCTGACACTCTTGGGCTGCAAATTCTGTCTGGAAGACATCTTTGTTTTTTCTGTATCCTGCACATAAGTTGTGTTGGGAGGGTGTCGGTGCTGAACAATTGCTGGCTGAATGAATAAACAAATCAATGAGGAAAAAAACCCAAACCAATTCTCACTTTCTACCAAAGGCGTTTTAGGAATCCATTCACAAATCATAGTGTCATGAAGTGAATCACATTTCCCCACAGGAGCAATGCCTTTACAGGAGGTTTGTTCCAGACCAAGTACTCAATATCCAGTATATCAGCCCTATAACCAAGCTGTCTTAAATACAAATTTGCAATAGCTGCGAATCTCCCTCGGTACCTAAGACAAGACACTTTGTGCCTAAGTCCCATAGGCTGGATATTAGCTACGATTGCTCATCTTGAGTGCACAAGAAACCTATTCACAGTGCAGCACTAATGCAGCTATTCAGGATTAAGGATGTCCTGAATGGACTCCCCACTAGAAGATTAGCAAATAAAGAGCCTCCATACTGTTGCCCTCCAAGAAGGTAGACCAGTTTTAAAGATAGATTTAGATGGATAAAATATATTAAAGATGCTTTGCTAGAATTGTGCACCCTCATCACACCATTAAATTCCCAATCAGTATCACTTTTTGCTGAATAATTTTACTATTTCCCTGACTATCCTAGAACTTCACATCTGCTCTCCTCCACCCCATTTCCATATGGTAGTAGTAGTGAGTGGCCAATAATTCTAGTCTAATCTTACCATTCTGTATAAAATTCTCTTGTATTTTATCCTATCAATTCCCAGGCTTCTTGAGATTCCCATTCAAATATAAGGGGGCTTTTCTCATTCTGCAGACAAATCCATGTTGCCCTGTTACCCGCACATTTCACACTCTGACTTCCACGGCAAATGGCTTTCTGAGAATGAAGCAATACTTCTACATTTACTTGTCAAGTTCTGTCTTTCCTGCAAATCTCATGATCATGTCTTTCTGTTTTACTACCATATGCTCAGAAAACAGAGCACTACTTACTCCAAAATAGCTAGTAACAAATATGTATAGCATAAAATTATTAAAATTTGACAAGAAGGAAGAGGAGAAACAGAGGGAGGGATAGGGGAGACAGGGAGGAAGAAAAGAAAGGAGGGATTTCAGACTGATGTGAACTGCATCTAGCTTGGGAGAGCTTTACCCCTGAAATCCTTAATGAGCAAATGATGACCATGCCCTTTCTCATGAGGAGGTGGATGCTACTTATGCAAATACAGTGCTCCGTAGAATACCTATGCTGAGAGGCTCAAGCCCAGCCCCAAATGAAGCCTTGTTTCCTTCACAGAGGAAGAAAGGGCATTGGATGCATGGGCTGAGAGAAAAGTAAGAATATGCATAGCCACCTAGTCCTCAACTTCCATGCTCACCACCCTGTCCCACAATAGTTGAAGTTGCCCTGACTTTGAGGCAGACAAGGCTTACAGTGGGTGAAATAGAAATTATTTCTTGTGATCTTCACTTAAATCTCAGGTCCTCATAATTTGCCCCTAAACCATGAGTTTGAGTCTATCTGGGGATGTTTCTTTAAGAACAAGAGAATTGAGCTTCATGAATGAGACTATTAGCTTTAAACAACAAATTATTCCCCCCAACTCTTCACATAGGAAGCTAAAGTGTGAGATAAACTAAAAGTCTGAATTTTTAAAAAAATGACTGCAGTGGCCTAGCAGTATGCTCCTCTCTCTCTCTCTCTCTCTCTCTCTCTCTCTCTCTCTCTCTCTCTGTCACACACACACACACACACACACACACACACACACAAACACACCCCTTTATCAAACACCTCCCCTGAGCATTGATGCATACTTCTATCCATAGGAGCTGAGCCACTGTCTCCCCATCTTCAAAACCCACAGGATATGGAGTTCATTGTTGTGCTTTAGTTTCTCTTAATGTCCACTAGGCAAGAGGGGTCTTATTTTATTATTCTTAGGAAGAAGGTGAGAACTGAAAACATTCTTTTGGCTAGATACACTGAACTAGACCAGGTTACCTTTAATTCATGGTATATTTTGATCAAAAAAGTTCTTACTGTAAGAATACTATGTCAATATTACTACTGTCTTTATTTCCAAGGGGAAATAATATGTATAGAATAGAATCGCCACATAAAAATTGTTTTAGGGGCCGGGGAGATGGCTCAGTGGAATAAGTGCTTTCCTGGCAAGCGCAAGGGCCTGAGTTCAATCCCCGGTTCAAAAAAAAAAAAAAAAAAAAAAAAAAAAAAAAAAAAACAAAGAATGTTAAAAATTGTTTTATCTTCTGCATCTCAATCTCTGAGTTTAAATTTTTATAAGTATAACTTTTAAAAAATGCCAGTTACTATGACAAATAAAAATAAATTTAGGTGTTTATTGGCCTATAATTATTATTATTTTTTTATTTTATTTTTTTTTAATTTTTTTATTTTTTTTTCAAAGTTTTATTGACAAAGAGATAGCAATGAGACAGTTTCAAATCAAATCGGAAGGACAGTTTCAACAAATAATACACTGCATATATTCTTCTCAGTGGTTAATTGCTGTACAAGATGCGGACTTGTGATCCTATTCACAAACACCATTAGAACAAATCATTCTATTCATTAAGAGAATGCAACTATATATCTATCCCAACCTCTTTGAATACACAGATACAAAATGGACATTCATCGGTATACCCCATTTTTTCTAAGTTCCATTATTGAATATTATAGGTGTGTAAACTCAGCAAAATATTCTAAAAGAGTCCAGTAGCCTATAATAGCATTGGGTCTTATATTTAACTGGCAATGTCAGAAATTATTGACCTGAGTCCCCCACAGCTCAACTTAACAGCATGGCTTTATTTTTTATATTTCGACTTCATACTTTTCTACTGGATGGTTAAGACCAAGGTAAAGCAGGACCTATGCAACAAGAGTAGTAGCTTTTTGGTCTGAGAAGGTCAGTGAAATGCCCTCAGGATTTGTCCTGAGATCCTGTACCTCAGATTGTAGAACCTTCATCAGTGCAGCCATGTGGATGAGTCACGGCCATTGCTTGGCCAATGTGCTCTCTGTGAAAGCCTGAGAGAGTGTCTTCTGGCCTATAATTATTAAAGCAAGTAGATTGCTTTTCTTGCAATTAAAGGTACAGATTAATTCCAAGAGATACTTGGGGCACAAAGGAGCTAAAGTTGTCTTTTGTGATTTGATTTTATATGCTTCAAAAAAGAAAGTCTAAATTTAACAGAGAAAGAGGGTCATTTATTCTTTGCCAGTCATGATGTTGGTGAAATCCTTCACACTGCCAGCAAAGGCAGCAGCTGCCACTCAACAATCAGCCACCTCAGGAAGGAGTTACAAATGACAGCCTGTCCTGCCTTAACAGGAGAACAAGTCAGGAAAGGACAATTTATTCTATAAACTTTAGAAACCTCTAAACATGGTCATATGGTATTTTCTAGCCTTGTAGCTGGATTTCCAGATAAGCTTCAGGAAGAATTATGTTGTATGTATTCATGGGTAGACAAGCAATAGAAGCAGTGTAAGTTCAACTTTAACATAAAAAGGCTTTCTTCTCATGCTACTTGTGTTTATATAAATGTTTGCTCCGTGTTTGCTGTGGTTACATATTTTGAAATTGATTCCCTCATCCTCTGGAAGTAAAATTTAGAGGACAAATAAAATTCTGAGCTAGGTGAGATATGACTATGGGTCTTGTGCACCATCAAATCGGTCAGATTTTAAAGGCTTGAATGTCAACAATTCAACCTCAAATACTCACTAGGAATAGTCAGTGCCCATCATGTAAGTAGTCATTTCCCAACGTTGAGAGCAAGTGCACATTTCAGGTGGAATAGTTGCTAGGTTAGATCCTGTGATTTCCTATGCCATAAGGTTTTGACATAGTCAAAGACATTGAGACAAGGTGAATTTTTTTAAAGGCACAACGAGAAACATGGAAGCAGATATTTTTACAATAACCCTTGGCCAAAATGATTAATAACAAGGGTGGCATCTGTCCAAGGTTGACCAGATGGTTACTGGGAGAACTCCCTGTAAAAAGGTTTTGCATGAAGTTGTGATGCCCTCTGTACAAGCGCATGATTCTGACAGTCTTTTGATAGCTACAACCAGACAATCATGCATGAACCCTGCCATTACAAACTCATACTATCCCAGCTTGTGTGCTTGACTTTTTGTGAGAGTTGACACAAGCAACTCCATTTTCATTTGTAAACTTTTATAGTTTCTTTTATAAACCTGAGATGATTCCTGTAAGGTGATGTAATTTCTCCTATGTCAGGAAGTGGAGGGATAGGTGTATCCACATCAACTCAGCAGTGGTCACTGGCCCATCACCATAGGAATCGTCAAGAGCGGTGCTTGGAATGAGATTACCATGGTGCCTAGATGCCAGCCTGGAATTAACTTCAGTTTTTCATTTTCTCCTTCTGTAAAATAATGATAGTAGTACTTTGGACTTGCAATGATTACATGAAGAACTGTGTGTGAGTCACTTAGAAAAGGGCTGGGCTATGAAAATTGCCCCATCGGGGTGGCTAACGTTGCTGCCAACATGTGTGAGCACCTCATCTTTCTACTCTGATGTATCTGGCTCTCGCAGCCTAACTGCATGGAATTCTTACACCATCACTGGATGCCACAATCCCCAGCACCTGTGTACATGTCACACACCCCACAAAGAAGCCACCTTCTTTCTTTTTAGAGAGGAAAATATTTCCCAAAAATTTCATAGCTATCCAAACTATCTGAGGTAAAGCCTGAATCCATTTTGAAACATTTTTGTAAAACACAATAAAATAAATTGCCTGGGAATTGAAATAAAAAGTATATAGATGCAAGTTCAAGTTATTTCTTGCAATTATAGTCAAGAAACATAAAATTAGTCCATTATATTGAAATATTGGATTTCTAAGGGCAAAATGTAGATTCTATCTAAGCAGTCATCTTAGTAGTTGAAGGCCAAGGTTAGGTCATACAATGAGGCCAGAGCAATTTCTGGAAGAGGAAGAGAACATCATGTTGGAACAAAGGTCCTCTGTTCCAGCCTCAGTTGGACTCCACTGCACATACATGTTCATGCTTACTGTGGGTGTACTTGGCCAGGAGGATCATGATATATTACATGTAGAGGCACAAGTGACATGCTATGGGATAACATGCTGAAAATAATATTTGTACAAGGGCACTCAGAAAAGGCTTTTAAGAGAAGGTAGAGGTCAAGCTGAGTCTTGACTAATAGGATGCATGTTTGTGACATGGCACTATGGGAGGAAGGTGCTCCAGGCAGAGGGGAGAGTGAATTGGAGCTGACATGAGGGAAAGATCACTTAGGTATAGACACATTTTGAAGTGAAGTGATTCTGCCAGTCATTTATTTTTAAAGCAGAAAAAAACATGTTAGAGATCATCAGATCACACTTTTGTTTAGGGTTTACAGAAGGCAGAAAGATGATCCTCCAAAGGTGTCCATGTATGAATCCCTCAACCAGTGACTGTATCACCTAACACCAGAAAAGGAGTTTGTAACTGTGATTAGACCTTGAGACAGCTTGAGATGGGATAGGTGCAGGTGTATCCGAGGGGACCTTCTGAATGGGCATAGAGACAAAAAGTGGGTCAATGACAAGCAACAACAGGAGGAGGGTCAGAAAAGATGGCAGTGTGTAGAGGATCCAGGGTTGTGAGATTCAGGAGGATGTGTTCCAAGACCAGAAAAAGGCTCTAAGAGGAGAGGTCAGTGGCAGCTGACAGGCAGTATGAGGGCACCGAGTTTATTTTTCTCTATATAAAATCTAGTGGACTATTCATCTGAGATGAAGAGTTCTGGATCTCCAATCCAGAGATCCTGATTCATTGGTATGTGGCTATATTTCTTAAGTTTTCCATGTTTCCCTGTTTATTCCTGTTTGAGAACCATCAACCTTTGCCTTGGAGGACAGTAAGACCCTATATGCACATAGGGAACCAGCACCAGAAAATGATTATCTCCTAGGAGTTCAGACTCCTTAGCTTGGTATTCTTTTCTTTCTTTCTTTTGATCTTTCTTTCTCCTTTCTTTTTATTTTCTCTTTTTTTTGAGGATTGGGTGCCCTTTATTATATTACTTTGGGAAAAGGTTTTTTAAAAAACTGAACCATAGATGACCCAAAAGATTTAAATTATAAGTATAAAACATTGTGACTATAATAAAATAAGCAGGAATACAACAATTATCAAATCCTGGCCAATCTACCCTCTATCCATTTTTCACTTCTCATGTTACTTTTTAAAAAAATTGTTGTGGATGCATATATTCTCCATTACTTTAAAGTATATCCCAGACATTGTAGCATTCCATTCATAAATATTATAGTGTCTCCAAAAGATAAGATTTCTTTCTTACTAAAACTAACCACATTGTCATTATCATACCTAATGAGCAGTTTCTACTATTATCAAATGTGAGAGTATATTGTGAAGACATTTCTGTATCTTTTATTACTGTACATGAAAGTGCTTGTGTATTTAACTTTTTAGGTTTTTTAAGTATTTTAGAATAATGAAGTGACTGCACTATACCATGATGACAACATTTCAGTCAGATAAACCAGACTTACATTTAATGTTTTATCTTAGTTCCATGTGCCCTTTCTGAGCTCCAGCTCTTTATCCTAGACTTGATGATAAAATGAGCCACCTGTGGGCTGCTGAGCCAGGTGGCTTGTGCCTATAATCCCGGCAATTTAGGATGACGTGGGAAGATCATGAGTTTAACAGTTTAGAAAGAACGTGTCTAAAAAAGAAAGAAAGAAAAAAAGACAAGGGCAGAAGCAAAAGCAAAGGCTAAAACAAAGACAGAGACAAAGACAAAGACAACCATTCACATCTTAGGGCCTAGATCGCCTACAGTACAGCATACAGTTTGGAAAAAGTCTCAGCTGATGGCAGTTTAACATCTCTGCATCACCTGCTAAACTCCAACAGAGTTTAGAGCCTTTAGCAGGGCTCTGCTGGACCTGAAAATCTCCCCATAATAACTTTTGAGGCAAGTGGTCTTAGTCTTTCACCTGAAGCAGGGACTTAAAGCCTTGTTGAAAGTTTTGTTTTTAAATTCTTTATTTTCTGTCTGTATTTAAAGCAGGGTCTAAAGGGTGTTCAGGGTCTCTCTACATACATAGTGATGCTCCTGTTTACAGCTTCCCACGTGCTGGGATTACAGGCATGTGGCACCACAACTATTCTCAATTGCCTGCCCAGGCCACTGTGCTCTGCCTAAGCAGGTGCTTTAGTCCACTGAGCTATCAGGCCGGCCCTCTTGTTGTAAATTTTAAAGGTGAGCCACTCTAAAGAAGCACACTAGGAAAGCAACACTACAAATGAAATGTAAATGCGGCAGAAATCATGCAACTAAGGTGTAATACACATAGCAAATGAAGACACAAATAATGTATTTTCAAGGATCAGTAATGCAAGCTACGTATTTGTTCAGCAAAGTGAGATAGAGATAAATGAGCAACATTTACAGAGTAAGGAGGGCCTTGAGCTACAAGAACACTTGGGTGTGAGTTTCAGGAAGCTGTAAAGGTGGGACACACAACAGGCCAGGAAGAAAGAACAGCATGTGCCCAGGCGCAGCTGTGTAACCAGCATGGTGTGTTCAGTACCACATCTCATAGTACAGCTCTACTGTGGACTCACACCCAGCGACACACCCTGAGAGCCATATGTGGATGTGCGGGCTGCTAAAATTTCAGCCATGAGTTCCTAAAGCTTTACAAATACATGTGAATATCTTCCTATATTGTTCAGGCAAACAGTATTTCACTCTAGCTATTATTTCTTAAAGACTTTCAGTTTGAGCACCTAAGTTAAAAATATGCCTGCAAACTTAGTTGCTCAGGAGATGTGAAGGGTGGACTGGATACTAACTAGCATTGTGGAAGCTGGCTATGTCCACCTCGATCACATTCTTTCTTCTTAAAGTAGAGGGGTGAAGGAGCAGGCCTCAGTGAACCCTCAAACACCATCCTCTACCACATCGTGCATTTCACTTCTTGCATGTGGGTTACCCCATCATAACCTGTCAGAGAACCACCTCAAAAGTTTTGAATAGCATTGAGTTCCTCTGTAATTAAAGGGAGTCCTTTATCTTATTAACTTTTCTCATAGCTGGGACACAATACCTGAACCTCACAACTCAAGGAAGGAGAGGTTTATTTTTCAGTCCAGAGCCAGCTGGATGCATGAGAGAGCAGCCTGCCGAGGAGAGTCGCACAGGAATGGTCAGCAGGAAGCAGAGAGAGAACAGAGGAGATGTAGAGGGAGACATCCTTCCAAGCCTCATCCCTAGTTTGCCTTTTCCAACAAGACCCTAACTCTGAACACCCAGTCGGTTATCAGGCCTCCTAATTAAAACATCACCCCCAAACTCTGCCTCTTAACTGAATAGAAACTGTACTATCCCTTCATGGATTTTTGTTCATTGGAGAATATTAAAGACAAAAATATTTTATTGGATCTTGGTCGATCCATGTTCTAGGCAGAAAATATTTCAATTTAAAAACGTGTTGGTGAATCACAGAAGAAGAATGAATGGAATGAATCTTGCATATTTGAGCCTCAGAATGACCCTGGCTGTGGTAGGACCATTTCCTCCAAAGAAATGGCTCGTTCTTTCCTGAGCTGGTCTCTGTGAGCTGACACAGAATTTATAAGAAAATGAAGACTACACTCTGGTCCAGATTCAACAGGAAAACTCACGAGTTATAAGCTAAAGAGGACAGCTTGAGCTCACGAGTTATTAGCTCAAGCTTCCAATGATAGCCTAGAGATTTAACTCTGGACCTATGCTAAACATCACTCACTGGGCCAAAGATAAGTGTTTTTATCTTTGTTCATGGAAAAATGCATGGAAGGACACAGCACAGTGCCTGACACATGCCACCTGCTCAGCAAAAACTGGGCATTGTTATCAGGGACATTGACGATGAATTAAAATGCAGGAGTCTCAACAAGACTGTGAAAAATACTCAATTTGTCATACAGATCCCAAATTCAGTTAATATATTTGTTATACAGATCCTAAATTCAGTTAAATGAGAAATTTAAAACATATATCCTCTCAGCCAAAGGACAGAAGGAGCCATTGTTTCCAGCCTCATAGTAATCAAATTATTAACAGCCTTACTAATCATTGGTCTATTAATCCCCTCATATTTGCAGGTTACTTATAGAAACATCTGTAGTGGTTCTTATAGATATTTCATAGTACCAGAAAACACTATAAGAAAGAGAAAAAGACATACAGTACCTGGGGCGGGCAATCTGGGGTGTTGGATATTTATAAGTTCAGGAGACTAGTTGCTGTAGCAACTGTGAAAGGCTGAGACATGTAGGGAAGCAACATGATACACTGTCACATGTACTTGCTGAGAAGCCTCCTCACCACAGGAGGACTTCCAAACTAGTCAACTTGGCATTAGGAACCCTCCTTAGGGAGCTTCCATGTAGGCCATCTGGGTTTCCTCCTGTGTCCCCTTCCTAGGTTCCAGACCCTGAGACTTCCCCAGAGATGTTTCTTGAGCTTTGCTGAAAACTGTTCTCATTGCTTTGGATTCTCTTCTCTTGGCCAAAAAATCTCCAAGCCAGATTTTGAATTATTTCAAAATGTAACTCTCCCTCTCCCCCGAAGCCTTCCTGATGTCACATAATCATTCCTTCTGTGCTTCGTCTGCTTTTTGGGGGTATTTCTAACACACCAAACACAGTCAGGAGCTTAGTGTAGTTCGCATTTTCATTCTTAATTTTCATAGCCCTAAATATTAACTGAACAGTCTGAAATTCTTCAATGCCAACTTGGTTTCCAGTTATTCAATTCAGTCTTCCCATTATCTGCTTTAGTGTCACATCACACAAGTTAAAAGGCTCAGGTCTAGAGCATTGCTCCAATATTATATGCCAGACCCAAGTCCTAGGCAGCCAGGACTTTGCACAGATGAGCTATATAAATCAGGGGTTTCTGTGACCCTCTTCTCAGATTAATGACTTGCTAGCATAGTTGAAGAATGTAGGATAACATAAAGGGCATAATTTATTAACAGCCTAAAGAAAGGGATGTATAGGGCAGGGTTTAGTGGGCAAGGGGTAAGGGTAAGGGCTTCATGCCTTCTCTGGACACAATATCCTGCCATCACTTCAATGATGTGCACACATTTGGAAGTTCCCTCAAATTTAGAAGCTTTTACGGAGGTTTCATTACACAGTTGGATGATTGATTAAATTGCTGGTGATTCATGATTGGACTCAATCTACAGCCATTCCTCCCTCCTAATAGGTCTGGAGTATGGCTGAAAGTTCCGATCTTCTAATAAAGACATCATCTTTCTGGAGACCAGCCCCTGGCCTTACCCAGAGGTCATATAGAAGCTGTCCAAGTGCCATATCATTATCACAAATTCAGAATTGACAAAGAAGGCCTTTAATGAGTAAGAAAAGACACTCCTATCAGGAGTTCCAAAGAGTTTAGGATTTTTGTTCCAAGATCCAGAACCACAAGGGCAAAATATATATCTCCTATCATACTGCAAGGGCCATGGTATAAACAAAAATAAAGGAAAGGAATATGGGAGGGAGGAAGAGAAGGATGCATGAGTGAAAGGAAGGAAAGAGGAAGGAAGGAAGGCAGGAAGGGAAGGCAGATAGGGCTCTTCCTGCTATTGGCTGGCCAGCTTCATGTTTGCCATACCAAAACTATTTAGCCAACAATGTCTTAGAGGAGTGTAATTCAAAATATGCCTTTTCATCCACTGGGTGAGTATTGTGACAACCCCCCACAAACAATTATACAAAACCAGATCCAATTAACTGTTCCAGACCACAGATCAATCATGATTACTCTTTGGCTAAAAGCTGGCATGGGAAGAAGGGATTCATGGTTGGCCTGGCTGGCAGCTGAGCAGCTAAAGCAGTTTGGGACTGGATAAGCACTGGCTGCTCCAGCCCTCTCTTTCCTCTGATATGCAGATGAGACCCTGGTGAGGAATGCTGTGGATGAAATGGATTTAATCCAGCTTTCAATAACGTTGCATGAGAAGGTCTCTTTTCCGTTTACTTCTTAATCTAGGTAAACTAGTAATGCCTCAGGAGAAGATGCCACTCACTCTCTGGCTGTAGACTTATTCCTGAACAGCTGCAAAAAAAAAAAAAAAAAAATACACAGATACAAAATGGACATTCATCTGTATACCCTTTTTTTGTTAAGTTCCATTATTTGAATATTATAGGTGTGTAAACAGCAAAATATTCAAAAACAGTCCAGTATCCCATAATAGTATTGGGTCTTCCGCTTAACTGGTAATGTCAGAAATTGTTGACCTGAGTCCCCCACAGCTCAACATAACACCATGGCTTTATTTCTTATATTTTGTTTTCATACTTTTCTTCTGGATGGTTAAGACCAAGGTAAAGCAGGACTTATGCAACAAGAGTTGTAGCTTTTGGGTCTGATAAGGTCAGTGAAATGCCCTCAGGATTTATCCTGAGATCCTGTACCTCAGATTGTAGAACCTTTGTCAGTGTCAGCTATGTGATGAATCACGGCCATTGCTTGGCCAGTGTGCTCTCTGTGAAAGCCTGAGAGAATGTTTTCTCTCCATGTGACTCTCCTTAGGCACACTCTACATCATTGATCACTTTCCTCTTTGGCCCCATAATCTCCTTGATCAGAAAATTTGGGACACTACTGAGTTACATGACATTACAGTACAAGTTCTCACATGTCCTGAGTCTTAATTGACCTTGGAAGGCTAGGGCCAAAATGTTGGCTGTCCTTGCAGCCCTCCTTTTTCTATAATTTTGGTCTGCAAACTTAGGTTGTTAACCATCCAGAAGACAAGCTTGTTATTATCAAACAACTTAGGCTGTTAAGCTTAACCTCACTATCTGTCTGCATATCAAACATCTTAGCCACAATATGGAACAGGTATTTTTCATCAAGTGTTGATATGTTAAAGTTTAAGTCCCTATAGAATATGATAAAAAACATTTAAAAATTAGAATATATTTTAAAAATAGGCATAAAGAATTATATACTCCTCATGTTTGCACATAAGTCCAAAGAATAGATATATAGTTACATTCTCTTAATGAATAGGATGATTTGTTCTAAT
Organism: Octodon degus; assembly: GCF_000260255.1. Lineage (NCBI taxonomy): Eukaryota > Metazoa > Chordata > Mammalia > Rodentia > Octodontidae > Octodon > Octodon degus. The sequence continues at coordinate 1,411,250 of NW_004524659.1, read as the reverse complement.
GGTGTTTGTAAATAGGATCTCAAGTCCGCATCTTGTACAGCAATTAACCACTAAGAAAAATGTATGCAGTGTGTTAATTATTGAAACTGTCCTACCTATTTGATTTGAAACTATATCATTGCTATTTGTTTATCAATAAATTTTTGGCAAAAAAGCAAAAAACAATTACATGAACCTGGAGAATTGGTAATACAATAAATAAATAAATAAATAAATAAATAAAATAAAGCTGTTCTCTGCTAGCAAAATAATAAAATTTTTAAAGTAGATTTGGGAAACTACAAGAATGGGAAGGAACTTTGTAAACTTAAGTGTGAACTCCAAAAATAAAAATAGAAGCACGTTTTCAAAAACTGAAAAAGTAAAATACAATAAATGCATACTGCTTCTAAAAAAAAACATTAAGAGAGTAAATAAAGTGTTGTGTGTCTGTGTGTGTCACAAGTTCTGACTTCTTAAGCAGTTACAGTCAGAGCCGTGCCTTCTCCATTACCACTCACCACTCCAGAGTGGGGTGATTGTACTACTTATACTCCCACATGTTGTAGCAATTAAACATCATCTGGAAGCCAATGAATAGCACTGTGGAATCAGAAGTAGAGTGCAAACTAATACTGCCATCATTTTCCCTGGGGGCTAGAGACACTACAACAATCCAGTAGAGGTTGAGAATTCCTCTCACACAGGCATCTGTTATTCTCAAACTATCTTTGTGCCACAAACTTCTGTTAGGAAGTGTTTTCACATGCAACTGGGGCCATGAGCAGCAGCTCAGGCAAGATAGAGTAGAAAATACTCACAACTTGTAATAATACACATTCCCTGTCTCTCCCACTCTTAGAAGTGAATATATATATATATATATATATATAGTGTTATAGGGAAAAGCTCAACTTGACTTTCATTTACACAAGAATTAAGTCATTTGTAAATACTGATATTTAACCTGTTCCATGTTATATCTGAGATGTTTGATATTCAGAAAGATAGTGAGGTTAAGCTCAACTGCCTATGTTATAGGGTAATAATATCATTAAGCATCTCCTCTGGAGGGTTAACAACTTAAGTTTAAAGATCAAAAATTTATAAAAAGAAGGACTGCAAGGACAGCCAACATTTTGGTCCTAGCCATTCAAGGTCAGTGAGGACTCAGGACATAACAGAACCTGTACTATAATATCCTGTAACTCAGTGATGTCCCAAATTTTCTGATCAAGAAGATTATGGAGCCACAGAGGAAAGTGACCAACGAGGTAAAGTGTGCCTAAAGAGAGTCACCTAAAGAGAAAACATTCTTTCAGGCTTTCACAGAGAGCAAATAGGTCAAGCAATGGCGATGACTTATCTACATGGCTGACACTGACAAAAGATCTACAAACTGCGGTACAGCATTTCAGGGTAAATCTTGAGGGGATTTGACTGACCTTGTCAGATACAAAAGTGACATTTCTTGTTACATAGGTCTTGCTTTATCTTGGGTCTTAACCATCCAGCAAAAAAGTATAAAAACATGGTATAAAAAGTAAAGCCATATTAGTATGCTGAGCTATAAAAGGCTCAAGTCAACAACTTCTGACATTGCCAGTCCTATGGATAACCCACTACTACTATGGACTACTGGACTATATTGCATTATTTTTCTGAATTCACACACCTACAATATATGAATGGCAAAGGAATTCCCATCTTTGGTAAAAAATAAACAAATAAGGGGGATACAAATGAATGACTGTTTTGTATCTTTATATACAAAATAGGCTAGGTATACAACTACTTTCTCTTAATTCAATGAGAAGAAAGATTTGTGTTAATAATGTTTGGACAGGATATCATGTCTGCATCTTGTACTATGAGTAACTACTACGAAGACAACAATATGCAATGCATTAATTATTGTAACTGTCCTACTAACCTGTTTTGAAACTGTCTCATTGTTATTTGTTTCTCAATAAAATTAATAAAAAAAGACAAATATTTATTGTTAACAAAACTCTTGAAACAGTCCTCACAGCTATTCACATTTTTAAGACATAAGTTATGCTAGCTAATCTAGAAAAATAGGGTTTGGGTTATAGCTCAGCAGAACAGCATCTGTCTGGAAAATGTAAGGTCCTGAGTACGATTCTAAGTACCAAAATAAAAGAATAAAAATTTAAACTGTTATCAGTCAGAGAAACTTTTCTCTGTCCCATGTCCTTAGAAGGAGCAACCCCTGCCTCATATTTCCACAAATATTCAGGCAGCATCTACATTGTGGTCACCTAAGTCCTACAATTCCTGTGTCTTCTGTCCTGAGGCTTGGGGCTTTCTCCAATTCCACTAAAACACACACACACACACACACACACACACACACACACACACACAGAAGAGAGAGAGAGAGAGAGAGAGAGAGAGAGAGAGAGAGAGAGAGAAAGAGAGACAGACAGACAGACAGACAGAGACACAGACAGAAGGATATGACTCTTTTGACCTTTTCATGTATATGCCTTATACATGAAATTGTAATTGTAGGTTGAATCTAAATTGTAACACTAACAAACTTATGCAAGCAATATTATCTTTCTTAGCTTCCATTCCCATATACTTAAAATGGGGGTTACAGTAGTACCTAACTCCCATGGTTGCCAGAAGGATTGAATGATGTCATGTATTTGAAGTCTTTTGCATGGCATTTGGAGCCCTCATTGTCATCTTTATGATTGAAGGTTGGGGAAGACAAAAAAACTTCACTATAGTGAAATATACATGCACAACTTTAAATATTCTTAGTTTTAAGTATACTGCTATGTTTCTCAGCCATCCCTTCTCTTTCCAGCTCTATTCTTTGCTCATTTCTGGTTGTTTATATTTTAGCTTTTTCAATTTTGAAACCTTGTCTCTTGCTCATTAGTAGCCCCAAGGTCTTCCATTCTTCCCCCAAGAATTTGTCAAGGTACTTAGCTAGACAAAGACAATGGCTCTCACCTATTATGCTGATTATTTTTAGCCATACTACAGAAGTTAAATCCCAAGAGATGCCAGTGCTTTGTACTTTTCAGATGATGCAAACAAATTTATTGGAGTTGTGAAGAAAACAGATTATTATTTGATTGTGGTTTTACTGTTGGCAGCAACGCAAACTGCAAGAGTGGGGCAAAAGATAGGATGTATAAGCTTCAAGGCACACATTCCTCACTCAGAGAAAAATACTGCACAATCACCCTCTACTCTGAGGCTTCCATCCTCTTTCTCCTATCTTTTCTTTTCTGTGGGACATTCTCTAGTCCCTGTCTAAGACAAGATGAAGATCCTGATGTCCTTTACTTTTCATAACATTCCTGGACAGAGGCTGTGGTCACTACAAGGAGGCTACAAGAGATGAGGCTGTACTTTGACTCAGGAGTCCTCTGCAGTCATTGGTCACAGACTGAAAACTGGCAGCAGAAGAATCTTCTAGTGCTTTCTTTTGTACAACTTAATCTTGGGTCTACCTATAAAATGGCTAAGCTTCTTCTACATCATTTTCCAGGGTGTACTGGCTTTACTCTACATCTAACCAGATTTCAACTCTTTGTCAGTTGCCAGAAAGGAAAGATCTTGCTAAATGGATGAGAAATGTGAAGGTTGGAGATCCATAAATCAATTTTTATGATCAAAATTTGAACAGATAAATTAGAATTTAGAAATATTGTAAGAAGATACTTCATCCTAAAACACAGGGAAACGCAGTCAGGAGAATGCTAACATGGCTTCAGCTTCTACCCTTTATTTGCATGTTTTGTTGCATCTTTACATAAGTTCTTTGACCCTTCTTCTCTTCTCTTCCAGAAGTTCTTTGTGCCATTATGACATCACAGGAGACATACTGCATGTTATGTGTCAGTTTAGATATCACTGGTCTTTGGGGTTTCAGCTTAATGTTTCTTGCCTTATCCCAGAGGTTTCTATGCTGATATATGAGGCATAAGTTTGTGGCCAGCTTTGTGCCCGGACTTGTGCAGCTTGAAAAGATGGGAAGCGCTATGCCACAAGATCAATCTTTGACCAAAGGAAAAGTGTCCTGTGGAGAGTGGCTGAAACTGGAAATCAATCACACGTGCAGAGCTAAGACAAAACCAGCCAAGACAAAGCCAGCAAGAGAACTTGGAGAGCCCCTTGGGCCATGTAAACAAGCTGTTCCAGTTCACAAAAAGGTTGCTAGGCAGAGAGGCTGAAATTGTCATCAACCTCCTGAGTGTGTGAATACATGTTCTGCAGTTTTCGGCAGTTCTCTCATCAGGAGAGAGGACTGCTCCTGACCTCAGCTTCTCTCTTTTGTCTTTATTTCTTCATTCTCTGACTTTTCCCTGGGAACATCAAGAGTCATGTTGGTTCATGCAATGTCTGTCAGATAAATTCCTTCTATATTCTATTATCAAATGCTCTGTACTGGATACCCTAATTAATCTGACCTTTAGTAAGAGGGTACAGTGACACTCAACTGCTTACTTGACAGAGGATGGTTAACAGTTCAATGCCCACTTGCTTATTGACCATCCTTCTTTTACTGGCTCACTTTCTGGTGCCTCACCCTTGTCCCACACTCCATACTATGCTTGATAAGAATCTAAAGCACATGGGATATTTATCTCTGAAAAGTCTAAGCTAAGGCAAGCATGCATTTCTGGCTTTATTTATGTACTAGAGTAGAAACTTCCCACTTTCCCCTCCTTGATTCCTTTTGTATGGATAAATTGCTCTTTCTGATCTTCATCTTAGTAATTGAAATCTTCCCATGATTCTGCTTTTCAAGGCCTAGTGTAGTGGATGTTCCTCAATATCTTGGAAATCACCTATTCACACTGCATCTCCAACCACACACACATGCAGTATGAACTACTTTGTTCTTCCATCCACTATCCTCTCCACCACAGTTATCCTGCCCCAAATCAGGCCAACTAGAATTATTTGATGAGATATTGTACCACATGATTTATTGAGAATGGCATTCTACCTTATCCATATTTGAGACTCAAGATCTGTATGTAGGCATAGATCAAGCTATATGAAGTTAAGGAACACAGTGAAATAGGATGGTGCCCCCACACAGAGAGGGACATAGAGTATAGATGGAGACAGAGATAGCAGCATTCCAATACCTGCAATTAGTGACCTAGATGTTTTCTGCATCTATACCTCAAATGCCCAACACTTTCTCTAATTACACAAGATATCCCAGTATTTCTGGAATAATTTCCTTTCTCTGTCTTTGTAAGTTCCAATATTTCTTATGTGTTTTGAGACTGTGCAGTTCCCAAGCCCTGGACATGCTGTGGTTGTTTAAGTATAATGCAGGCTATGACCCAGCACTACTAAAGAGAACTGGATAAGTGGAAAATCCCCAAGGCTGTGGATATAAGTAGCAGTTTTACATCATAATTGCTCGTCATCCTCCCTGCCACCACCACCAAGCTGGAAGGTATGAAAAGCAGTGCTTTGGCTGATTTTCAAGAAGAAAAAAAGTATATATATATATATATATATATATATATATATATATATATAATGTGATAAGTGACATATTGCCAGTAATTCTCAAAATATTTCCTCTGGCTTTGAACAAACTTAATTTACCATTTTTGCTACTTTTTGAAGCATTTTTGGAGCACCTTTTTCATGAGTGTTTTTAATTGTGTTGTTACATCTGCCTCAGTGTCCAGAAATGACTCAAAACATTTACTTTTCATGATTATTTTGACTTGGGGGAAGATCTAGACAAACAAGGTGCCAGATCCAGTGAATAAAGTGGATGAGGATTGTCTTAGTTATTCTTCTCTCATTGCTGGGACAAATACCCAAAATCCAAATTGAAGGAAGGAAAGGTAGCTCACAGTTACTGGAGGTTTCAGTCCATATTCAGCTGGGTCCAAGGCAGAGCAGCACATAGCAGAGGGCAACTTTTCATGGTGGAGGCAAAGAGCAAGAGCACAAAAGGAGGAGTAGCAGCAGCTCAAGTAGCTAGCTTCTCTTTCCTCCTTACATTGTAATGCAAAAATTACTTGCCCCACGCTGGTGCAGCATCCACACCCACAGTAATCAATCCCAAACTCTGGAAGCTGCCCCATGACCACATGAGGCGTTGGGGTGGGGGGACACCTATACACAAACCATAACAAGGATACATGGTAAAATTTTTGTTAAGTCAGCTTTTCTATGGGAAGGCACGCAGCACCATTCACCATAGCTTTTAATCACACCTGCTAGAAACACTCATAGAGGAGGACTTCTAGAACTGCTTCACAATGTAGCAAGAATGATCACAGAGAAAGAAAAAGAGAGGGAGAGAGGGAGAGAGGGA
>NW_004524659.1:1394601-1404771 GCF_000260255.1 Octodon degus | reverse complement strand
AGAGAGAGAGAGAGAGAGAGAGAGAGAGAGAGAGAGAGAATCATTTAAAATGAGCAGAAATATTTTGAAAGGGATTAATGAGAGTGTGTCTTTCATTCCAACAATTTTTCAACACCCTGTTTTTTGGTCATCCATTGTACCTTTGTGAGCACACCTCCCTGGTCTTTCTTTAGTTCTCCAACAGATGTTCTTTGAGTCACACACTGATCAATACTGTGACCCTGCACACTAAGGTGACTGTGGGAGTGGGGCTCATAAGGGACTTTCATGGAGGTCTTTTGTTTCCATTTTATTTTTTTTGTGTGAGGGTTGGTACTGGGGATTGAACTCAGGACTTTGTGCTTGCCAGGCAAATGCTTATTCTACTGAGCTATTTCCCCGGCCCCTTTTGTTCCCATTTTAAAGACAAACAGATTCCACAAAGATAGATGAATTGTTCAGTACCACACAGCTGATCTTTGTCATGGTCTGATCAGTTTCCAAGGGATGATGCAGTAAAATACTGCAGAGGGGGTGGCTTAAAATAATAGAGGTGTTGCCTTTCAAGGTCAGTGAAGCCTCGGGACATAGGAGAACCTGTACTGTAACAACATGTAACTCAGTTGTGCTCCAAATTTTCTGATCAAGAAGATTATGGAGCCACAGAGAAATGTGTTTGATGATCTAAACTGAGCCTGGGGAGAGTCACATGGACAGAAAAAACATTTTCTCAAGCTTTCACAGAGAGCAAATTGGTCAAGCAATGGCCGTGACTCATCCTCATATCAGACACTGACGAAAGGATGTACAAAGGGTGGTACAGGGCTACAGAATAAATCCTGAGAGTACTTGGCTGACCTTATCAGATACAAAAGTTACATTTCTTGTTATATAGGTCTTGCTATATCTTGGTCTTAACCATCCAGCAGAAAAGTATAAAAACGAGGTATATAAAGTAAAGCCATATTAATACGATGAGCTGTAAAAGGCTCAAGTCAATAACTTCTGAGGATAACCCACTAATATTATAGACTGCCAGACAGTGTTAGATTGTTTAGTTGAATTCAAACACCTATAGTATTTAGATGCCAATAGAATATTCACCTCTGACAGGACAAAAAAAAAAAGGATACAAAGGAAAGATTATTTTGTATTTATATATACAAAATAGTTAGGATAAATTTACAGCTACTTTCGCTTAATTCAATGAGAAGAAAGAGGTGTACTAATAGTGTTTGGACAGAATATCCTGTCTGCTTCTTGTACTATGGATAACCACTAAGAAGATAACAATGTACAGTGTATTGATTATCAAACTGTCCTATTAATCAGCTGTGAAAAAAATAAAAATAAAAAATAAAATAAAATAATAGAGATGTACTACTTCCCATTTCTAGAGGTTAGATGCCCAGTTCTAATTTAGTGGTGTTGTGCTCCCCAGTAGGCACTATGAGAAGATCCTTCCTTACATCTTCCAAATTCCTTGTTTTGTGATCCATACTCCAGTGTCTACTTCCAACTTTACATGGCTGTGCTCCCTCTGGATCCATGTCCAAATTTCTCTTTTCCTATAAGAACACCATCCATACTGGATTAAGCAGCTGTATTCCAATCTGACCCCATTTTATCCTGTTCCATGTATAATAACCCAAATCTCTAAAATGAAGTCACATTTTGGGAGCATTTCCTAAGTAGGTTTCTGTGTTAAAACACTCATATGCATTATCTTACAAAACAACCTGATGGCATGGTAACCACCATTATCCTTGTCTCACAGATGAAAGAATGAAGACTCTAGGTAGCCCAAGCCTACTGGCTGTAAGAGACTGAGTCAAAATTCCCATTTAAGTGGGCCTGACTCTCAACACTGTGAGCTTAAGGACAATCTCCCCCTGCCTCCTGGATATAGATGGAAGACAGTTCCCTTTCTTATTATGCACAAACATTAAGGTACTAAGGAGCTGCTTTTTTCCCAGCAGCCCTTTCGCCAAGCTTATATTTTATGAATTGCAGCCATAATCAACTAATTGTTCATTTGAACACACAGTGCTGATTATCTAGAATGAAAGTTCTGAGCTGATGTACATGTGCTTGAAGCAGAATTGGTTTTCATACTCAGGAAGTGTCTGGTTCCACGAACACAGAGAACCATGTCTGGCACCCCGGGACAGCCCCACCACACTTCTGCAGATGCCGAGCTCCTTCCTGAGGCTGACCTCAGAGAAAGGGCTGGATCTCCTCGGCGGCACCATTAGTAAGAGGAAGCAGGTTTTTATGTGACACAGATGTCCTACTTTGCTGAAAATAACTTCTAGGTTCCTCTTTGAAACAAGGATTGTTTAGCCACTATGTGGTATTTTTGATTGTTTTGAGTTTTACATATTCTCATCTTGGTAAAAGTTTGAGACAGTAAAAAGGAAAAGGAAAACACCTTTTCTGGCTCTGTGCATCTTGTCATGAACAGTAGCAGTATATCACTATACTTAGAGGATTGGAATGAAAGCTTGGAAAGATGACTGATACAGAAGCATAGCAGAAGCGACTGAGCAAAAATCCTTGTTGCAAAAAAAGCTAAGCATTTGCTCTCTCCCTTCACAGGGATGACTTCTGGTAATTTGGAGAAAGAGGGCTGTCTCTTATTCTTTCCTGAGTAAGCGCAGGATACATTTTCCATCTCTGCTGTTTTTCAGCTTTACTTTTTCTTATAAAATGAATCCGAACTCCCAGAATTTTGTATGTGGCAACCTTAATCTAAACTGAGACTATTTGCTGTCTCATTGCTATTTGTTTCTCAATAAAATTGATAAAAATAAATTAATTAATAAAAAATAATAATTTGAGACTATTTGGACGTAGAGCTATTTTGAAAGGAAGCAAGATTTAAATGACGCTGTAAAGGTGGAGCCCTAATTTGATAGCATTTCTAAGAAAATCTCCTTATAAGAAAGGCAGCAGATTTCTCCCTCTTTCTTCTCACTTTCCATAGCTCAGCCCACAAAATACACAGAAGAAAGGGAAGGTAAGGACACAGCAAGAAGATGGCCACCTGAAAGCCATAAAAAAGACCTCAGGAGACTTAATTTGTTTTTCTTGGGGGAGGGGTGGAACCAGGGATTAAACTCAGGCCCTTGCACTTGCCAGGCAAGTGCTTATTCTACTGAGCCATCTCCCTGGCCCCTAGGAGACCTTATCTTGTGTCTTAGTTCTTTTTCCTCAATGCTGAGACAAAATGAAGAAAGGAAAGGTTTATTTGTTGCACAGTTGGTGGAGGTTTCGGTCCATACTCAGCTGGCACCAAGGTAGAGTGGCACATGGCAGAAAGCAGCAGCTCATGCAGATGGAAAACATAAAAACAGCAAGAGCAAAAGGGAGGAGTCATGGCAGCAAAGGCAACAGAGAGCAATTCTGTCTCCCTTATCTGCCCTAGGCCAGGAGGAGGAGACACACCCATAATCCCAGAAGCACTCACACCCATAATCCCAGCACTGGATCATGAATTAGTTATGAACTTTATAAGTCTGACCCATAACTGCATGAGGCTTTTTGGGGACAACTGGACACAAATCATAACATCTCGATTAATCTTTCAGTCCAGAGAATTGTGAGAAAATAAATGTCTGCTGTTTAAACTCTGTAGCTTATGGTATTTCATTACTGCATCCTCAGCTGCCTAAGGCACCTGCGAAGTCTGCTTTCTCAGATCCACTTCTCCAACCATGAGGCCTCTTCCTTGGCCTTCACTGTCCTGAGAATATCCTAGTTTACTTTGGTAAACTGGCTGTATGTGCCACTGTTCTATGAGGTTTGGAAGCATGCTGAGTAGTCATAATGCATACATGTTGACACAATTATGAACTAGATTACAGACAAAATTTTTCCTATATATGAAATTTATGGAAACCTCTTCTCCTGTATACAAGGAATTTTCTACTACTCTCATATCGATGTTTTATTTGACCATTTCTTTTTTCTCTCTCTCTCTCTCTGTCTCTCTCTCTCTGTCTCTCTCTCTCTCTGTCTCTCTCTCTCTCTCTCTCTCTCTCTCTCTCTCTCTCCTTTTTTCTTTTTATTGTAGGAGAGACTGAACCAGGGTTTTTACATCAGGCTACATAGTTTTAATTTTTTATTTAGGATCTAGCTATGTTACCAAATGACCAAGGTTTGGCTCAAACTTGCATCCTTGCTGCTTCAAACCCCCAGAGTTCTGGGATTATAGGCATCTGCCACCACAACCAGGCTGACCATTTCTTCTTAATGCACTTGTCATATCTGCTGTACATTTCTCTTCAGTTTTAGGATGCTCTTGTGTAGTAAAAGACTTCCCTTCCCTTGTTTTGTCTTTGCCTTCTTGATGTACAGAAGCAGCAGTTGGGTGGGCTCACTTACCCAGGAGAGCAGGTAAGGTATGTGAATGTATCTTCCTCTCTCTCCTCTGATTCTTGAGATGGTTGGTGTCATTCAGATAGTAAAAACCTCTATAGTCAGCTTGTTTTAATGTTTATTTTTTTCCTTCAGGCAACACAATATTAAAGTTTCTTGAAGTGAGACTTGATATCCAATGATCCAAATTTCACTTCATTCTACCTTTAACACTTCTGAACTCCAGTGGTTTTGAACCATTTGCATTTCTCTAAATGCATCCACAAAGATTACTTTCAGTTGAGATATGTCTGTGAGAAGTTATGTTCAATTTATTTGTGTAAATAAAACTTTTTAAAAATAGACTTCATTAAAGCAGTCATTTGAAACAAACCATAAGAATGCACATACATAAAATACAAGTTCTCACTCATATAACCCGTAAGTTGGGTTTTCAATGCTCAAGTTTAAAAGTTCCTATTTTTGGAGACATACTGTAAAGGATGGCATCTAGCCCAATACCCTATTCACTTTTAGAAGTAGAAGAGACTGAGGCAGAATTCATTTTAATCTAACCCTTGCCTGAAGTATTTACATAGAAGCAGCCTCTCCTAAATTACCCCGTTCCTCACTCTTTCCCCTGCCTTGTCAGAACTTCACAAACATATAGGAGATAAGGCGAGACAGGACCCATTTAGGGACATAAGAAACAGACTATTTGCCCATGCTTAGCCATAAATCCCTCTACTGGAGACCTCGCACCTGTAGGATACAGGGGCATCACATTCCTGTGGTGACCCCCACACCCAAAAGATATAGGGGCCACTACATCCCTGCCCAACTGACATAGCAACAAAGAAACTATAAAATCAGGTAGAGAACAAAGAAACTATAAAATCAGGTAGAGAACAAAGAACTGGGCCTTTTGTGTCTTCCCAGCTGGGGAGGGGAGCACATAGATCACCGGCTAATTAATAAAAAGCTCTATAGTTCCTTTTAATTTGGTCTCCCATGGGCAATATATTCAATCCAGGCCATTATAATACTTATCTTGTAGTGAGTCCTTCTACTTTAGTCTACCAAGTCAAATTGTTACTAGTTGGAAGATCCTGTGGATCTTCTTTCTAGGTATTGGTGTCTTAACAAAAGAATTAGACAAGACACACAGAAAAGGCTATGAAGATGAACATTGATCAAAGGTAGAACAAAGGTATGATCGACATGGTAGGAATGAGCTGGTGAAAAGGCTCTCAGGAGGATAATGGCAGGACATTTTTGTGTCTTGAATTCCTTGAACACCATCTCCCTCATGTAAATGATGCATTTAGGATGGCTGTCCTATCAGAAACTTAATTGATGTTGTACCAAATTTAAACCATGTTATGGGAAGACTTGGTTTCTTACCAGATGTAAATGAAGGATTGAAAATAGCACTTTTCTGATTGGTCCACTTCTCTGATTTAGTGCTCAGCTATAAGCTTGAAGTTATTCTGGGTCTTGTGTTCTGTACATGTCCTCTCTTTTTAGGAAACAATTTGTTCAGCCTATTTACTCAGGGTCTTTTTAAACTTTAACAAATTCTTCCTAGTTAGCTGTCTGCTGAACCTTAACCTTAATCTCCTGTCTCAAACCCAGGCCAGAGAGTGGGAGAAGCACAACCACTTCTTAGACTGGAAAGGCAGAATTCCAACTTCTGTAACTCAATCTGTCAGTGCATTTGGTTTCTCCACAGTGAAGTATTGTGCAAATAAAATTTAAGGCATCTCTAACTAATAGAAATCAAGAAGGAAATAAGTGTGGGCACTGTAGACATATTTGAGTTGTAACCCAGTGGTTAGTCCATCTCTGTGATATTGAGCTAATAACTTACTTCATTTACATTTTTTTCTGACAGTATTAGTGTTAAAACCCAGGGCACCCTACCGCACAGTTACATCTCAAGATCTTCGGGGTTTTTTTGTTTTGTTTTTTGTGTTTTTTTTTTTTTTTGTGTGTGTGTTTTATTTTTGTTTTGTTTTTGTATTTTAGGGAAGGATCTACAGGGTGTTCAGGGTCTCACTACCAGACCAGATTGGTCGTGATCCCTCTGTTTACAGGCTCCCAAGAGCTGAGATTATAGTGGAGCACCACCACGCCCAGCCTCAATTACTCTCTCTCTCTCTCTCTCTCTCTCTCTCTCTCTCTCTCTCTCTCTCTCTCTAAACTATATATGCTGACACCTGTGAACTAAGCAACTGCACCGAAGATAGCAATATGAAATAGAAGGGTCATGCTTGGAATGCCTGTCATTCTGGTCTTCTAAATACGTACTGCTTGTCATGTCAATTGCCATCTCAGTGCAACCAGGGAACAGGGGCAGGGCCTGGGGATCAAAATCCTGGCCCCGGTGCCTGCTTGCAGGCACTTTAATCAGCTGAGCTATTTGGCAGGCCCTAAGATTTTTATTTTTTATCTTAACACACAAGCTGACTAAGTTGCCCAGGCCAGCCTCACATTTGTGATCTTTCTGTCTCAGTCTCTGGAGTGGCTGGAATTATAAGTACTCACCACCTCAACCTACACATTTTTTTTCTGTTTGTACAAATGAAGTACATCTAGTTGTTTGTACATATATGCCATCCCTTAGGACACAGTGATGTGATAGCTATCCACATGGATTCTTACAGATAGTTACACTGGTTTCCTTTTTTGTCCTTTTATTAAGACAACTACATCTGACTTCAACTTAATTAACAGTTGACATGTAATCTCTATCATTTTAGAATCCATGGATACTAAGGAGCTCAGTGCTATAGCAGCATCTTTCGTCATTTCTATCTCATGAGATCCACTATAAAAGTCTTCAAAGATAACAGCGTTTTCCTCATGTGCATCTGTCTTGTTGCCTTTATAAACAGGAATCCTTCGTGATCTCACAGGTAAGGAAATCTCAGGTCTCAAATAATTACTCATTTATATAATTCAAATTCCACAACCTTTCTGAACCTTCTGCAAATCTTTCCCAAGGCAATGCCGGCATCTTCAGCTCATGTAAGTCCTTCTCAAGTTCAAGCTTTAAGGACCTATTCTCGCAATACAATAAACTATCTCCAGTACTGTGGAACCCAGAGCCACAGGACAGTACTTCATGACAACTAGCTTGCCTTTTTCTGGACTTTTGTTCCTCCAACCTTTCTGATTTTTCATACTTAGAACCCACTTCCACCCATGCTTTTGGTTAATGTTTAATAACTAGAATCTGCAATGCTTTGGTTGAGCAATCACTTTTTTTATGGACTAAGGAATATATTTACTCTCCTGAGCTGTACTAAGACAAATCTATGCCTATCATCTTGAAACCACAAAGACAGAGTGATAAGGTGATGCTTTAAAAAGTAAGCATCAAAGAAAAAATAAATAAAAAGTAAGCATCAAATAGATGAGTGGGTAAAGAAAATGTGGCATATAGACACAATGGTATGCTACTTCTTCATAGAAAAGAAACATTGAGTCATCTGTAGGAAAAGAGATGCATCCTGAGATTGTGATGCTAAGTGAAATAAGGCAGACACAGAATTATTTAGGCTAAATATTGCATGGTTTCTCTTATATGAGAAACCCAAAGTGTGAATAATTTCAAGAGCAAAATAAATAGAGATGTTAGGAAACAGGGAAGTAGATTTTGTGGAGATGAGAAGGGGATGGGGAGGATAGGGGACAGGGAAAGAACAGAGATTAAAAACTAAAAGGATTAAGATGTGGTCCATATAAGTTCTAGTTCCCCATGATGAGTGCATTTGTTACATATTGCAAATACATACCTGTATTAACAAAAATACCACATTCCTATGATAACTACTTCAAAGACAAGGATGGTAAGCATCATAATGTAGAGGGCTTGACACAAGCCCAGGAACTTTCACAGCACAGGGTAATTACATATGACCACCTTCTAGAAAGTTCAACCTTGGAGATCTTCTCATTCTGTAAAAAATGGGGGGGGGGAGAACTGATTATGCTACTCCATATATTCTGAAAAATGTGGAGATTTAATATTCTCAAGCTAATCCATTAAATATTTTGATCCTGCCTTTTGGGTTCCCACTCTCTCCCTTTTAAACCTTATATGTTATTATAGAAGATCTGTTAAATTTGATTCAGTAGTCTTTTCTTGCAATTATATCTCCTTTGTTATTGTTATTATTATTATTATTATTGGACCTGTACCTGAGTTTCATCACAATCTATCCCTACAGCTCTTGGAGATGAGGGTTGTCACTAGACAGGTTTTTCAGAATCAAACACTGAAAGGGATATCAAAGGGCAAAATATTTATTTTGTGTCAACACATGAAAAAAGAATGTGAAGGAACCAGGATAGACAGGATGGAAGTTATGCCTCAACTAAGATGCCAAGAAACACTACAGATAGCCCATTAGAGTTACACCTCAGTAGGCTGAACTATCTAGACTTTTATATGCTTTTCTCTGCCTCAGTCTCCTTCAATGGACATGACATTGGGTGAGCTGTCTTTCTGCAGCTGACGCAAACCACAATGGGTCATACTGCTGGGGAGGAGGGTTGTCTCAGTCTGTACTTCTTGCAGGTGGTAATCACATCTCTAACCTTAAGTAAAGAATAATCTGTGGCAAACCTACAGGACCTCTGTATTTCATAGTGTGCCCCAGATTGAAAGAAGGCTGTCTTGAATACATTATTTTCTTTTTCACAGATTTTTCAAGAAAGTTTTTTTAAAAAATAATTTTATACACTGTGTAATTACCATAAGCCTGTTCATATCCAACAGCGACACGTACTACATCACCTCCTTTATATCGTCCCGATTCACCTCCAAATAAAAGCAGTGGTAATTGTAATGCCACAGGAAGCATGTGATGATCACATCCCCAATAATATCAGCAATTAATTTTTTAGTGTCATCTTTAAAACCTATCTTAAGGCTCTGCATTGTTCCTCCCAAGGAATGCCACAGACAGAGATATATGTGCAGACAGTGCATTTGGAATATTATCCCAGCTAACAGAATTAATGGGCGAGAAATTTGTAAAACAGAAAAGGCTCTTCTTCAGAAGATCTATTATTGACTTGACCACTGCTGCGAGCCATTGCTGCTTGCCCCATAGGACCCTTGATTACTCTTTAGGAAAGCATCTTATGATGTTCACTGAGGAGAAGAAAGAAAGAAACACCCACCCATCAGCTCCTGTTTGCTGTTGGTGGAGAGTAGGTTCCAGGGTTTTTACTGCCTGCATTCTAAATCTTTCAATTTTAGGGGTGGGCCCTGGAGGCTGGATCCAGGTCCTTTGTACTGAATTATATCCTCAGATATGTTCTTAGTTTTTATTTTGAGATGGGGTCTCCCTAACTCACTAAATTGCCCAAGATGGGTTCTATATTGCGGTTCTCCTGCCTCAGCCTCCTAGAGTGCTGAAAATATGGGTGGGCCACTCCATATGGTTTATTTTCACTTTCTTTTCTTCTTTTTTTTTCTGGATATAGAATTTTATTTTTTTATTTTTTCCACTCTTTTTATTTTTTAATAGATTGCAAATCAAAAATGAATTATTTACAAACATAATTGAATATAACAATAAAAACGTCCAAAAAATGAAGAAAGAATTTACAGATCAGTCATAATAATTCACTGCATCAAAACCAAGAAACTTATATTCATATAATTAGAATTCTCAAAGTAGAAAGGAGTAGGCAATAACTATTTAAAAATTTAAAATTTCTGAATTTAGTTCAACTTATAATACCACATTTCCAAGAAAAATGAACCTCCTGTAAAGATATTTAAAGTGTGTAAAAAGCTAGATTAATTAAAGGACT
>NW_004524659.1:1387112-1394486 GCF_000260255.1 Octodon degus | reverse complement strand
AACTTGAAATATTTTAATATCTCCAGAAGTAGCATATAGGAAGTAACAAAGAGCATAATTCAAAAGGCAAGAGAAGTTACAGTATGCTCCTGGATGAACAATAAAGAGCTCTCAATATGATAGTTATGCAGGACTATATAAAAGATATATTAGATGAACCCTTATTTAAAGGTCATTGCAGATTTCTATGAAACAGTACCGATCTTATGTTGGGTTATACATGTATTTTTTCCCCATATGTGTGTGTATGTGTGTATACAAGACAGGGAAGAAGTAATATAAAGTCAACAGACAATGGAAATATACTTTTTAAAGTTTCTAATACTAGGAGAAGATATTATACAATATCTTTTAAATAAATTGTAAGTCATAGATACAGTATAAATCTTACAATAAAAATTAAGATTAAGCAATATTCAGAAAATTAAATGTTTCAAAACAATTGAACTAAGAAAAAGTTTTTATGATAGCAAACAAGTGCTAAGAGTAAAACATAAGATAAATACTGGAATGGCAAGTAAATGACCAGCAATTCTAACAGTTTGAGGCTAGGATATAGCACAAAGTTCTAGTGTGTTGTGGACATGCATAATGACTGTGACAGTTACTGGTGGCTAGGCGTCACTTGTGGAACTGAGCTACAGCTATTTCCTTGAAATCCGCCCTGTAGTCTCAGGTGGAATCATGCCCCATAGGGTGGAAGAGAAGTCCATTTGTAGATTGTGCTGATGGAAATATTCTGCTGCTGAACACAAAAGAATAACTGAAAGATTACTATTGTATACCTCTTATTCTCCTCTGTTCACTTGTTTGCCCTATTTGGCGGGTTTTTTCCATTCTCATTCATGGGGCTGTGATCAATTTGCTCCCTCTCTAGAACCTCATTTAGTAGTATGTGTAGGCTTGGCTTTGTCATCATGAAATTCTTTAGTTGTTCTTTGTCAGGGAAATATTTCACTTCTCCATTATATTTGAAAGATAGTTTTGCAGGATATATCAGTCTGAGTTGGAATTTGTTTTCTTGCAAGACTTGAAGTACTTTGCTCCATGCTCTTCTTGACTTGATGGTTTGTGAAGAAAAATCTGCCGTTACTCTGATGGGTTTTCCTTTAAATGTGATCTATTCCTTTTCTTTAGCGGCTTTTAGTATTCTGTTCCTATGCTGAATTTCTGGGATCTTGATTATTATGTGTCTGGGTGTGGTTTTCATTGG
Organism: Octodon degus; assembly: GCF_000260255.1. Lineage (NCBI taxonomy): Eukaryota > Metazoa > Chordata > Mammalia > Rodentia > Octodontidae > Octodon > Octodon degus. The sequence continues at coordinate 1,393,273 of NW_004524659.1, read as the reverse complement.
ATTGATATTATTTGGAGTTCTATATGCTTCGGTTACAGGAATGTCAGATTGTTGCCCCATATTTGGGAAGTTTTCTGCTATTACTTCTGCCCATATTCTTTTTATATCATTTGTATTGACTCCTTCCTTCTCATTGATGCCTATTAGTCTCACACTGTTCATCTTTGCATCATCTTGCAGGTATTGAATTATTTTTTCCTGCATCCTAGTTGTTTTAAAGAGATCTTTTCTTACTTTTTCACTAGCTGCAATGGTGTCTTTCAAGTCAGAAAGTCTATTTTCACTTTCACGCAAAGGGTTTTGCCAGCTTGTGATTGAGGTTTTAATTTCCTGTATATCACTTTGAACCTGTTTCATAGATTCTATTTCTTTCCTAAATTGTTTATTCAGGGGTTCCATCATTTTTATATTGTCTTCTATTTTTTATCAGTGCTTTAGAAGCACTTAGTACTTCTTTGATTATAGTTGCCACTACATTTTTTAGTTCCAAAATTATTTCTGATCTGATTTCTTCTATACCTTTCTGCAGTTGATTCTTTACTGTCAGAGCTATTATTTCAGGGATAATCTGGTGTGTGATTTCCAGTTTCCTCAGTGCTAGTGTCTTCTGCATTTGTACTGGGTGGACTTGGGACCTGAGACTGCATTTTGTTCCTTCTCTTTGTCATTTTGTATACCACTGTTTTCTGACCTTTGGTGTAGAGCTTAGATAGAGTTATTACCTTAGCACCAGGTCTGGATCTATGAAGTTCAGTTTCCTCCAGGTGGGTGTTGTTCAGATCTGGCTGCTGTGCTTCACTTCTTTCTGCTGCAGGCATTAGAGTTGAACCCTTTGTGTCACTCTGGCAAGATGTTCTGCTCCTGAATTAGCTGGGTGGGTCTTGCCTCTAGCCTCTTTGCAGGGAGTTCTGCCTAAGGGTTCCTCACTGGGCCTGCACTCTGGGTCTATTCTGGATCCCGCGGCCCCGGTCGTCTCACTCACTTGCCGGACCTGCGCTCTGGGTCTCTTCACTTTCTTTTCTGAGGGTATCTTTCCTTTATAAACCATGGATTAATAAATTGAATTTTTAACTAAATGATTTAAAAATATATAACTGTAAAGAAAATGTCTGCAGTTCTATGGAAAATAACTATAGCCAATGAACATTTAATATCAACATGATGACTTATTAGGTAAATGCAAAATGAAGACAGTAACAATAATGAGAGTTAGTGAGACTCCACAGTGCTCCCCACTGGCCTTTGATGCTGGTATCTGACAAGGAGCTTTCAGAGAAAAATCAGGCTCTGACAGGCAAGGAGTGAGACAAACAAATAGGCTTTTGGTTTACCAAAATATGATTTTAAGGCTCCTTTTAAAAAATTTATTTAGAGTTAGTGTGCCATTTTGAAACTGTTCACTCACCTGTAAATTCACAACTATAAATATATATAATACATCATATGATATGATATATTATATATCTATATCTATCTATCTATCTATCTATCTATCTATCTATCTATATATGAATGCAAGTTTCATCTCTTAAATACAAAACAGAGGTTGCTGCATTTCAGAGGTGACCATATCAGTTCCTAGGCTTTGGGTCAAATTGTATTTCTAGGAAACAGTTCTTTTTTCCCTCCTTTCTCCACTATAGAATACAACCTAGAGAGGTAATTTACATCTCACTTGAAATTCTACTCATGTTCACACTGCACAAAACTATGAGCAGGAGATGCCTCTAGGTACCTCACACACCAAAAGAAGGCCCATATTCCTTTTGTGACAGCTTTTATATGTGAACTGTTGCTCAGAGCATGGGGGATTTAAAAAGACCCCAGAGATTTCATGCAAAATGCGTGTGTGTGTCTATCAACATTCATGCCAAAGGGAAATAAACAAGAGAAATAGATCAGTTAATAAGACAAAAGATGTCAAAAATAGACAAGCATCCACAGAAATCATAGTTTCTGATGAAACAGCGGCAATCCAACGACTCAGATGGCAAGGAGAGGATATGTTTCTGAAGACAAGATGAATAGCATCTTCACATTGATTCCTTGTGTTGGCCTCCTTAAGATATGTGAAAACACAGCAAGGACTGCAAAGTAGTGAATTCCTGAAATAAAACTCAAAGCTCTAGTCTTTATAAGCTTAGAGGTGTGATTCTGCTCAGAGCCTTTTCCACAGCTTGGAGGGGGTGTTAGGGAGGTCCAGCTGCAGGCAGGCCTGAACATAAGGAGAATACAGGCCCTCAAAATCACACATTAATTTCTGTATTTGTCTTATTGTTACAATCTCTTAAATATCTGTGTAATTTTGCTTCCAGACTTTTTGGAATTAATGTAAAAGTGAAATTTCTCTCACAGATATTGGCTAAGGAACTCTGTGGCTTCTCAATTCCATGAGACTTTCTTCTCAGAGAGGTTAGCCAAGAATTAAATCACAGTAATCCCAAACTAATTTTTAAAAATTGAGAAGAGGTGATTTACTTACCCCAAACTTTCCCTTAGACTTCTCTACAGCTAAGCTTATGTGGGCAAATAGTGCACGACTTTTTTAATTACAGTGAGAAGCATGCTTGCTAAAAGTTTCAAAGTCATGCAAAATATATGCAAGAATATTGATTAAGAAAATAATATATAAATTATTACCCAAGATATTATATCAACTTCGTAAAATAATTTTTACTTTATGATAAAAATAGATTTATTTCCTGTTCTTTAGAAGGTGTCCATATTCTTCACAAACAAATAGAAGTTTTCTCATTAAAATGTAATTTATTTAAATGCTGAATTACTTAACACAAGGTCAGCCCAAATAGCTCAGTGGATTAAAGCACCTGCAATTAGGTGCAAGGGCCTGGGGTTTGATCCCCAATCCCTGGGCCTACTGTGCAGGCCCCACCCCTAGGGCACTCTGAGAAGGCCATTGAGAATGGATGTGGTGGCAGGCAATTGTAATCCCAGCACTTGGGATGCTGTAAACAGGAGAATCACTACAAGTCCGAGTTAGTAGTGAGACCTTGAACACCATGTAGACCCTTCCCTAAAATACAAAAAAAAAAATTACTGAGCACAAAAGAAAAATTATGTTTAAGATTGAATTTAAACACTCAGAGAAAAAATTTTGGAAACAAATTTCTAATTAGAATGAACTACCACTAAAGTATAAAATTCTCTATCTGAGCTCTCTCTTCTGCCTAAAATTATACCCAATAGCATGAATTACAGAACTGGGAACAATCACTTATCTTGTCATTTGCTAACTTATTCCACGACCTGGGGCAAAATAATCAATAAACAATATTGTTGATCAGACTTTGCCAACTGTTCTAGTCAATCAACTACCAGCAAAACTTGCAGTGTTGGTGGCTTTGATGTGACTCTCCATTCTCTGTAGAAGTAGACTTATCTTTCTGCATTCTTTCCCTTGGGAAGCTGAAGGAAAATATACAGGGAACAATCAGATCATAAGGTGGATACTTAAATTTAAAAAATGTATTATAGTAAAAGACCTGCTGCCCTAAATCACCTTCAAAATATTTCCCCACACTTCAAACACACTCATTCCACTTTCTTTGTCACTTTCTGAAGCAGTTGGAAAGTCATCTCTACAATCCAAAAGGAGAGCAGAGAAGTGACATCGAGGAGGAAAAGAAGCCAACCAAGGTGTGTTAACAATCAAGGTAAAACTATTGGAAAGAAGAATTTTCAAGGCCACTCTGATGAAAGTGTACTCTACTGTCCTGAGAACAGAGAAGTTTATTTATCAGGTTTCACCAGTCATTAGTTGAAAGCTCTCCCTCCTGCATGCCCCCAAAACAAAGAGCTTTTCTAAGATCTATAATTCAAATTTAAAATGTTACTGTGAAATAGCCTTCAATTATTGAAGCAAAATTATCTAACCTGTAATTTTATTTACAGCTAAAGTGTTACTCATGTATAGAGACAAAGTAAAGAATCTCATAGTACAATTGAAGCAATTTTACTCTTCCGGTGAATGAAGTATTTTAGTCTTCATTAAGTAATAGGGAATAAAACTAAAGGAGAGAGGGTAATACAAGAAGCAAATACAAATAAACATGTGGTGAGTCTAAGCACAAATCTAAATGTGGATGTGTGTATATCCATGTGAATATTAATAATATTACAATGAAACTGCCAAAATAAAAAAGATAATCTTAGAAGCAATAAAAGCTACATCATAATATGTAAGATATATACTATATATTTATGTAAATATTTTATATATACCAACATACTTGTGGATCCACACATGTAAGTGTATTATAAAATAATAGCTGTGTCACATGGGGAGGTAGTTAAAACTAGACAGAATGAAAAAATAGAAGATGATAATACTAAAGTATGATAGAGTTAGGCTACAAATAATATTTTCTAAAGTTTTTAAGTTGGCAGATGAGACCTTTTTAAAGGCTGTGCTTTTGATTCTACTCCACCCAGCATCCCGGCCTGATGTGTATGGGACATTCCCCATGCTAGCCAGATGTGTGTATGGAACATTCTGCATGCCTGCTGGTTTCTACTCCAGCCAGTGCCCAGGCCCAGCATGTGAGTGTGGGATGTTCTGCATGTGTGCTGGAACCTCCTCCATCAGACAGGCCTGGTGTGGAACCCTGCAGCAGAAATCCCTGCAGAGAGGATATAGGCAAGAACCACCCAACTAATCTAGAAGCAGAACATCTTGGCAGAGGGGCACAGTGGGTTCACTTCCATGGACTGCATCAGGAAGAAGTGGGACATAGCAGCCAGACCCAAGCCCACCTCAATGAGTCTGAACTTGGTAAATCGCAAACTGGTAAGCTCAAACACTTTGCTAGACCCAGATCTACGAGAGCATCCTCTTTCCTTATCTCTTGATTGAAATAGGGAGCAAAAGGAAACTGGGGTGAATTAGTCTGCCTGGAAGACTACAGACATAAAAGGAAAGGTGATCAGACAAAACTTAGGAGAACTAATTTAAGTACAAATTCTAAATCTAATATCTGCTTAGTCATACAGCCATAATGTTGGCTCTTAGGGTCTAAAATGCAAACCCATTAGATACAAAAGTTTGTCAACTGCTAAATCTCACTACCCATTATCAGTGATGCTAATTGTAGTTACGAAAATACAAAACTGTAACTACTTAACCACAAAATTTCTCTTAGGTAATAATATTGGTTGGTGCTAAGGTAATAACTGCACCAAATATGTACACCAAAGGTCAGAACATAGTGCCATATAAAATGACAAAGACAGGAGGAAAATGCATTCTCAGACCCCAAGCCCACCCAGAACAAATGCAGAAGAAACCAGCATAGAAGAAATTATAAATCACACACTTGAAATCTGGGAAAAAGTAACACCTGAAGTAAAGAAACAACTGCAGAAAGGTATATAGTAAACCTCATCAGAAATGATCTCTAAAGTAAAAAAAGAATTACTAAGTGCTTCCAAAGAAGACACTGATAAAAAATAGATAATAGAAAAATAATGGAATCCTTAAATTAACAATATAGGAAAGAAATAGAATGCATGAAGCAGATTCAAAGAGATATACAGGAAATTAAAACACCAATAACAAGCTGGTAAAACTATTTGAATGAAAGTGAAGATAGAGGCGAACTACCCACTCGGGCCCCCATCCTGTCTCTCTCTTGGACAGGAGCTTTCTTTCTCTCAATAAATATATTCTGCTCATAACCTCAAAAAAAAAAAAAAGAAAGAAAAAAGAAAGTGAAGATAGAGTTTCAGACCTTGAAGACACCTTTGCAGCTAGTGGAAATGTAAGAAAAGATCTCTTAAAAGCAACTAGGATGCAGGGAAAGAAAAACAATTCAACATCTGCAAGATGATGCAAACATGACCAGCGTAAGACTAATAGGCATCAAAGTGAAAGAAAGAGTCAATAAAAATGTTATGATAAGTATATGGGCAGAAGTAATAAAGAAAAACTTCCTAAATGTAGAGAAACAATGTGACATTCAGGTAATCAAAGCATATAGAACTCCAAGTAACATCAACCAATTAAAAACACACTGAGATAAATCATAATCAAGATCCTGGGAATCTAGCACAAGAATAATGTACTAAAAGGCACTAGAGAAAGGAGACGATCATATTTAAAGAAAAAAACTCTTCAGAATAATGGCATATTTCTCTTAACAAAC
>NW_004524659.1:1372422-1387012 GCF_000260255.1 Octodon degus | reverse complement strand
ATATATATATATATATGCTACAAAACTGTCTGTCAAGTTTGATGGAGAAGTGAAATGCTTCCACAGCAAAGAACAACTAAAGAATTTCATGAAGACAAAGCCAACCCTACACAGGCCACTATAAGATATTCTGGAGAGAGACCAAAATGATCACAATGCCAAGAATGAGAACTGAAAGAACCCACCAAATAGGGCAAACAATTAAACATAGGAGATAAACAGGTATACAACACAGGTAAATAACATGTCAATCATAAGGCAATATATTTCAATTATACCCATATGTAAATGAGATTTATTCACCAATTAAAAGAAATAGATTGGCAGAGTGGATTAGGAAGCAAAATACAACAAAATGCTGCATAAAGAAACATACTTCACTCATAAAGAAATTGATAGGCTGAAAGTCAAATGGTGTAAAAAAAAAAATACTACCTGCCCCAGCACCTCAGAAAAAAGCAGGGGTAGCAACCCTGTTCACAGAGAGTCTGAACTTCAGACCATGAATGATTAAATGAAATAAAAAAAGGACACTACGTACAAGTTAGGAGCAAAATAAAAGACAAGGAGCTAATAGTCATAAATATGTATGCATCAAGCACCGCAGCACTCAACTATATAAGACAAATCTTAATCAACATGAAAAATCTAATATGCAATACCACAATCCTAACAGGAGACCTTAACATCCCCTTATCCCTAAAACATAGGTCAATCAGACAAAAAATTAGCAAAGAATTAGCAGAACTGAAACAGAACTGGGAACAAATGGACTGACTAGACACATAGAGAGTATGCCATGCAACAACATCTGAATGCACATTTTTTTCAGCTGTACATGAGACATTCTATAAAATAGACCACATAAATCCATAGGTCATACTTTAGTATATGCAAGAAAACAGAAATTATTCTATGTATATTAACTGACCACAGTGCAGTGAAACTGGAAATAAACAACAAAAAAATCCTCAAAAACCCTGAGAATACATGGAAATTAAACAACACTCTCATAAACAAACAATGAGTTACAGATGAAATTAAATAAGAAATAAAACAATGTCTACAATTCAATGAAGATTCAAGCGCAACTTATCAGAATTTATGGGAAGCAATGAAATTTGTTCTTAGAGGGAAATTTGTAGGTGTGAAGTCCCACATTAGGAAACCTGTTCTTTGAAAGATTAAATAAAATTGATAAGGCCCTAGCTAACCTCATCAAAAAGACGAAAGAAAAAACTCAAACTCAATCAATAAGGAATGAAAAGGGTGAAATTCCCACAGACCCTGTGGAAAGTCAGATCATCAATAGCTATCTTCAAAATCTTTATTCTCAAAGAATTAAAGACAAAAAGAAATGAACAGATTCCTAGAAAGGTACAAATTACCAAAACTATCAAGAATCAAGAAGATATAAGAACTTTCAATAACCCAATAATAGCCAATGAAATACAAAATGTAATAAAAAAATATACCAGCAAAGAAAGTCCAGGCCCTGATGGATTCACAGTGAATTCTACAAGAAATTTAGAGAAAATATAATCCCAATACTCCTCAAACTCTCTAATAAAATTGAAAAGGAGGGGCTGGTGAGATGGCTCAGTGGTCTAAAGCACCTACTTAGAACAAGCTTAGCAAAGCACAGGGACCGCGGTTCAATCCCCCAGCACCACGTGCCAGCCAGCCCCGCCCCCTGGTGGGCTGAGCTGGCCACACATACACACACACACACACACACACACACACACACACACACAAATAAATAAATAAATTTAAAAAAATAAAATAAAATTGAAAAGGAAACAATTCTCCCAAAATCATTCCTGGAGGCAAGTATTATACTATTGCCAAAAGCAGAGAAAATGAAACTAAAAAAGAAAACTACAGGTCATCTCCCTCATGAACATAGATGCAAAAATCCTCAATAAAATCCTAGCAAACAGAATACAGCAAATCATTAAGAAGACTGTACACCATGACCAGCTAGAATTCATCCCAGGGATGCAAGGATGGTTCAAACTAAGCAAATCTATAAATGTAATACACTATACACTATATCAATAGAGCCAAATCCAAAAACCACATGATCATCTCCATTGATGCAGAAAAGTCTTTTGACAAAGTCCAACACTCATTCATGTTCAAAGTCCTACAGAAAATTGGAATATATTGCCCCTGCCTCAATCTGATAAAAGCCATCTATGGCAATCCATCTGCTAACATAATTCAAAGGATTTTTTTTTTTTTTTGCCAACTCAGGATGCCTTAAGGGTAGGTCTGGTAAAGCATGAGGATCTGGGGATCGAAACACAGAATTCTGAGCCTTACTGCTGTGCTCACGCAGCCACTTAAACAACTAAGCTAATGGGCAGGCCCCCCATAATTCTAAATGGGGAAATCTGAAATCTTTTCCTCTCAGATCAGGTATAAGACAAGAATGTCCTTGATCACCACTCCTATTAATATAGTTCTAGAATTGTTAACTGGAGCCATTAGATAAGAGAAAGAAATAAAAGGAATAAGAATAGGTAAAGAAGTTAAACTACCATTATTTGCAGATTACATAGTACTCTACTTGGAAGAACCAAAAAAAAAAAAAAAACTCCACTAATTAGTACACAAATTCAGTAGCATAGCAAGATACAAAGTCAGTACCCAAAAGTTAATAGCATTCCTCTACACAGATAACAAACATACTGAGAGGAAAATTAGAGAAACAATAGCTTTTACAATAGCACCAAGGAAAATAAAATACTTGGGAATTAATCCAAAGAAGTAAAAGATCTATTCAATGAAAATTAAAATACTCTGAAAAAAAAAAAAAGATCATAGAGGATTTCAGAAATTGGAAAGATATTCCTTGTTCCTGGATAGGAATAACCAACATTGTGAAGATGGCCAAACTCCCAAAATTGTTGTATAGATTTAATGCAATCCCTATCAAACTACCACTAACATACCTCACAGACCTAGACAAATCGTTCCTAAATTTTATTTGGAACCAGAAAAGACCTAGAGTAGCAAAGGCAATCTTGGGCAACAAAGACAAGGCAGCAGGCATTAAAATTCCTGACTTGAAACTATACTACAAAACTTCAGTGATAAAATCAGCATGGTATTGGAAAAAGAACAGACTTGAGGATCAATGGAATAGATTAGAAGATCCAGATGCAACTACAAACACACTCAGCTATCTTATCTTTATCAAATGTGCCAAACGTGCTCACCGGAAGAAAGAGAGCCTCTTTTTAAAATGGTGTTGTGAAAACTGGCTCTCCAAATGCTGAAAACTATAACTTGACCTGATCTATTACCATTCACTTAACTAAAATCAAAATGGGTGAAAGAACTAAACATTAAAAGAGAAACACTAACTCTCCTGGAGGAGAATGTAGGTGCAACTCTTGAAGACATGGGGATAGGCAAACAATTCACGAACAGCAATCAAACTGCATGGGTAATACTTGAAATAATTGACAACTGGGATCTCCTATTATTGAGAAGTTTTTGCATGTCAAAAAAATAACCAACAGAGTGAAAACACAGTCTACAAATTTGGAAAAATTCTTAACTAATAAGCACTCAGACAAAGATCATCTATCTAGAATTTATAAAGAACTAAAAACCATTAGGGCATTGAAATTTAAAGACCAACCTAAAAATAGGCATTCTAGGTGAACATATACTTCTCAGAGAAAAAAACACAAGAAGCAAATAAATATATTAAAATATGCTCCACATCACTAGCCATTCGTGAAATGCAAATTAAAACAACAGTGAGATATCATCTTACCCCAGAAAGAATGGCTATCATAAAGAAATCAACCAAGAACAAATGTTGGAGAGGCTGTGGAGAAAAAGGAACCCTTCTCCACTACTGGTGGTAATGTAGACTGGTGCAACCATTATGGAAATCAGTGTGGAGACTTCTCAAAAAACTGGGACTGGTAATCCTATTCAATCCAGCTATCTCCTTTCTGGGAATTTTTCCCAAAGAACTTTAAACATCACATCATAATGATATATGTGTATAACAGCAGAATTTGTGACAGCTAAATCTTGGAAAAAATGAAAATGCCCATCACCTGAGGAATGGATGAAAAAGATGTGAAGTTTTTGTACAATGGAGTATCATTCAGGTATAAAGAAAAACAATCTCAAAGCCTTCATAGGAAAGTGGATGCATCTTGAAGCTCTACTCATAAATGAAAAAAACAAGGCCCACCTGTGTAAATATCATATTGTCTCCCTAGTGTAAGAACTCAAAAGAAGAAATAAAAATTGAAATATATAACAAAGTGAAGTGAAAAGAGAGAACTTATATGTTAAACAACATAGAAGGAGAAAGGAAAGAAGTTGGGAAATATGGTAGGGGCAAAACCACACATTTATATAATCAAGATGGTTAAGGCAATGGTCTTTTGAATTTCCATCAGCTGTTTGAAAATAGCAGTTAATGGGTAGAATTCTCAACTTGACCAACTCTATATGCTGGTATCTGTGAACTAAGTGAGGACAGCAATGTGTAATACTAATACCATGCTTGAAATTCCCGTCATATTGGTCTTCTAGATGCGTACTACTTCTACTGTCATATCACTTATTGCTATAGTCTCTTTAAAGTAAATGTTTGTTTAAAAAAAAAGTAATACAAGAAAACAAGAGATAAGAAAAATGCCATAGGATTGTCCTGTTACAATGTTGTATATGATTTGATTTCTAAATTTCTTTGTAAAAATGTGTAATTGTTGCTTTTACATTCTATAGGGATTTAAAGTTGAGAATATCCATGGTTGTTGGAAAATAGCTATGCCATGTTATATGTAAGGCATTTGATAGTCAGACATATAGTGATATTAAGCTCAACTGCCTCTGTTACAGGGCAATAATATCATTAAACTTCTCTTCTAGATTTTTAACAACTAAAGACTTCAGACCCTAAATTAGAGAGATATATGGGCTGAAAGGATAGCCAATATTTTGGCCCTAGCCATCTGAGGTCGTTGATGACTTATGATATAAGAAAATCTCTGCTGTGACGTCCTATAACTAGGTGGTGTCCCAAATTTTCTGATCAAGGACATTATGGGACCACAGAGGAATGTGATCAGCAATATCTAGCATGCCTAACGAGAGGCATCGAGAGAGAAAAAAAAAAATCTCTCAGGCTTTCAGAGAGCAAATTGGTCAAGCAAGGGCCATGACTCATCCAGATGGCTAATGCTGACAAAAGATCTACAAGATGCTGTACATGGATCCGGGGTAAATCCCCAGGGGATTTACTGGCCTTGTCAGATGTCAAAAATTACATTTTTAGTTATATAGGTTTTGCTTTAACTTGGTCTTAACAATCCAGCAGAAAAATATACAAGGTATAAAAAATAAAGGTATATTAATATGCTGAGGTGTAAAAGGCTCAAGTCAACAACTTCTGACAATTGCCAGATGTGCTGATAATTCACTGCTGTTATGGACTATTGGTCTAAATTGGGTTATTTTGCTGAATTCAAGTAACTGCAATCTTTGGACTTGCATCAAGTATGAAAAGGTCCTTTAAAGACTTCTCTAAATACAGCTTCTCTAACTGCAATGGAACACACATGTCTGGCAAAACGAGACAAAATGGTGGATATGTTGGGAGCCAGGGGAGCTAGGAAATCAAATGTATGTGGATGGGACTAGATCTCAGTGCCTAAAGCAAACAAGCTACATCAGTCCTGAGATAAGCATCTTATCTGGTTAAAGTTAGCTATTAGTCACTAGGAAACCTTGTGTCACATATTACTAACTTTGCAAAAGTATAAATAAAATACCATTTTGTTGTGAAAAAATGTATTCATATGAATACACAAGATAGGATAGATATACAGGTACTTTCTCTTAGTTCAGTGAGAATTAGACAAGGTATCATATCTACATTTTGTCCTCTGAGTAATTACTACAAAGACAACAATATGGAATGTATTAATTATTGTAACTGTCCTACTATCCTATTTTGAATCTGTTTCATTGCTATTTCATATTTTTCTCATTAAAAGGAATAAAAAGTTCTTAAATTATTTAATATAAGGATAGAACTATTATTAATTTTAGATTCTGTCATAAAATATGCATGATAAAATCTGTTAAAAAGAATAACCAAATAAGTTGACTTATTTTTATATGAAGTGGATCTCAAATTTCTTTACTTTTAATTGCCATTGAAGTGTGTATGCATAAACATGTTCTGAAACATGTGTACATTGTAGATTTCTAAATTAAGCCAAATAACCTATGTAATATCTCACATAGCATATTTTCCAGTAAGAACACTTATAATGAACACTCTTTGCAAATTTTAACAACACAGTACATTGTTATTAACTACAATTAACATGTTGTACAATAGATTTCTCTTTTTTCAGTTTTAATTTTTGGTTAGGGTGTGTTTGCAGTGCATAATGATTGCATTCCTCATGGGGAGTGGCTAAGTGTTCAGGACACATCTCAATTCTTTTCCACCTCCTTGACCTCTCCTTCTATTTCCTGATCACATTCCCATTTGTGAAAGATCTGTTTCCCTGTTTCCTATTATCTATCTTTTAATTTACTCTCATAAGAAAAAACATGAAATATCTAAGTTTCTATGTCCAGTTTATTTCACTTAACATGATGGTCTCATGGTGCAACTATATTCCTACAAACAGCTGCATCCTTCTGCATGGCAGAGTAGCACTCCACTATCTATGAATACTACATTTTCCTTATCCGTTCATCTCTTTGTAGACACACGGGCCACTTTCAAGACTTAGTTATAAATTGTGCTGCTACAAACATGGGTGTTTTTTGTTACTTTTCTCTCATTGCTGGGACAAAATACTCAACACCCAAAATTAAGGAAGGAAAGGTTTATTTAGCTTACAGCTTGTGGAGGTTTCAGTCCATACTTGGCTGGCTCCAGGGTAGAGTGGCACATGGCAGAGGGCATAAGTTTGTGGCAGTGGTAAACAGCAAAACACAATGAGTGAAAGGGGAGCAGCAGCAGCAGCAGCAGCAGAGAAACAGCACTGGGAAAGCCTCTCGCAGCTCCTATATTGCATTCAGACTCTCTGTCCCAAGCTGGAGTTAACACACACACCCATAATCCCAGCAGCACTCACACCCATAATCATCAGCTCTGATTAATCACAAACTCTAGAAGCCCATCCTAGTGACTACATGAGGCTTTGGAGGGACATCTAGACACAAACCATAACAATGGATAAGCATGTATCGCTGTAATATGCTGTCTTTGACTCTTTCAGGAAGATACCTAGATGAGGACTATCTGGGTCAAATGGAATTTCTATTTGTATTGTTTTGAGGAATCTCCATGCTGATTTCCACAATGCTCATACTCATTTACATTTCCATCAACACTGCGGAAGACAAAGATGCAACAATGCCAGCATCTCTCTGGAGATTCAAGAAATGAAAATTATTGAAAATAAGCTATTATTTCAAATTATAAGTGATTATTTCAAAATGTGATTCCACCCATCTTACTCTAGAACAAATGGCCATCATCAAGAAATCAAATAATAACAAATGTTGGTGAGGCCAGGGGCTCGGTTGCTTTGATTTACTCCTCTGGTGTAGCTGAAACTTTGCATTCGTTGGCCCACATCTCCCCATCACCATTGCCCATCTCCTGGCAGACACAATTCTGCACTCCACCCTATCAGTACAACTGTTTTTTATTCCATGTGTAACTCAAATCATGGGGTATTTTTTATGTATGGTTTATTTCATTAAAATAATGTCCTCCAAGCTCATTCATGTTGTCACAAAGGAATGCAAGGAGTTTTTCTTAGCTACATTATATTTTCAGAAAGGCCCAGAAAAAAATCCATATAATCAGAAAACTGAAAATAAAATGCAACAAACCATCAGAAAAGGCAATATGAATTTCTTCTTTTGTATATTTCCCCTGTAAATGAAGTACAAAGCACCATTTACCACGGTCCTTGGATGAACCACATTTACAGCAGAAACAGGAGCTTGGAAGCTGACTTATTTCCAAAACTGATCCCCCTTTATCTGCTCCCCATCTGCAGAAAATGAAGTAGGAAAAGATTAAGGACGTTTCCACTGAGAAAGCTGGAAACCATGACAGAATCAGTCCTGCAGGATTTGCTGACAATGAATGTTTATCACCCTATCACACTGCAGATACTAATTATTAGAACATTGGGTGAACAATGACAACTTGCAATATACATTCTAACCATACAAAGGTAGATGATGCATTTTAACAAAGACAAATGCAGAGCTGATTTAAATAACTTGAATCCTTTTGCTTTTTTATTATTTATTAATTGATTGATTGATTGATGTATTTTGTTGTTAGCAGGTCTCACTATGCAGCTTGGATTCCTAGTGATCCTGGCTTCAGCCTCCCCAGCACTGGGATTATAGGCATGCCCCACCACACCCAGACTCTGTGGCCAGCTCAGCCCACCCTGGGGGCAGGGATGGCATGGCATGTGGTGCCAGGGCTTGAACCTCAGTTCCTGCACTTGTCTAAGCTTGCCTCAATAGGCTCTTTAGTCCACTAAGCTATCTCACTGGTACACTTTTTCTTTTAAGTAACTTCAGCAAATAGGGGTTTACAGAGAAATTTTAAAAAAGGAAGGGAACATGTGTTTTAATAGACATGTTTTCTCAGTTAATACACTTGCTGGTCTCAAGTTCAGTGGACTCCATAGTTTGTCTTTGAAAAATGAGATACAATAAGCCATTTCATTGTATTGTGAGATGAATTATTTGGACTTATGCAGACTTCACGTGTTCTGAGGAATAATGTTCCTTGCTCTGCTCAAGTGAGTGTTGGAACTGTTCTCCCAATGATAGAGAACCCAGTGACAAGTTCATCTTTGACTTGTTACTTATTTATTTTATACAGGGTCTTGCTACACAGTTTAGAGTGGTAACGATCCTCCTGTCTCAGCCTCCCCAGTGCTGTAATGACAGGCATATGTCATTACATCCAATTTCTGGGCCAGCAGGGCATGCAGTACCATGAATCAAACCTGGATCCTTGCTCTTGCCAAGCAGGCGCTTAGCCCACCAAGCTGGCCCCCAACCCACAAGTTTATCTTTGAAAGCAACTTTAAAGGTCTCTGCTGCTAGGTTTAGGCTCACCACCCCATGGACTTTCTCCACCTGCACTTGTGCACCTTGGTGCTTTGTTCATTGGCATGGGTGTTATAACTGCACTTATCTCAAGGAATCAGGACTATTTCACCTGCCCCAGTAGATCCATGTATATTGAGCCTGACAAAGCATTCTTATCTGTCAAAACATAGATCAGCACCAGACTCTCAAGACCACATATGTTCTTCTCCCTCCTGGTGAGAGAGTGCAGCCTAAGAAGGTCCGCAGTCAGACAAGACACTCTTTTCATGTACTTTGTTGCCTTCATCTGTCTTTTTTTTTTAAAAAAACACTACGTGTCTCTGATACATAATGCGAGATGAGTGGAGGGTAGTGGAGACACACACATATCCCACCTCAACCATTTTTACTTTGGTCTCTTCCCTTATGTTCCCTATCTCCATCTCTACTTCCCTTTCTCATTTGCAGAAGTTCTACCTCCCTGTTTGCTTTCTGTGTCTGATTTATTTCATTTAACATTATGGTCTTAAGGTGCATCCATTCTCCTACAAATTAATCAAATTTATCCTTTTAATGGCTGAGTAGTACTCCCCTTTATAAATATACCATAATTTTTAAATCTATTTATCTGTTGATGAATATGTGGGCCAGCTGCCAGATTTAGCTACTACCAGTTAGTCTGCTGTACATGGGTCAACAGGACATAATATTCAAATCTTTTTTTAAATAAAACCTACGTGGAGTATAGCTAAGTTGAATGAGACATCTCATTTTTTATTTTTATTTTCATAAATCTGTATACTAATCTCTGTCGTACTCATTGACATCTCCTCGAACAATGTAGAAGTGTCTATTTTACCCTGCAGTCTTGGCAGCAGCATTTGTTATTATATAACATATTGGTAACAGGCATTCTTTATAGAGTAGGAAGGAATCTCAGTATCCTTTTAATTTGCATTTCACTCCTAGGCAATGACACTGAATGCTTCTTCAACAATTCTGAAAAGTGTCTTCAATTTAATTGTCCATTTAAAAAATAATCTTTTATCTGTTTCAATTGCCAATTTTGATTGGTTTATTTACTTGAGAGTGAGTCTAAGTTTTTGAGTTCTTCATACATTCCGTATATTAGTCCCCTGTCCAAGGCAAGGAATACCTGGCAAAAATGTTATCCTCATTCCATACATTGTCTTTTGGTTGTGTTTGCAGAAGCTTTACAATTTGATGCAGTCCCATTAATTCTGGCGTCATTTCTTATGTAACTGCAATTCTACTCAGAAGGTCCTCACCTATACCTCTGTTCTCCATAGTTCCACTTATTTTGTCTTTCAACTTATTAAAAGTTTCTGTTTTAAAATCCAGGTTCCTGCTTCTTTGATGTGGCTGGACATGCCTCTAACTCTTTAACTTACCCTCAAGTCTCATTAGAAAGAAAAAAAATGGCTTCATCAAGGACAAAGAGGAAGTTTAGAGAGAGAGAGTGAACTCATTCGGAGATGAAACTGATGCTAGCCTGATTGACTAGGACATCTAGCAGACAGGGAATACCCTTAAATAGGTAAGTGACCCTGTTCTTCAAGTTATTGTTCACTAATATTTCTTTCCTAATTCAAAAATAGCAATGTCCAAGAAAAAGTATTTTAAAGAATTAGAGCAAAATTGATTAATGATATTATAGTTTCTTAGAGAATATATTAAATACATAATGTTTGCACAACCAACATACCATGTAAGTAAATAACTATGATACAGGAACAAAGTACAGATCGTGTTAACATGGGTAGTCAACATGAATGTAGCATTAGTTGTGGAGAAGTCGAAAGACTTTTGAGAAGGGCTAGCCAAATAGCTCAGCGGATTAAAGTGCCTGCAAGCAGGCACAAGGGCCGGGGGTTTGATCCCCGGGGCCTGCCGTGCCAGCCCCACTCCTGGGGAGCACTGAGACAGCAACTGAGACTGGGCATGGTGGTGCAAACCTGTGATTCCAGCTCTTGGGAGGTTGTAAACAGGTGGATCACTACGAGTCCAATCCAGTAGAGAGACCCTGAACACCCTGTAGACACTTCCCTAAAATGAAATTTTTACAAAAACACCTTTGAGAGCAGGAATTTGACTTTAAAAAACTGCCTTGTGTTCCACAAGGTTAAAGTCTGGCCTCTGGCTTAGAATGAACACCCATATGTTACCGAATGAAAGCATTAAATGTGATACAATTTGTACTGAACCTTGGAGACTAAATTTTATCCAAGGGGAAAAATGTAGTATCATTGGGGGAAGGAACCAGCAGAAACACAGTAGAATTTAAAAAAAAAACAAAAACAAAAACAAAATTATGTATCAGCACAAAGAAATCAAAGCTATTGTTTTATCCAACATATTACTGAGCAGGAAGGGAAACTCACACCAGAAAGGGGAGGTACTTGCCAATGTGACAGGGCCTTTGAGGGGCGGCCCTAGGTCCAAGTTCACAGTCAATTTAGTTTCTCTGTCTGAAGCCAGCCTTCCTCCTCACCAGACAGGCTTTGGGGACTACACAGAAGAAAACCTCAGGAGACAACCACAGCTGCAGTGGGAATAGTCACCAGGAGCTTATTCATTGAGAGACGAGGGAAATAAGAGACACTTCTGCAGTTGCTCCCAGGCTATTTACCGTGTGCTTATTCCACTCTTTTATGTTAGAAGTATGAAATGTGCTTCTTAAATTTTTCCAAAGGGAGGCTCGCAGCTAAGAGTTTAGATTGAGTTGCAGAAGAGGTTTGGACTTGTCCTTCTAAGCAATGTTGAAACTGTTGGGTCCTTGGAAAGAGACCAAATGCAGTTTACACTCTATGATGGGCAAGATCCCTTGGTATCCAGGGCTAGATATAAAAATCCTGTTCAGCTCATGTGTTGATGACTTGATTCCAAAACTATCCATGTTCAGAGGTCAGGCTTGGAGAAAGTGTATGACAGGATTAATCTACTGATGGATTTATAATTGAATAGACTATCGGAAAGTAAGGGAATTTATAGGAGGTAGCACATATTTGGAAGAAACAAAGTCACGGAAAAGCATTCCCTGGAAGGGTATATCTTGTCTTTGGTCCCTTTTGTGTTATCTTTATCTTTTTGCTTCCCAGCCACTATTAGATAAACAACTTTCCTCTGCCATCTGCTTCTTTTATGATGAACTGCTTCCCTATAGCTGCTGGGCTAAGCAAGCATGCAGTGAATCCTCTGAAACCATATGGCAAAATGCATCTTTCTTCTTTTAAGCTGTTTATCTTGGGTATTTTGCTATAGAGATGGAAAGTTGATACACAGGCCATGTCAGAGAATTTATGTTTATCCTAACAGCACTAAAGAATATCGACACTGGAGAAGATACAATGATGCCTTTATAAAATTGTGTGAAAGCCAGATGTGGTGGTACATGCTTATAATCTTAGACTTCTGGAAGGCTGAGGCAAGAGGGTTGCAAGTTTGAGCCCAGCCTGTGCAACTTAGTGGTTTAGAAAAGCAAAAACAAAAACAAAAAAAATATCAGGTGAGAGATGTGGCTCAGTGTGAAGACCCTGGGTTCTATCCTTAGTACTGAGAAAAGGAAAGAAAAACAATCCAGCAGGTCTGCTTCACACTCTGGAGGTCTTTGAGGAAGGAAGGGAGAATAAGTACAAAGAAGCTGGGAGATAGCAGTGAGCGTGGAGGGCTGATCGGCCTGCAGAGAGAGCAGTCAGAGAGTAAGAAGAACTCTTTGAGATTTGTTTCTGCAGCATGTAAAATCTTGCTATTTCCCAGAGTCACTTGAGGCAAGATCTAAATTGAGTAAAACAGTGGAAAGGGCTCTCGGGAATCATACAAGGCATCCACTCCAGACCGCATTGTTCCTTTTCAAGCCTCTGTTAAATTTGATGCTCCCTCTACTCATAACTTTTCTACCTATTGTTTCCTTTTCCTGGAAAACTTTGGTTTCCTTTTCTTAAGATACCAAGATGGAGGCTTTCTCTCCTGAAAGGTCTTTCTTGATGCTCAGGATTCTGCCCCACACGGCCTGGGTCACTTGCCTGTCTTACGTGTTCCTCCCCTACTTGCACCAAAGCACTGCCTTGAGTCATAACCACTAGCTCACCCCCTCAGCCCCTCCTGCCCTATAAACTCTTTCTCCTATTCAATACACAATGCTCAATCCATATTTTTTTGAGTTTATACTGCCTTATTCACATCAGTACAGTAGCAAATGTGTAATCAATTCATTGTGGAAAGGAGCCTTTGTCAAATTGATGACACGTTCTTTCCTTACACAAACTAAGCTCAGCATAGTTTAACCTTGTGCACAAGGTCATCATGATAAATGCAGTCATGAATAAAAAACATCAAACTTCCTTAGAGATGATATGGTCCAACACATTTACGGAGGGACAGAAGAAGGTCCAGAGAGGTTTAGGGACTGCAGCTCGTGGCAATAAATAATGATTATATATATATATATATATATATATATATATATATCCAAAAATGTGCACACAGAACACTCATGGAAGGCTCAGTGAGTTTTTGTAAAGTGAATATATTTATACAACCAAAATATAGAACAAAACTCTCTCTGTTTTCAGAAAATCAATTTTTTTCTCTTTTTTTCTGTATTTTCTTTTTTTTTTTTTAGTTAAGAAAAAAAAATTTCCTGGTTTTTATTTCTTTTTCCATAATTTTATTGAGAAACAACTATCAATGAGACAGTTTCAAATCAAATTGGTAGGACAATTTCAATAATTAACACATTGCATACTGTCTTCCTAGTGGTTATTTGCTGTACAAGGTGCAGACATGATACCTTATTTACAAACACTATTAGAACAAATCCCTCTATTCATTAAGAGAATATAACTATATATCTACCCTAACCATTTTGAATACACAGATATAAAATGGACATTCATCTGTATCCCCGTTTTTTCCCTGTATTTTCAGGAAGGGTCTACAAGGTGTTCAGGGACTCACTACTAGATCAGACTTGTAGTGATTCTCCTGTTTACAGCCTCCCAAGAGCTGGGATTACAGGAGTGCACCACCATGCCCAGCCTTAATTGCTATCTCAGTGTGCCCTGGGGCAGGGCCAGCATGGAAGGGCCAGGGATTAAATCCCCAGCCCCTGCAGCTGTTTGCAGGTGCTTTAATCCACTGAACTATTTGGCTAGCCCAAAAATTATTTTCTCTTATTTCCCAAAGTCATAGGGCCTGCCCATTAGCTCAGTTGTTTAAGTGCCTGCTTAAACAAAGCAATCAGGCTCAAGATGCTCTGGTTCGATCCCAGTTTCTCACAGTAAACCAGAAATACCCTCAATGTATCTTCAGGCTGCCAAATAAATAAATAAATAAATAAATAAATAAATAAATAAAATCCAAGGTCACAAAGATCTTAGGGTTAATATTTTTTTTTGTTTTCTTTTCTTTTCCAAGTTTTATTGATAAACATATA
>NW_004524659.1:1347232-1349294 GCF_000260255.1 Octodon degus | reverse complement strand
GTTAAGGTGTGTTAAGTCATAAAGAAATACTCAGTATCATTAGTGCTCCTGTGAATGCAAATTTAAACCACACAAGACACCATCACACACCCACCGACATGGTTAAAATTAAGATAACACCAGGCAGTGTCAAGGATGTAGATGTGGAGAACCTGGAATCTCATATTGGTTGGAGATGTGAAAATTTACAAAGCTTTGGACAATATTTATATAGTTTTTTTGAAGTTAAATAAATTCTTAATCCATGCTTCAGCAAAAAAAATAATAATAATAAAATAAGCATCATTATGTTTAAGGAAAAGTATAAGCCACAGCTCATGGACTTCATGACGTCCATTTACCTGTGTGTTTTGGCTCATTCTGGGTCAGAATTTACTGGGCCTAGGTCCTACACTCATGCTACTTTTGGACTTAGTATTTGAGAAAAGACTTATATCCCCTCTTGCAATAACTAGAAATTTTTCCAGCATCCACAGACTATGAATGTCTTCAATTCTCCTTTTGTACAGATAGTTAAGGCATAAGAACTTGAAGAAGGTAAATATTAAAGATAGAATTTAGAAGGCAGATATGGAAGCAAGTATCTCAATGATTAGACTTCAGGGTATTGATATTTGATCTGCCTACAACAGATATCCCCTCATTCCTGGTATACTGTCCCTCTCTGTCTGCAATCAAAAGGGTCTACCACATTTAATAACTACAGAAAGTTGGTTTGTGGGTAGACAATAACTCGAGCTCCACCAACTGTGATCTTTGGCCAGGACTTTTGCAAATGAAGCCATCAAAAAAGATTCAGTTCCTCCCTGATGAAACCTTGCATAATGCATCCAACATCTTCCATCTATGAAAGTAAAACTGATAACTTAAAAAAAAGTCAAGATGTACAGAAAGAAGCAGAAACAAGAGCTTGTGGGGAGCAAACAGCATCACTGTCCTTCTGTGGACTATGACTTCGGCAGCTTGAAGGCACTCAAATGCTGACCTTCTGTGCAAAGCATTTATAACCAAGAACAGCTAAACTGAAAACACAAGATTTAGAAAAACCCTTGGAGAACAGATCCCTGATGTGTCATGAGAGAAAAACTAAGAGATCAACTTCCATTAAAACAAAACCCAAACAAGCTCTGAGGATGACTTTATGGTTTAGGGCAGGAAGTGTGAAGCGAGAGCACAACTTTCCTCCTCCCAGGGCTGTTCACTGCTCTCAGAAATATCACGCTATTTCAGAGAGCAACCATAGGCCCAGAGAAACATGCCACATGTCAATCCGCTAGAGGGAGAATTTCCTAATAGGAACAGTTTCCAATTAAAGGGTCACTTGAGTTGAGTAGAGTAGATGGCCCTCTTGCTTTGGAGAATATTTAGCAACAGTACATGGGGGGGCAATCAAAGGCTATCACGGGAAATCATAGAGGAAATGTTAGATGGAAGACAGGGAATGAAGGGAACGAAGAGAATGAAGGGAAGTAGTGTAGAAACTGAGTTTCCAGTTCTTTTCAACTCTGGAAATCTGCAAAACTTGGCTTTGGCTACAAGGGTTAAATAAGTCAATGGTACAATTCAAAACAAACGTCAGAAGTGTGGTCTCATTGTGTATGGTGATGCACCTCTGTAATTCTAGTATTCAAGAGGCTGAAACAAGAGGATTTCTATGAGTTTCATTCCAGTGTGGGATACAAAGCAAAACTATGTCTCAAAAGAAAGCATGATCTCATCAAGTCAAGAAGAGCATGGAGCAAAGTACTTCAAGTCTTGCAAGAAAACAAATTCCAACCCAGACTGAAATATCCTGCAAAACTATCTTTCAAATATAATGGAGAAGTGAAATATTTTCACGACAAAGAACAACTAAAGAAATTCATGATGACAAAGCCAAGCCTACACAGACTACTAAATGATGTTCTAGAGAGGGAGCAAATTGATCATAGCCCATGAATGAGAATGGAAAGAGCCCGCCAAATAGGGCAAACAATTAAACAGAGGAGAATAAGAGGTATACAATAGTAGTCTTTCAGTTATTCTTTTGTATTCAGCAGCAGAATATTTTCATCAGCACACC
>NW_004524659.1:1343526-1344139 GCF_000260255.1 Octodon degus | reverse complement strand
CATATGAGAACTTGTACTGTAACGTCATGTACCTCGGTAGTGTCCCAAATTTTCTGATCAAGGAGATTATGGGGCCAAAAAGGAAAGTGATCGATAATGTAGAGTGTGCCTAAGGAGAGTCACATGGAGAGAAAACTTTCTCTCAGGCTTTCACAGAGAGCAAGTGCATTGGCCAAGCAATGGCTGTGACTCATCCACATGGCTGACGCTGACAAATGTTCTACAATCTGAGGTACAGGATCTCAGGATAAATCCTGAGAGGATTTCACTGACCTTATCAGACCCAAAAGCTACAACTCTTATTGCATTTGTCCTGCTTTATCTTGGTCTTAACCAACCAGCAGAAAAGTATGAAAACGAAATATAAGAAGCAAAGCCATGGTGTTATGTTGAGCTGTAGGGGACTCAGGTCAACAATTTCTGACATTTCCAGTCAAGTGGAAGACCCAATACTATTATGGACTACTGGACTCTTTCAGAATATTTTGCTGAGTTAACATACCTATAATATTCAAATAATGGAACTAAACAAAAAAGGGGATACAAATGAATGTCCATTTTGTATCTGTGTATTCAAAATGGTTAGGATAGATATATAGTTACATTCTCTTAA
>NW_004524659.1:1338022-1342945 GCF_000260255.1 Octodon degus | reverse complement strand
TAAATCTTGTGTCATTTCTTTCTTTTTTTTTTTTTTTTTGTATTTTTTTAGAGAAGGGTCTACTGGGTGTTCACTAGTCTGATCTAGTAGTAAGATCATAATTCACCTGTTTTTACAGCCTCCCAAGAGCTGGGCTTACAGGTGTGACCACCACGCCCAGTCCCAATTGTTAGCTCAGTGCGCCCTGGTGGCGGGGCCAGCATGGCAGGCCAGGGGATTGAACCCCTGGCCCCTGCGCCTGCTTACAGGTGCTTTAATCCACTGAGCTGTTTGGCTGACCCTTTGTATCATTTGTAATGCTGTTTTTTTCTATGACTATGTTGTATTCTTTAAAAAATTAAAAAAATATATAAATTAAAATAAAAAAAATTTAAAAAATCATTGTCTCAAGGCATATCCATTGCCCTACCTATGATTAAAAGTTGTCCTTTTTATGGCTCCCTAGTACTTCTCTTGTGTAAGTAAACACAATTAACTGATCTATTCATCTGTGATGAACTATAGGCTGCTTACAAGATGCAGCTATGGGGCTGGTGAGATGGCTCCATGGTCTAAAGCACCTACTTAGAACAAACTAAAAGCACAGGGACTGTGGTTCAATTCCCCAGCACCACATGCCAGCCAGCACCGTCCCCTGGTGGGCTGAGCTGGCCACACACACACACACACACACACACACACACACACACACACATAAATAAAGATGCAGTTATGAGTTGTGCTGCTATAAATGTAAATATACATGTATCATCATGATATGATATCTTTATCTTGGAAAACTCCCTGCAGGGAGGATAGCTGGGTTGAATGGAATTTCTCATTTTAGCTTTTCCAGGAATTTCCATTCTGATTTCCACTGTGGCTGTTCAGGGTTACACTTCCATCAACAATGCAGAAGTGTTGCTTTTATCCCAAAGCCTCATGAGCATTTCTTATTATTTGACTTATTGATGTAGAGTAAGAAAGAATCTCAGTGCTGTTTTAATTTGTGTTTTTCTCCTGGCCTATGGTGTTATATGCTTTTTCATATATTTATTGCTTATTTTCACTTCCTCTTCTGAGAAATGTCTTTAATTACCCTTTTTCTTAATATATTTAGTACAGAGCCTACAGGGTCTCACTACACAGATTAGACTTGTAGTGATCCTCCTGTTTTCAGCCTCCCAAGCGCTAGCATTAAAGACCACACTCAGTCTCAATCACCATCTCAGTGCACCCCAGGGGTGGGCCTGGATCGAACCCCAGTCTTTACACCTGCTTAAACAGGCACCTTAGTCTGCTGAGCTATCTGGCCAGCCCCAATTGCCCTTTTTTGATTGGTTCACTTATTTTAGAGAGGTTTCTAATGCTTTAAATTCTTCATATTCTATATATTGCTCTCTGTTTTAGGAAGAGCTGACAGGAATAGCTGTAGGTAGTCTTCACTCTGTTGGTTGTTTCTTTTCTTTGCAGAAGCTTTGTAATTTGATATAATCCCATTTGTTGATTCTTGATGTTATTTCTTATGCAACTGGTATTGTATTCAGAAGATCTTTACCTATGTCTACCTCTTCAAGAGTTTTGTCTATTTTGCTTTACAACACAGTAAGTGTTTCTATTTTCATATCTATGTCTTTGATCCTTTTTTGATTTTATTTTAGTACTTGGTGAGAGATATAGGTCTAAATTCAGTCTTCTATGTGTATATAAGCAGTTGTCTCTGTACCATTAGTTAAAGAGGCTATCTTTATCTTTTTTTTTTTTTTTTTTTTTTTTTTTTTTTTTGGTGGTACCAGGGATCAGACTCAGGACTCTGCACTTGCCAAGCAAGCACTTATTCCACTGAGCTATCTCCTGGGTCCCAAGGCTATCTTTATCTAGCTTACACTATTGGCCCTTTTGTCAAGAGCCATATCACTAAATGTGCCTGGAGTTGTTTTTTCTTCTTCTCTTCTGTTTCTTTGAGGTTCATTTCTGTTCTTTTACCAAAACCATGTTTTCCTTATAACTGTAGCTTTGTGATGTAACTTGCGATCAGGATTGTGAGGTCTCTGGTTTTGTTCTTATTGTCCAGGATTACTTTTACTATGGTGAATATTCACAGTTTCCATTTAAATCTTAGGATTTATTTTTCTTTAGTACTATTAAGAATGCTGTTGGCATTTAGATCGAGAATGCATTAAATCTCCACTGCTGGTGGGAGAGCAGACTGGTATGATTACTATGGAAATCAGTGTAGAGATTCCTCAAAAATCTAGGACTACAAGTCCCATTCAACCCAGCTATTCCCCTCCTGTGTATTTTTTCCATGAACTGAAACACAATGATACCACCATGAAATATGCGCACTCATGTTCATAGCAGTGTAATTGGTCATAGCTAAATCTTGGAAACAACCCAAATATCCATCAACTGAAGAATAGATTTAAAAGATGTGATATTTTTTTACACGATAAAGCGCTATTCAGCTATAAAAGAAATGATAAAATCAAGGCTTTTATAGGTAAATGGATGCAACTAAAGACCATACTCTTAAATGAACTAAATCAGAACCATGTGTGCAAACATTGTACTATCTCGCTAGTGTAAGAAGCTGAAAGCGTACATAAGACCTGAATGGTACAATATATACTGTGAAAGGGAAAGAATCTGTGCAAAGGGGAAAAAAGCTAGGATGAGGAAAAGGATAAAAGAAAGAAAGAAAAATATATATTTATGTATATATAAAGAACAGGTTAAATAATTTGTACTACTGAGTTCTCCTGGCCTACTGAAAGGAGCAGTTCATGCTCAAAAACTTTTTTCTTCTTTTCAGTTTCTTGTAACTTTTTTTTTTACTTATTTTTCATGGCTATCTCTGGTAATTTAAACAACTAATTTGAAGACAACATTATACAAGTCAACAACCATTGTCAAATACTTATTGTTTTGATTAGTGACATTCTGTTATTTCTGAGGATTTTTAAAAAATATTTTGCATTCTCTTTTAAAAATAGAAGTGAGCTTGATATTACTTCTTCCCTTTAGGTTTTATTGGAGAGTTTAATAATTGGTGGGAGTGCAGAATGGTACAACTACTATGGAAATTAGTGGAGAGATTCCTCCAAAAGCTAGGACTACAAGTCCCATTCAACCCTTCCTTTTTCTCTTTTGGCATTACGTCTTCCCTAAAGTTGTTATGAGATCAGTGGTGAATCCATTGTGTCCTGGGCTTTTCTTAATTAGTAGATTCTTAATACTGTCGCAGTTTAATTGCCCATTATCTGAGTGTTCAGAGTCCCTTTTTCTTCATAGCTTAGTTTTGCTAACTCATATGTATCAAGGAATCTGCTCATCTCTATTAGGTTCTCCGATTTGTTGGAATACAGATTTTTAATGTAGTTACTAATAATCTACTGGCAGCATCCATCATGATTTCATCTTTTTCATTTCTAAATAAAAGGTGTCTTGTCTTGCCTTCTTTTGATAAAAGTAGCTAAGGGTATTTCTATTTAGTTTACTCTGTCAAAGAAACAGCTTTTCAGTTCATTGATTCTTTGTTTTTGTTTTCTTAATGTTTACTTAGATCCTTATAATTTCCTTCCTTATACTGCTTTGGATTTTGATTGTTCTTATTCTTCTAGGAAGTGGAATTATATTTTAGGTTATTTAGGCTCTGTCTGTTTTCCTAATGCAAACACTCACAGCTATCAACATCCATTTTAGGACTGCTTTTCCTGCATCCCATAGGTTCTGGTATACTCTACTGGCATTAATATATCATTCTCATAATTATTTAATTTTTTTCTGAGACCATTGGTTATTCAAGATTGTATTTGCAAAATTTCTAAGATGTATTTTGTCACTGGGTTTTAGTTTCAGTGGACTTTAATGTGATGATATACATGAAGTAGTTTTAATTTTTTAGTATCTAAGCAAACTCTATGGATAATGTGTGTTCTATATTGGGGAAAGTTCAACCTTCTGGTGAGATACTGTGTATTCTATTCTTTTTGGCTCGAATACTCTGTGTTTCAACTTTGATATTTCTTTGTTGTTATTTTTTGTCTTGTTGATTTATTTATGAAAGTGGGATACTGCAGTTGCCTACTATGATTTTGTTGATGTTTCTCTGATCTCTTATGACCAGAGTGTTTGTTTTATGAAATTGTGAGTGCTAGGACTCAGTGCATATATATTTACAATTGCTAACACTGTCTGTTGAATTATTCTTTTAACCAATATGCAGTGACCTTAAAGAAGGCCCCTTTTGATCAATTTAGCTTGAAGTCTACATTTTTCCAAAAGTAAAACACCTGTCTTTGTATCCTCATTGCATGGAATATCATTTTGTCCTTTGATTGTCAGTATGTGAATTTCTTTTTGCATTAAGTGCATTTTTTGCAAGCAGCATACTGTTAAATTTTATGTTTTAATTCAGTCTGACAATCTGTGCATTCTGACTGTGGAGTTAACTCCATTTACATTGAAAGTCATTACTGAAATATTGACTGATTTTTGCCATTACATTATTTTTTGTGGTTGGGTGCTTTATTCTTCCCTTTTGCTAACTGCTTACACTGCTTGATGTACTCATTTCATTGATTTGGCATTCCTGACTTCATTGTCTCTATCTAAGATACCCTTGCAAATTTTTGAATTGCTGATTTAATGGTCATGAATTCCTTTGTATATATTTTGTCTTACAGGTTCCATTTATCCATTAATTTTTTTTCAAAATTTTATTGATAAACAGATAGCAATGAGATAGTTTCAAATCAAATCGGAAGTACAGTTTCAACAAATAATACACTGCATATATTCTTCTTAGTGGTTAATTGCTGTGCAAGATGCGGACTTGTGATCCTATTTACAAACTTCATTAGAACAAATCATTCTATTCATTAAGAGAATGCAACTATATATCTATCCTAACCACTTTGAATACACAGATACAAAATGGAC
>NW_004524659.1:1325508-1337922 GCF_000260255.1 Octodon degus | reverse complement strand
AAGAAATTAAAAAAAAAGAAAGTATGGTTTGGTAGGTTGGGGGTTTCTCTTCAGTTTTCCATCAGATCTCCAACACTACTACTTCCCTTTTCCACTGGTATAGTTGACAGTATCCATTTTTCCCTTTACCTGATTATGGGACAAAAACTCTCCTTTCTCCCTCTGTCCAGGTGAGGTTCTATCAGTATCAACACAGCCACACTGATACCTGTGTTAATCTCCTGTGGTCTGCATAATCAACCACACCTTGTACATGTATCTTCCTGCACAGTCCAGGGTGATGTGAGCACAGACTGAAGAATGCTATCTTACCATATAATCTCAGCACTCCCCTTCCAGGGTTGCCCCACTGCAAGCATCCACGACTCCCTAATTTATTGCTTTACATCCCACAGGTGAAGAAACTTGACCCTTCCTGGGTGTGAGTGACTCTGAATGTATTTGTCAGCCAATGATGAATGGGAGATCCCCCCAGCCCCACTCACGAGATACATGATAGCATGTGTTCTACAACAGTACTCAGGTCTGTGGCAAGAATGAGCCTCTGATGCTGACAACAGTAATCTGTTCCCTAGTATACCTAGTGCAAGCTTTTTCCCCTTCCCTGTCTTCATTCCTTAACAGGTGCTTCCTGAGATCACCACCCATGTAAGCCATGTGTATTCAATTCTGAGAGGTAAACTCTTGCTTGTGGAAGGCAAATCTTTCCAGCTCAAAATTTCGTAATACTAAGAGAATTTTAATATTCATAATTTTTATTATCCCTTCCATTCTGGGCTACTCTATTTGCATTTCATTTTGTTACATTCAATCATATACAAAGTGTATCAGTCCCTTTCAATAATTAACGCATTTTAACTTCTAGGTGGAAAGAGAGCCAGCAACTGGCATGCACTGCAAAACCTGCTAAAGGTGTCAGAAATGGAGCAAAAGGCCAACATCTCTTTGAAAAGAATAGAGAGGAAGATAACAGAGCACTTCCTGGGTGACTCTCTAGGACAGATACAGGGCTAATGGGGGAACAGAGAGGGACTTTAAAGATCAAGCTTGGCTTTCTCCTCCACTTTGGTAAGGGCCATCTCTGAATTTTGCTCTCCATTTAGCTGGGTTTATGAAATTGAAAATTAATAAAATCACTTTTATTTCTTTAAATAGCCACTATGAAAAGCTTTCTACGGTCATATCTAATGTACTTTTTCAATTGCATTTTACAAACTATCTCCAAGGTCAGGATGAGCAAATGGCCAATTAGCCATAGAAGAAAGGACCCAGAAGCACACAGATCTTTTCAGCATTTTAGAGGCAAGCCAAGTACCATTGGAAAAGCCAGCATTTAACTTGCAGAATATTAAAACCATCACTGCTCAGCTGCACAGAAATTTCTCTTTCTGAATACCTTCTCCAAATTTCTCCCTTGAACCATATTATTTCAGTTCAGCTTCAATTACACCATCAAAGTTCCACCATTCAAAAGTGTATTACCATTTTGAAAACGTATTTGACGGTATTTTTACGCCAGGCTCTGGAATAATGCGCGATGATGAAAAAAAATAATAAAAAAGAAAAAAAATCACAAGGTCTTTCGTAGCCAATCAGCCACACAAAACTTAGATATAAATCAAACTTTGTAGAAACTCCAGGTCACCCTCAAGTTTATGAGTACATTGCAGAATCATGCTGTCTTGCATTTAACCTTGTCTGGCTTTGATCTTTATCACAAGAGCACTAGCAGCAAGAGTAAGATTATTGTCACACACAAGCATACACTCAGTTTTAGAGGAGGACCCCAGTCAGAGAAAAGACATCATGCAGAGGCAGGTATGAGCAGTGCCTTGGTGTTGGGACCCCTGACTCTAAGGCATACTAGCTGCTTGAGTTGTCTTTACCTATATAATGTGTCCCTTCTGTCTCACTGGCTGATGATGTTTCTTTAGTTCTGTACGTGGTTCTTCCTTAGCTCAATGCTTATGTGAGTATTCAGAATTAGAAAAAGGGTGGATACCCCTCTCAGGACTATGGGAAACTGAAGCACAGGGAGATTAGCCTGTGAGGTCATATAGTGAGGTAGACGCGGACAATGAGTACCAATCTAAGGAGTGTGGTTCCCGGGAAGCTTGCATCACTTTCATTTGAGGGAAACTAAGAGTTAAAAGAACAGATTGAGAGTCACAAGCTCACCATGTAAAGATAAAGTGGCTTTTTTTTTTTTTTGGAAGCAAAACATATCATTCTCAGTCCCTGAATTTCCTTATCTGTGACATGCTTATGCAAATAAATTCTTTACCCTAAATTATCAAGGTATTGGATTGCATGTGAGTGAGAGACAGAAAGACAGTCAAAATTATATGTATGTAAATAGCCTTAGAAAACACAAGAGAAATGGACAGATTTGGGGCTTACGGTTCTTAGGCAAGATACAAAGGCATAAAGAAAATGAACCAAAGAACTGACAATGTGGAAAAAGAAACAGAAATCTGTTTTGCCCAACTGTTTTCCAAAATCACTTTAAAGAGGTAGGCCTGAAGTTAGAGCATGAGTCAAGGGTTCCCAAACTCTCTAGTCACAGTATGCAATAAGGTAGGGGTTGAGTTTATTCTGAGTGCTTGAAAAAGAAAACTCATGGGGCAGAAGGTAAACTGAACATTCTTGAAGGCACTATCAGCCGACAGTGAAATATGGCACAGAACAAGCCCTCCCGGTAGCCCGCAACGTACTCTCGCTAGCCCCTGCTCCACACTTCGGGACCCTGTCTCCCCCCCTAAGTGTTGTGGTACTTGACAACCATGTCCTTTTCATCCAGAGTACTGGGAGACTGCAGTCTGAAGGTTTGAACTCAAGAATACTTTGATTCCATGTTTAAGAGTAGAAATGCTCTTGTCAAAATTATTCTAACACTGGTGGATATTATTATTTATTTATTTTAATGGATTTGGTACAGGGTCTCACTATGCAGTTTGGACTCCTAGTGATCCTCCTGTTCTCTGCCTATCCCATGCTGGGTTTACAGGTGGGCACCACCTCACGGGGATGTGGTCACCAGCTCATTGTGCCTGGGGGTGGAGCCAGCATGACATGCAGTGCCTGGGGTTGAATCCCTGTCCCTGTGCTACTGGCGAATATTATTGAGAAGTAATTTTTCTAAAACAAACTTCGTAAGTCACTTAATTATTTAGGTTTCAAGTAATGGCATCAGGAGTCTGCTCTACCTTTCTCTCCACTCCATCATCTCCAAGGTCAATTTCCTCCTCTACTTAGTCCTCTCATCGTGCTGACAGATACAGGCGTCAACAGAACCACACTTACTTTCCTACTATTTCAGCAATGTGGGGTAAGTTTCTTTCACCAATTATTCCAACAAGCATCCTGCTCCTGATTCACCTGGCTGATTAGAGGCTTGGACTCACTATCATGGCTACAGGACCCTCTAATTGTGCATACATAGTATGTCAAGTTACTATTTAGCTAAGAGTGAATAAGATATGGCTCTCCAAAATAAATGTAAGCCAGAGTTACTAGAGTGGAAAGGAAAATAAATGGATCAGAGAAGTCCAAAAGGGAATACCACGGTCACTATAAATGTCTCAGTTACTCTTCTCTCATTGCTGGGACAAAATACCTGACACCCAGATCTTCTCTCATTGCTGGGACAAAATACCTGACACTCCACAAACTGTTAGCTAAAGGTTTACCTAGCTCACAGTTTGTGGAGGTTTCAGTCCTTATTTCACTGGATCCAAGGCAGAGTGGCACATGGCAGAAGGCATGAGTTCATGATGGTGCAAAACAGCAAAACAGCAATAGCAAAAGGGAGAAGCAATGGGGAGCAGCAGCACTGAGCAAGTCTCTCCCCTTACGTTGCATTCAGGCTTTCTGCCCCAGTGTGGGTGCAGCACTCACACCCATAATCTCAGCATTGAATCATGAATTATTCACAAACTCTAGAAGTCCATCTTATGACCGCATAAGGCCTTGGGGGGACAGTTAGACACAAACCATAACACTAAAATTCCAAGCAACTGTAGGAAACACCTGCTAACACTAGATTTGGGGCAGAAGGAGGATGTTGTAGTTACTAGAGCCCATAGCTAGAAAGACGGGATCACAGAGACAGGAAGCTGCTTTGGGGGGAGAAGGAAGAAGCAACAGCACTACAGACCCCGGTACTAGTGTTTCCTAGGTGATGGGATGAGGCTGGTTCTGGGGCTTCAGAGAAAAGCCAGAACAATTTCTGTCACCGGGGTATAGAATTCTAAATAGATGATGAAAGCAGAAACAGGAAGAAAACAAAATTAACAAGCCCTTGCAGCTCTCCAGTCTATCCATCACCCTCTATTACGAGAACAAACAGAGAGACTGATGGCGCCGAGGACTCTGGTTTGCCGTTCCGCTTGTAGCAGCACAAAGCAGGACATAAAAGGGTGGTTGACAGCTGAGACATAATAGCTCAATAACCAGCGCAGCATCCAAATGAGGCCAAATTAATATTAATGCCTGCATTTTGCTAACTCATAGTACATGCTGTCGAGAAAGCTGTATTTTTGCTCTGTCCACATTTGTGTTCAGGGCCATGAAACAGGAAATTCCAACCTCTAGGAAGTCTGCAAAGCAAATCTCCAGGACTTCCCTCCATGCTTTCGTGGTACATCACAGCTTAGTCTCTCTTGGAGCTTTTCAGTGTAGCCTGGCATGAAGTGGCATGTGTGTAACAGTCGTGGTTTAAAAGAAAAGCAGATAGAACACAAGATATGCAAATGTATAAGAAATTACAAGTTTAGTTTGTGTTCAGCCACAGAGTCAGATGAAGAAGCGTGCAGAAGGCATCTGCACACTTGAGGCTAAAGGGTCCAGTCCAAGGTCTGGAGCTCACAGTGGTGTTCCAATATCAGCAGGTCAGTGGGTCTGCAAAGGAACACTGAAGAACCTATGATGTAAGGCTAACGAATCTACACAGAAAGAAAGGAGAATCTATGACAAAGACCCAAGAGTCCCAGATGGAAGTTGAACCATCTGCATCAAAAGCCAGGAGACGATGCTGGAGCTGAAGGAGAAGACTGGAGTGCCTCTGAAGAACCAGCAATCTGTCCTTCCTTATTTCCCTTGTATTGTACCCAGGCTGCCTGCCCTGTGGTGGGGGCATCCTTCACATCCATGCCCTCTTGACACTGTCCTCTTGCACAGGTTCAGGATGTTTACCAAGTAAAGGCCCTGGCTCTCTGCTGAATCACTTAAACTTAAACTTCTCAAGTTGGCACAATGAATAACATCTTTAGAGCAGTGAGGGCAATGTCCTTTACATGCTAGGATGGAGAACTGCTGAGTTACTTAGTTAAGCTTCTAGATTTCTCAACTCATCACAGTATATTAACCATTGCAATGTGTCTCCTTTCTTCAGGTCACTGGACAGAAAAGACCTACTGCTGTCTGCATGTTTTGCCTGGATCTGTCTGAGAGGCAAAGTCTCAGGGAAAAACATGTTCTCCAAACCAAATCCATCAAAAATGAATATTATAATCTGAGTCCTCCAAATCGTATGTGTATGTTCCAATCTGTTCACAACCTGCAAAGGAAAGAGGTATGCATAATTATTCCCCAAGCCCCAATATCAACTTATATGAAAGTGGATAGACCTATTTTACTAGTACCCCCCACAATCTATTCTTTATATCTATGAAGGTCTGGGATCTCTACATTCTCCCTCTACTCTCAAAGCTGAATGCTACCACTCAGGAACCCTCTAAGTCATTTATCTTGCCCTTCATGAGAACATGCTTCCTTCATAGGATATTACTTCCTACCATTCTAGAGTATTCATATACTGTTTTTTATTGTCTGGTACCAGAACCATGCTGAGTATCAGGAATATATGGAAAAATCATCTCTCCATCTGTATAGACCTTGGGATAATCTTTCTATCAGAATTGAAACCACATACCTTCTGGGTTGAGTCTCACAAATCCGCCAGCCAAATCCTGACCTCAGCATTCGTAAGAAAGGAACAGACCCCAAACTATTCCCAGCGTCAGCAAACACAGAATGACACATGTCTGACTACTGCAGACAGAACCAGAATACCTTCCTTATAGGCCTCTCTCCCTCCCCATCTATCAATTCATTTTAATTGGTGCCAGGGCAAGAGATGGGACTAGCAGCACTTTCATTTCAAAGACACAAGGAGGATCTGAATTTATGCTTGAGCTCTGCTGGGTTACAAGCACTTACCTTGTTCTGAAATTGTTTTTTAGTCCAAATTATTTCAGTTACAAATACTAGGCATCCAACTCAAACTTGGACACCAAGGAAAAGTTACCCACTCATGAAACTATTATCAAACTCAAAAGATTTAAATGGATCTTTTTCTCTGTTTCTTTTATAAATTGGAGTGTTTCTGTGCCCTTGTTTGAAAGGGGGGCAGCCTCGCTTGACCAAATTGCAAATAAGCTCATGTTCTCATTTTATGGATTTTTATCATGCTTTTGATGGCAGGCAGGCAAACAAAACCACAGGGCTGGGACTCAGATCCAGGCCTCCAACAGCCCCTGCAGCCACTCTCTGATCTCATCAGGTCCAACCCAACTTGATCTCTGTCTTGCTTGGCCTGAAGCTGCTTTCCCATTGAGCAGACCTAAACTATGTGGTAAAAATGTCACCAAAAGCTTCAGGCTTAAATCCCTATCAATTCCATAAATCCAGCTTGAAAGAAAAATAAATCACAGGAATAAAAGTTCCGACAAAGATCCCAAGACTGAGTATAACTGGGTACTTTGAGTCACATAGGTGTACCTGAATGCATAATCTCTGTGACCAGGAGATGGAATAGAGTAATTCACCAGCCCCAGATCTTACCCCATTCTGGGAGTCAGAGATGACCATAATCAGCCAAGAAGAATCACAGAATATAGTATGGGCCCAGGCAGGTCCAAAAGAAAATAGGAGGAAGATTATCTATCAGCTACAGAATAAATGCAAGGAAAGTGGGGAAAAATAATTTTACTTATCCTTTTTGCTTTCAAACAATGATACTTATGCTTTTGCTTCACTTTACATAATATACGACTATTATATTTACATATTTTATACTATAAAATATAATTTTTTTTCTATTTCTCAAACCACTTTATACAAACCTGCTACATAGTAGAGACTGAAGAAATGCCAGTTGATTACATGATCAGAAACCATTGGTGCACATTATCTTCTAAGAAATCAAACTTTTTTTGGAATTGAAAAACACATCCAAAGACAGGCCTCTCTCTCTCAGTGGCAAATGGGACAGCTGACTCCTTAGATTCTGAGGTCTTCATGCTGATAGGTTTTTAAGTATTTAACCTAAGTGTGGTAGCACCTATCTATAATCCAGCTCTTTGGGAAGCTAAGGTAGGAGGATTTCAAGTTTGATGCAGCCTGGGAAATTTAGAGAATTAGCAAAACTCTGTCTCAAGAATAGAATGGGATGGAATGGAATGGAATGGAATGGAATGGAATGGAATGGAATGGAATGGAATGGAATGGAATGGAATGGAAATAGGGTGGGGTGGGGTGAGGTGGGATAGAAGAGAAGACAAGAGAAGAGAAGAGAAGAGAAGAGAAGAGAAGAGAAGAGAAGAGAAGAGAAGAGAAGAGAAGAATAGCATAGCATAGAATAGCAAATAGAACAAGAAAGGACAAGACAGGACAGGGCAGGACAGGACAGGACAGGACAGGACAGGACAGGACAGGACAGGACAGGCTAGGGATGTAATTCAGTATAAAATCCCTGGATTTCATCTTCAGTACCAGGGAAAACAAGTAAGAGTTTAGCCACAATCAATTTTTCTGAAAACTCAGCCTAAAAACTGACTCAAGATTGGATGGTTGAGGGCCATCCAAGATATATGGCTGGAGGCCCAATCAGATAGTTCAGCAGATTAAAGTGCCTGCTTAGGCAAAATCAGGGACCGGGGTTCAATTGCTGGTGTGCCACGCCAGCCCCACCCCTGGGGCATGCTGAGACAGTGATTGAGACAACGATAGAGTGAGTGTGTTGCTGCATGCCCGTAATCCCAGCGCTTGGGAAGCTGAAAACCAGGAAGATCACTAGGAGTCTGTTCTATGTAATGAGACCCTGTAGACCTTATAGTAGATAGATAGATAGATAGATAGATAGATAGATAGATAGATAGATAGAATGATTTATTTAGAAGGTGATCTCAGGGAGGAGTATGCAAGCTAGGAAAACAAGAGAAAGGAGGACAAGCTGAAACACACAAAATGCCTCTCAAAATCAGCACCTCAGCCCCTGAAGAGAAGCTACTTACCCCTTGCTTCCCATCCTTCATTGTTGAGGACTGCTCAGAACAGTCGTTACCCAAGCCCATCTCTGGGCCACAGCCTCAGAGAAGTTTCAGGTCAGAATGGGGAGGTGCATGGTGCAAGCTTCTGTCATGAGGCAAGGCTGAGCTTGCATGGAATCGTCTGCCAAGCTCTGGCTCTGACGAGAAGAGAACCTAAGACACAGACATGTGGAGGGAGCTACCACATGTCCATCATGTGGCCTGCCTGGACTAGTTTTATCAGCTCATCTCCAAGACTAGGTTGGAGACTCATTCAGTTCAGATGGATAAATGTGGCTGAAGCAAGTCTCCATTCTTAGTGAAGTCATTTGGATATCTCAAAAATCTCAACATTGCTGGCTTTCTACTACTGTCTCTTGCCTTCCCTAAATAAACATACTTCTAAAAACATCTGAGGAAAACTCAGCATTCCATCCACACCCCACTTGATATTCTCTGAGGATGGAGCAGGCACAGGCCATGCATGCGAAAAGTTCAATCATACCACCATTCCCCCAGTGGCCTCAGTGGAGCTGCTTTCTGGTGAAGTTATGTGATCAGTAAAAAATAAAAATGACTTTCTCTGGGGTTGTCCACTCCTCTCTGGGTGTGAGGCAATAACATGTCAGACTGAAGCAGAGCTGGTGGCTACAGCCCTAGAAAATTGACCTCAATCAAACTGGAAAATACATTTTCTCCAACCAAAGCCATGAGGTTCCCTTCTCTGATGACAAAAGCGTGACAAATATGTATTTCAATTGCTTTCAATCCATCTCTATGAGCTCCTTCAGATCTTTCACATGACTTTCTATCAGCCTATCTCCAGGGTCCTGGCAGCTGGGTTACTTAAGAAAGATGAATTGAGCCAAATGTGGCAATCCTGCTGGAATTACCAAAGTCATGGGACTGCCAGGGCAGACACAGCCATCTTCT
The DNA here is from genome assembly GCF_000260255.1 of Octodon degus. NCBI lineage: Eukaryota > Metazoa > Chordata > Mammalia > Rodentia > Octodontidae > Octodon > Octodon degus. The sequence continues at coordinate 1,328,680 of NW_004524659.1, read as the reverse complement.
TCTCAGGTGCCCACTGGATTAGTCCATGGGGTCTTTTGCAGTTGTGAAATGATTATAAGCCCTGAGCCTGCTGGTTTTAATCAGTGGTGAACAGCAGCAGCGCATCCCTAGGCCTAGCTGGCAATCCAAATGATAAAATAATAAATGTGGTGAGCTGTCTCTTCTTATAAGATTTTTTTTAAAGATTATACAATTCCGTTATAGAAAAACAAGCTTAAGAGTTTCCAGGCTGGATCCTCAGAGTTGCGTTTCTTTTCCCTAACCTTGGTGTATGATTGACAGCAGACCTGCCCAGCTGCTTCCCCCATCAATTACCCGGTATAATCCCAGTCTTTGCGTGGTTTCCTCTTGCCTAGAGACCTTCCCTGAGAAAGCAATGCTTTGTTGATGTACCATGCTGAGACAGGCTCTCAAAGACCCCTCACTGAGGAGAGGGTGGAACCAAGTCTGGAGCGAAGAATCTAAGGGAGAGATCTTTCGGGAAAACACTCATTTGGGTAGGTGTGGGGCCAAGAACTCATGCAAATTGTACCACTCTCTTTCACTTTCTCCTCTTAATGCTTTGCTTTCAGATCAATTCTCTAAATATCTATCCATCACAGTCTTATGAATGACCACAAAAACCATTTTAAATAGCGTGCTCTCTGCTGTCCCCTATATTCCACAATCCAGAAAGATATGTTTCTGTTCTCCACAATAGATAATCAATAATTCTACATTGCCTGAGTTCCTTCGGAAACGAACCCTGAGATAGGATTTTAAGAACCAAATTTATTTGTAAGACAGTCCTAAGCATTTGTGAAGCACAGGAAGCAGGACATGAGGAGAAGGCAGTCAACTCAGGATGCATTCATGAAAGCATGCTGCTCTAGGCAGCGAAGGTCTGGGCTCTCCAAGGACACTCAACATTAGACCTTTACCACCTGAATGGCAAGGTACAATGAACCTATCCTTGCTGCTGAGTTCCTTCCAGGGAGTTGGTGTCCTAGAGCTCCCAGCTTCCCTGCTGCATGATGCAAGAAAGTCTCCAAGCCCTGAAAAGTCAGGTACACAAGAAAGCATTAGGGATATGATGGATGGCACCCAGGTAGGACCTTCTGATCCTCTGAACTGCCTGGTTTTAGTGTGCAGTCTATCTTCATACCCATAGAGTCAGGAACTGTCTGCTTTGTGTCTGTCACTCCGATCCATCCTCAGAAGATCCAGTTCATAGAAAATACTCAGCAGAAGCTTTAAAAAGACCCAGAAGTTGTACCATGAAGGCGTTCTTGACCAAAAGAATTAAATGTATTTTCTTGGGCAAGAGAAGAACTCCAGGAAATTCACCAATTCATATAGAAGTAAAGAACACTCCAGCAGGATTTCCAGAGCCAAGTATGTAACCTGTTGTAAGGGGAAAGCAAACTGGCTATCCTTTACCACCTTGTGTCTTCCCCTGTTTGTAATCCAGCATCAGATGACAAACCTCCATGTAAAGATATTCAGGAAATACCAAAAGTCAGCCCTCATCCCCAAGGAACAGGGAACAAGCTTGAATCCAACATTTTTGACTTTGTTTGTGTCTCTCCAGTCTTTTCTAGAGCTCTGTTCCCTTTTTCAAAGTATTATTATTATTATTATTACTGATGCCAAGATACAAACTCCTAGCCTCACCCTTGCCAGGTGAGTGCTGTGCCACTGAGATGTATCGCTGTATCCTTGGCCTCCAAAACATGAAGATCAAGACACCTGGCAAGGCTGGAGAAGGGGAGCTTCCACACTGTTAGGAGCAAGAGGAAATGGCTGGAGTACAGATTCAGACTTCATCCGGTGCCCTAGTTAAAGTGTGGATTTCAATGCACCTGTTCAAGGTAAGATCCTGTATTCATAACAAAATCCAGATGACTCCCATGATACTGGGTCATGAATCACAGAGAGCAGCAAGTTATTCACATCCTGAGCTTGTACAGTTTGGCACGGAACTTTTGGTTATGGTTGGAAATTGCCCAAGCCCTGCTCCTTTGGCATTAACGCCTGCTTTTGACTTGATATTGGGTCACCAGGATTCATGTAGAGAAGAGATAGTTCACCCAAATTAAGCAACTCGAAAAGAGTCTAATGATGGTATTATTTGTAAAGGTGTAGGCAACGCACCAGAAAATGACATGGAGAAACACAGTATTCCAGAGCTAGTCAAACAGCACAAAAAGTAGTGAAGGCAGTATATTGCAAAGATAGGGCCTTCGATAGGAACGTTGGCCTTTATCAGGGAGGCAGGAAGCCTAAGTGACCTGAAGCAAGGACCTGGCCCCACTCGCACCTTCTGATCCCTTCTGCCCTCCACAAGGTCAAACCAAATTTGAATCACAGGGGAGACCACTGGACCCAGAGCCAACTACAGCAATAAAGAAGAGAGCATGGAAGAGCCCACTGAAATGCCTCTACTTCATAAGTCCTTGTCCACTTGTCAAAGTGCTTTCAGAACAAGTTAAGCAACATATGTACCTGAGCTGAGCAACTCTGTTGAGGAACCAGGTAGTAGTATTTTAATATTGTCAAGCTATACTATCTCTGTCCTCACCTCTTAACTCTACTTTTGTAGTGAGAAAACACTCAATAAGTAAATCAATAGGTGTGGCTGTGTTCCCATGAAATGTCCATGACAAAACTTGAATTGCAGGTCAGATGTGTTTTGTCAACCACTGATATCACTTCTCCGCTTCTCATCTTTCTCTCTACCTTTTCTTTTAGCTCGCCCTCACTTCCATACTTCCTTTCTGGACTTACCCAGATTTTTCATGCTTATTAGTACATGTTTGCATACACAATGATTATATTCATTGTGGGGAGTATATGTACATAATAATGATACTTTTCTTTTCCTTGCTTTCTCCTCCCTCCCCCATCCTTCCATCTCTATTTCCTCTAATTATATGCAGAAGAGCTAGTTCCCTGTATTGTGTTGTTTTGTTCTTTAAATTATTTGTACCTTGGGATTCTTAAATGAGAGAAACAATACAGTATTTGTAGGTGTGAGTCTAATTTATTTCCTTTAAAATCATGGTCTCACATACTGGTCCATAGGTCATGCTTAAGTATATGCAAGAAAACAGAAATTATCCCATGCACATTATCTGACCACAGTGCAATGAAACTGGAAATAAATGACAAAAGAAACCAGAAAAAAACATTA
>NW_004524659.1:1307155-1318048 GCF_000260255.1 Octodon degus | reverse complement strand
TCATTAGAACAAATCATTCTATTCATTAAGAGAATGCAACTATATATCTATCCTAACCACTTTGAATACACAGATACAAAATGGACATTCATTGGTATACCCCATTTTTTCTAAGTTCCATTATTGAATACTATAGATGTGTAAACTCAGCAAAATATTCTAAAAGAGTCCAGTAGCTGTATTAATTTTGAGTGATAGTTTTACAGGATACATTAGTCTGGGTAAAAGTCTTTTTATTTTTTTTTTTTTTCATTTTAGTGCTTGAAACACTTTACTCCAAGCTCTTTGGTTTTCTTTGATTTAGTTTGGTTTAGTTTGATTTTATTTTTTTGTAAAACAGGACTAGAACTCAGGACTTTGGGCTTGGCAGACAAGCACTTGTGCCATTGAGCTATATCCCTGGCCCCTCTAACAGCTTTTAAAATTCAATCTTTGTGTTGGACATGTGGGATTTTGATCATGCTGTGTCATGGAGGTTTTTTTCTAGTTATGTCTATTTGGGATTCTATATGTCTCATATGCCTATATTTTGAATTCTTTCCCCGTACTTGGGAAAATTTTCTGCTATGATTTCTATAAGCTTGATTTATGAAATGTATGCTTTCTTCTGACTATTACCTAACTCCAGTGAGTGTCAGGTTAATCTTCTTTGCTTTACTGAGCAGCTGTTAGATCCAGTTGCCTTCCCCTGTTTCAGTTTAACCTGAGTATATGGCCACAGTTATCAGACCAATCTCCTACTTCTGACTTCCCTACCCACAGTGCTCTCTTCTGCCCATACTTTCAATTGAATTCTTTATCCGTGGATTTCTATTTGGCACTTTGTCATGGACTGTATTCTTTGCTAACCTGGTCATTCACATTGTGCATCACTTCATTTAGGTCTGCTCATTTTTTACTTGTATCTTCTTTATAATCACTAACCAATTGACTAATTTAGTCTGACATATGTTTAACTCACCAAGTTATTTTGTTTCTCTCTTCATTTATAGTTTATTATAATTCAGCCACTTGGTATTTTATTTCTCCTCCATCACTATCCTTTGAATCCATTTTGGAGGAGTTGGGAGTTTGGGGAAGCATTTTGTTGCCTTATTTTGTTATGCTTGTATGTTTTGTCTGTGTTGGTGAGGGTTCAGTATCAACTATAGTAGAAGATTCTTTTTCTAGTTTGGAGATCTCTTTAGCTACTATCTGCTTTCCAGTGATAAGCTATTGGGATTGTGTGTATTGTCCATCTCTTTAGCATTCTAACTTTAATAGTATTGGACCTGGTCACCAGCATAAGCTGTAGCTTCTCTGACTTCATCCACAATGAAAGTCTATCTCTTCCAGTTACACCACAATAGCAGGAGACAGAATTGGTGCTGATGTTGGGGGACTAGGAAGATTTCTGTAGGTGGATAACGAGAATGAATAGAAAACTCTCCAAAGGAAATTTGTAAGCAAGCATTAGAAATATTTTTCTGTAAGGGGCTGGCAAGATAGCTCAGCAGACTAAGATGCCTGCTTAGGCATGCACAGGGACCGTGGTTCAATCCCTGGCACTACATGCCTCATCAGCCCCATCCCCCGGGGGCACTGAGCTGGCCACAGAGTCTGGACATAGTGACACATGGCTGTAATTCCAGTGGTGGTGGGGGGTGGTGGTTGAAAACAGGAGCATCACTAGGAGTCCAAGCTGCATAATGAGATCCTGTAACAACCAAATACATTAAAAATAATAAATAAATAAATTCTTCTGTAAGAAGAAAATTAAGTTTAATCATGAGAATGTTATAAAGAGGGCAAATATAGATAGATAGATAGATAGATAGATAGATAGATAGATAGATAGATGCTGTTCAAGTGCCACAAGTAAAGGGGATCCCCAGAGGAAGCCTCCAGGAGAACACTATTCAGACTCCCCAACCAACTCTCTTGATCTGTATCCATAAAAGACTGTTCATAACACAGTTTCAATCTGTTCACACACTGATACCCACTCACAGGAAGAAGTGAATTAATTCCTCAGATGAAGTGCTCTACAGAAGCCTTTTACATCCAAAAGAGAAACGGAAGCACTAAACAGCAACTTAAGTAATGGCCAAACCTACATTAAAAAACAAAGTCAGATGCAATCTGCCAGGGTACAGAACGCAAACACCACCTGTCTCTGTCTCAAAGATGGGTCAGCTGATGAACAGGAGAAGAAGGCACCAGTATGCAAATTCCCACAGAAGCCACCCTCACTGACTCTTCTTAGAGTCCCCAGTGGGGTTTGGAGCACAGAGCAAGGTAGGGCCCTGCTCACATCACCCTGCATGCATCAGCCTGAGGTGTTTTGTGCTGCCTATCTGGGGTTTCCCTCACAGAGAAGGGGGACAGGCTGGGTGTGGGAGGGAGTTAAGGCCACTCCCCACCATAGCTCTCCTCCTTTAGGTAAAGACAAAACTAAATGGAAATTAAAGGACAGGAATGAAGCCCTTCTGGCCCTCAGGTAAGACAGCTTTAAGGTGACTTTCATATCACCCCCTAATGGCTCCAGAATAGACAAAACTCAGTTATTCACAATGACACATAATTTGCTCTTGTCTCATCCCCATAGTCCTTGCTCAGCAATCACTTGTGCACTCCTGATTGTCTCAGAACCTACTTGTGGGGCACCCGCCTGAGGCACTTGTGCATTCCATTCCTGGAGATGAGGAAGTCAGGGCCCACCCCCTCAGGAATCCCTGGCTAGCTCAGATGCCTCGCACTTGGTATTTCCTGACTTCTATTTGCCCAATTTGGTGCTTTGCACTGAAGACCTCAAGTAAGATGAACCCACTTCCTCCAGGAGATAATAAGTTATAATTCATTAAGTGCAAGTCTAACATGAATGGGCTAATATGAATCTCAACCCATAATTTAAGATGTTTAAGAAATGGCATATTTCTCTTTCCAGTTACCACAATTTACACTCCAAGCTTACGTTCCTCTGTCTTTATTCATTCTGAAAACTATCCATATTCAAATCATATTCCAATTCCACCCACATGGCACAGAGAGCTGGATGCACATAGGGACTACTGAAGTCAGATGACCTGGATTTTAGGTTTTTTTTTAATTGTGTGTGTGTGCATAGTCTCACTACACAGCCCAGACTAATAGTGATCCTCCTGATTTCTGCTTCCCTAGTGCTGGGATTACAGGCATTCGCTACCACGCCTGGACTCACTCCATCGCTGGCTCAGTGTGCCTGGAGACGGGTCCGATGGCAGCATGCAGAGCCAGGGATCGAACCCTGGCCCCTGCACTTACCTAAGCAAGCACTTAGTGTGCAGAGCTATATCGCTGGACTTAAACAGAAGCTTGCTTTTTTTTTTTTTTTTTTTCTGTATTTAGGATAGGGTCTACAGGGTCTCACTACATAGGTCAGACTCGTAGTGATTCTCCTGTTTTTATCCTCCCAAGCACTGGGATAACAGGTGCATGCCACAAGGCCCAGTCTCTTAACTGCCATCTCAGTGCACCCCGGCGACAGGGCCAGCACAGCACATCAGGGATCGAACCCTGACCATTGAGCTTTGCCCAAGCAGGAACTTTAGTCTGCTCAGCTATCAGGCCAGCCCAACCTGGATTTTAATTCTAACTCTACAAATTTGCTGGTCCAACTTGGAAAAGTTAGTTGCCATCTCCAAATCTTAGTTTCTCTGAAAAAAAAAAAAAAAAAAAAAAACTGGGGCCGGGGAGATGGCTCAGTAGGATAAGCGCTTGACCAGCAAATGCAAAGATCTGAGTTCAATCCCCGGTTCCACCAAAAAAAAAAAATCTTAGTTTCCCACCTATGAAGTGGAGAGTATAGTACCCCTTTAATAGGGATGTTGTGTGGATTAAATAAGATAGTATATTCGAAGCACTTAGAATAGCACCTAGAACTTTATAAACAATGCTGAGGAGTTTCTCTTGAGCACACAACCCCTTGAGCCTGGGCCATTTACAACCATACCTGAGATTTAAAACTTCAAGGAACTGATAGGTTAAAGGAACACATACCCAAAGCTACTAATATCTTCACATTTACTTGTACCAAGGGACCTCACTTAACTCTTAGACATTTCTTCCTAGTCTGTTTCTCTCAGGACATTCTTTCTCCAGAGCCTCCCTCAGTGACAACTAGCTTGCCTGTCTGAGGAACTTGTAGAAATCAAACCTGGGACAAGGAAGGGGTTCCATTCTTCTCCAAGACAAGAAAAAATGAATTTTCCTGCGGTTAGTGCCAGTTTCCAGTCCAAACTTCTTGTCAAGACCACTTTGTTAAGACACAAATATCTACACAAATCACCTCCAGAATTCTCACGATTCTTTCACCAGAAGCTCCATGCAGGAGACCATGGAAGTAGCACAGAGCATACAGATTTAGTATAAGCATACTTGCTGAGTGATGTAGGTAGCTCTCAGAGCCCACCTTTAGGGAAACCCAAGCCCTAAAATGCCTAACATTTAACTGGAGGAAAGAGGCCAATAGTGCCCAATAGGATGCAGAAATTGTATGCAGTGGAGAATGTTGTGGCTTGACCTCATATGTTCTCTTGGACAGTAGCCAGGGAGAAGCAGCCTATTGTGTCACAAGCTGTAGCATGGGAAGTGCAACACAGGAAAGCTCAATGGTGGAGGGATCTTCCCCTGACACAGTTGGGGGGAGCCTCTATTGGTGGCAAGAGCACAAGGCACAGCTAACACCTCCGGCCTCGTCACTGACAGTTGAGCAAGCCAGCCTCTCAGTCGCTATGCTGAGCTCCACCTGTAAGCAGATACAAAGAAAAATGCTACTCTGGAAACATGTTCTGCAAAATTGCTGACCTATGAACACACCTGGCACTGGCCAACCCCTGCAGCCTTAATTTCCCTGCATACCAACCTCATGATTCCAGTTGCAGTCCCATCTGGCTGCCCCCGTCCCATCCCAAGGTCAATCTAACCTGAAGACAGCACATTTAGGGTCTGGCTCAGGCTCTCTCAATGATCCAGCCTATGCTGGGACACTTCTTTCTTCCTCTTGCAAAAGACTGTTGGGCAAGGTATAGTGGTACACACCTATTCTCCCAGCACTTTGAGAGACTGAGGTAAAAGAAGTGTAAGTTGGAGTCCAACTTAGGCAACTTCATTAAGCTCTCAAAATGATGGGACTGGAGTTGTAGCTTCCTAAGGTCATACATTCGATGCCCAGCACAAAAAGTAAACAAATAAATATGAAAGACCCTGGGAATATGGTGTGCATGACCCCAAGGAAGTCCCTAGTATGATTCTCAGAACACTGGGCCAGGCTCCTAGATTCATATTTTTTTCTCTGAAAATAGTAAATATCATAAGGAAAAACTTAGGGCACATGTTTCAGTTGCCTAAAAAGTATTATCATTCTACCTTTCCTATAATGTCTAGATAAAAGTGGGTTTAAATAAGAAGACAGAGGGAAACAAAAGAGAGATGATAAAAATGGGTCTGGGAAAAGGGAAGGAAAGGAGGAGTAACAAGAATCAGAGGATGCACACAGCCCACTCTCCAGCCTTCAATCCTAGTTTTCCCAGCTTCAAAGATCCTGTGCAAGGAATCATGAGATTTTTTTTTCTGTCATCAAAACACACTGATGGAACTGTCCCTGATGACCACAGACTTTGGGCACTGTTGATATGGCAGTGGAAAAAGGGAGTGAAGGTGGGCAGCCCCTGCTGGGCCCCAGTAGGAGTTCTCTACACTGAGGCCCCTGGATGCAGCAGTTCCCACCTTCCCACACAGACAGGGAGGAACATCGGCATTCTTTTCCTATGCTAACCATCTCAGTGGCGCTCTGATGATTTACAGTCTCCCCTTAAGCAAAATGCCAGAGCATCTAGGCTATTACCATCTATAAGGCTTAGATTTGCTGCACATTTTTACAGATTTCAAAACAAGGCAAAACAAACACGCCCCACACCTGAGGGGAAAAAAATCAATAAATAAGAATGGGCCTCTCTCTTCTCTTGCCAAATATCAAAGTGGGCCTCTGCCTGGGTTCTGTCAGAGCAAAAAAACAGTTCAAGTTCAAAGCCAGGAGGAGTAGAATCAAAGGAGAACATGAAAACAATCTCTCTTCTCAAGGAGACCACAGGTCACGTTGAAGACATTTTACATCTTAAGGACTCTGGCTTCAAATTCATTAGCACCTGTGACAAGATTAACAGGCCCAGGGGAGAATTTGCTGAGGTTACAAACATTGTTCATGGTGCCCAAGAAGGACAGCCTCCTGTCTGGCCATATATGGGGTTTAGGATTCACCAGAGAGCATCTCTGTTTCAATGCATTTCTTTCTTCATTCATCCATCTCCATGACTCTTAGGATATCCCACATCCACAAATCATATCAATCTCCTAACCATACACCACTCCCTGTATAACCCCCCTTTGCGCTTATTTCTTTCCTGCTACCCTACTTCCTGAGGCTAATCTCCCAGACACCCAATTTGACCTCCCTGTAGCTCCATTTGAACTAATCAGGCTAAAGCTTTCCATAGGCACCTAAATGACAATATCCGCCCATACTTCCGAACTTGGGCTTGTACTGACCTTTTGACATGTTCTTTCAAATCAACTGAACTCTCTTTTACCTTTCACACAGCCTTTTCTAACAGGGACTTGGAGGCTGGGCCTGTAGATGCTTAGTGTAACTAACAGCAAGAATAAAGCTTGACCTCACAACATACACTTTCCCTCTCCTTTATCACCTTAAAACTTTGGGTGAGATCACTGCTATGTTCTGCACATCAGTGAATTAGTCACTTAAGGAACATCTGTACTATAAGGCTTACTAGGCTTAAAGTTACCTAACCTAACACATTCCCCTTCAAGACTGAATAATCCCAGGGGTAACCACTAGACCTCTTTAGAAATTTTCAGGGACATCCAGTTTCTAGGTGGTACAAGCTCTAAACCCAGATCCTCTGGAGTGGCGACTAGAAACTTGCAGACATTGTCTTCAATCTTCATATTATTGGAGAAGCAGAACCTCCTAGGCCACCCCATGTTGAAGTCACACCCTCCTGCAGGACTAATTGTTCTTAGAGGATAGAAGTCCTCTAAGTTGGATTCCAACTTGTAATTCTTTTGCCTCCTTCTCCCAAAGTGATGGGAGTATAGGTATGTACCACTATACCTGGCCCAACAGTCCTTTGCAAGAGGCAGGGAGAAGTCTTCCAACATAGGTTGGATTACTGTGAGAGCCTGAGCCAGATCCTAAATATGCTGTCTTCAGGTTAGATTGACCTTGGGATGGGACAGGAGGCAGCCAGATGGGACTGCACCTGGAGTCATGGGTTGATACACAGGGAAATCAAGGCTGCAGGGGTTGGCCAGTGCCAGGTGAATTCATGGGTCAGCAATTTTGCAGAACATGTTTCCATATTAGCATTTTTCTTTGTATCTGCTTACAGGTGGAGCTCAGCATAGCGACTGAGAGGCTGGCTTGCTCAACTGTCAGTGACGAGGCCGGAGGTGTTAGCTGTGCCTTGTGCTCTTGCCACCAATAGAGATTCCCCCCTGGCTGTGTCAGGTGAAGGTCTCTGCACCATTGAGCTTTCCTGTGTTGCACTTCCCATGCTACAGCTTATGAACAATAGGCTTGGGACTGCCTCCCTTCCGCCACTGCCACCAAGCAAGAGTAGTCATTTCATGAGAACTGAGTTGCCCCTCAAACCATACAGATTCTCCCAGAGATATAAAACCAGGACTGCAAAGATGATCGAGGAGAACCCTGCCCACCACAGCACCCCGTAAAATTGGATCCCATCATTTTGCTAATGGAGAAGTCTGATCCTCTTCGTTAGATTTATACCTACTTAATTCAGCTCCTCAAGCTGAATCCCCTTCTATATTTTCTCTTCTTTTCCTTTGCTAAGGGATGGGCTTAACCCTTGGATTTTTCCTATTTTCCATTTAAAGCATTTTCCTGTAGATTCACCTTGATTGCCTCAGTGTTATCTTCCACTGTCACTGAAACACGGATGCACATTACCTGATGACACTCTCAGGAAGCTCTTACCCATAGTCACCAATTGCTGACTCCACCAGCACTGTGCTAGCACCAGAGATTGTTGGCGCCTCCTTCTCCCAGTTCTAAAAGCAGTTATTGGTTCCATATTGTCACTCATTTTTCCAGTAGCATCCTCAAATCTTCCTTTTCTGATCACAAAAGAGCTTGCAAGGAAAAAGTGTGTCCATTTCCAAGTGAGCACACACTTCCTCCTGTAACTCCAGGGGGTCTGCAAGGACCCTGGGGACCATCAGGTGTACAAGGATGGAGGCTGTCCCTGGACTAAGAGCCAGTGAGCTGTGTTTTGTGATCCTGGATGCTCAGGCTCCATGCTGGACAGCAGAATAAATATCAGGAATGGAACTCCAGAATATATTGTTACCTTTTTATTACTTCAAGAAGTACCATGAAGCCTGGGAGAGAGCTCAGCAGTGTAAGCATCTGCCTGGCAAGCACAAGTTCTGAGTTCAATCCTCAGAATAAAATAAAAAAAGTACCATGAAAGATAAATGACAAGCAGTTGGTGTCTGCTTGTAGATGATTTGATGCAAGAAGAAAAGAGCTGCTTGAAAAAGAAATAATACCATCTCCATTTAAAAAAAAAAAAAAACCTTTTAGGAAGGAGTATAGAGCAGGACATTTTTTTGTGCAAGAGAAAAGGCAAAGGATATGCTTTCTCTGAAAGGGCAAGATGAAAAAAGGTTAAGAGAAGTAGGGACACATGGCAGGCAGGTGTTCAGTGAGCAAAGACAGCCTCACTAATAGCCCAAAATCTTCAGAAGAACTTACCAAAAAAAAAACCCAAGAAATGTCACAAGTTCAGTCTCTTGAGTTGCATGAGTGGCAGGTATGTCCTGGGAAGACCTAAGTTATTGGCATCATGCATCAAGCAGGTGCAGATTGCTGGAAAGGAAAGCCCTCGGAGCTTAGATACCTCAGTTCACAGCACCCTTCATCATTATTGCCGTATCTTAATTAGTACATGTACCATCTTGACTAGTACATGAGAATAACCACAGGTCACCAGAGCTCTCTTGTCTGTAAACTCCAATGGGCTAATCATAACATGCAATTCAACTATCTCCAACTTACTAGTCAACCCCATGGATACAAGAGTCCTCAGCCTCCTCTTTCTAAAGTTCTCCTCTCTTGTCTCAATCAGAAGTGTACGACAGAATCATTTGGGGAGCTTTCTTGCTTCTCACTGTGTACCAAGATCAATGCATTCTACCTCTCCATGTGCTACTCATGTATTGCCCTGTCTTGACTTCACACCAGTGTCCCTACCACTTGCCGGAGGGAGGCAGAGCACACCACCCAAACCACTGACACCATTGATGCTGCCACTCTGTTTAGAATGACTGTTCATTATCTCATTGGCATGCAGGTGTGCGAATGATGTCCCCATCTGTGCTGACCTCGCTTAGGCTTTAAAGCAGGATTGGTAGGGCTGGTCAAATAGCTCAGTGGATTAAAGTGCCTGCAGCAGGTGCAGGGGCCCAGGGTTTGATCCTTGGGCCTGCTATGCCAGCTCCACCCCTAGGGCGCACTGAGAAGGCAATTGAGACTGGGTGTGGTGGGGCGTGCCTATAATCCCAGCTCTTGGGAGGCTGTAAACAGGTGGATCACTATGAATCTTATCTAGTAATGAGACCCTGAACACCCTGTAGACTATTCCTTAAAAATACAAAAAATAAATAAATAAATAGAAAATAAAACAGGATTGATGGAGCCACTAGTGCATCATTACTCTCTCAGATTATCTTCATCTTCTTCCCCTGTGTGATGGTTTGTTGGTTGATTTTGACAATTTCCCCTGGGATGGCATCTCTTGGCTTCCAGGACAGACCCCTCAGCTTCTGGTGCAGATCTTTCAGCCTTCCAAACCATCAGCCTCCACATACAGAGTTGCGAAGGCCGCTGCAGTGAGCTCCAGACCTCTGGTTGAATCCTTCCATCTCCAGTATTCAGAAAGACTCTCTGCATGCTTCCTCATCTGACTTTGTTGGCAGCCATTGTAAGCCCCTCTTGTGAATTCATGTACATTTGAATATCTTGTGTAATTCCTGTTTCTCTAGTAAATCCTGATTCATCCTGAAATGATATATATGTTACTAAGCGACAGGTCAGAAGAGGGTCATGTAACAGACACCACGCCTTCTCAGGGCTCAGGTGTTGTTAATGAATTTTCTTTACATCCCAAAACCTCTTTTGTAGGCCAGCTTTTCTCCCAAGACCTCAATCCATTGGACTCTAAATCTGACACTATCTGAGTTCTTGTTTAGACTCCATCTTTACAAAGACAGAGTGGTGAGGTGGGTCACAGAGCTCCTGGGTCCATGTGTCCTTTTAGGCTCAGTTAGGACATCTGATTAGATCTCCAGCTGTCTGTTTCTGCACTCACTGAAGAAAAGGAGCACAGAGTCTCGGGGCCCAACACCACAGACTGCTTCCTCATTTGCTGTTGTTTCAGTTCTGCATTTTGCTTACTGACCTTGAGTACATTTCTTCCTTGGCGGGTCCATTTCCTCGTCTATAAAATTGTACTGCAATTGATACATAGAGGTGCCAATAAGAACCCTTGAAACTCTAAGAGGTAAATTACAAAAATAAAACATAATGGATTGAGATTGGATGGTATCAAAGGCATCTTTAAAACAAACTCTGTCATCTGAAGACTGTGCAGCGGCGGCCTTGTGGATAGCACAACCTCTGCTCCTTGCAAATCTGAAGGGGGAAGAGCCATCCCGGGAGTAAGTCTGTCTAGTATGATCCAGGTCTGATTCCATTAGACCTTGGGGACATCTGAATTCTCCTTACTATCTCTCTCTCTCTCTCTCTCTCTCTCTCTCTCTCTCTCTCTCTCT
>NW_004524659.1:1297168-1307055 GCF_000260255.1 Octodon degus | reverse complement strand
TCTCTCTCTCTCTCTCTCTCTCTCTCTGTCTCTGTCTGTCTCTCTCTCTCTGTCTCTGTCTCTCTCTCTCTCTGTCTCTCTCTCTGTCTCTCTCTCTCTGTCTCTCTCTGTCTCTCTCTATCTCTGTCTCTGTCGCTCTCTCTCTCTGTCTCTCTGTCTCTCTCTCTGTCTCTCCCTCCCTCCCTGTTTTCCTTGGTTTTTGGTAAGTGAATTATTGCTTTGTAAGTACTACATGAACTAGAAATCACTGAACAAAGTTGTTAGGAAAATGGCTCATGACACAGGTCTTTCAAACACATTGACAGACCCAAGAAGAAAAAATAACCACCTTGTAAATTTAAAGAAACAATCTCTGTTAGTCTTTGTTAATCTGGAATCCTATAGTAGAAATATGTAGCAGAGGAAGCTGCTTACCTGGTAAGACCCAGGAAACAGCAGGGGAGGGAGGAGTCAGGTGTCCAATGTCCACTTCCAAGACTTACCTCCAGTGATCTAACTTTCAATAACTTGTTTCCACCTCTCAAAGGTTTTGCCCCTTCGTAGTATTAGTTCCACAGGCTTGTAACCAAGCTTTTAAATCATGTGCCTTGAAGGGATATTTCAATTTCAAACTATAGCTGATAGTCCAAAGGGAAGGCTCACTCTTTAAAACTCCTCAGTTTCTTTTCTCACTGAGATAAAACCCTAGGTATCCAAAGTTAAAAGAAGAAAGGGTTATATCAGCTGACAGTTTGTAGAGGTTTTAGTCCACAGTCAGCTGGCTCCAATGCAGCACAGGATGGCAGAGGGGCACTGTAGAGGAGAATGAGCCCGTGGCAAGCAGACAGGGGATCAAGGCAAACAGACGCAGCAGGCCTGCTTTCCCTCTCTCCCTTTCTATAACACCCAGGCTACAAGGGGTTCCACCCACACCCAGAACTATGCTAATTCCTATCAGTAAAGGAATGAAGTATCACACACCCTGTGTCCCAGTATCACCCACTCTAGGTCCAGGCAGCTCCAAAAAGTTCCACCTATAGCACACGAGGGCTTGGGAGGATGTCTAGATACAGGTGTAACACTCAGTTGGGATGTGCCAAAATCACACTGCTGTTCATGCAGCACTGCCCTAAACCATTCACATGGCAAATTTTAGATGCAAGGACAATACGTCATTGGTCAGCTACTTTTCTCTGGCAGCAACTTAACACTATAGAAAGAAGCACTGGTTTTGATGGACCACTGGCCAGTACAGCCCAAGTCATTATGCCTGTGAAAGACAGGTGAAAACTGAGAACCCTGTCTATAAGGAAACCAAAGCTAGCATGGCTCCTTGAGGGTTTCATTTATTTACTGACCTTGCATGAATTAAACCTTCTACTGAAGCTGAAGGCCTTGCATACATTATATGCATCTCTTTGTCTGTCTTTCTTTTTCATTGTATCCTATGACTCTGCTTCCCAAGGTCTCCCCTTTTCCTCCCTCTTTCCTTTCCTGCTTCTCTCTCTTCCTTGCTCCTTCTCTCTGTCCTCCACCAATGTTTCTGGAATCCAAAGTGTATGAAAAGTGCATATTGATACAGTAGACAGGAACAAGAAGGCTGAAAAAGAGGGGCAGCATCTTAACATAAGAGTGAAATGATTTTTAAAAGAGGAAATCAGTGTTCAAGAGAGAAGTCCTGGAAATTAAAAATATAATTTTGAAATTATAGTATACAATAACTCTTTAGCAATAGGGTAGTGACACAAGAGCACAACAAATGAAAGGACACTTCATGGCCACACAACACTGCCCATCCCAGGGTATACCCACAATAGGACCCTGGCGTGGGGACCAACATGCGCAAGTCACTCTTCTCTCTTGTTCTCTGGACCTCTGTCCAAGATCTAAACCATGCTAAAGAGTCCGGAAGTGAAGTCACTAACGGAAATCACAACAGTTAGAACATTTAAACACATCTTTGCCTTTTTCCAAAGTGATTGTTCAAGTGGTTGAAATTTCAGGGGACAGAGAGAGATTACCCTACTCCTAATCTCACTCTTCTGATCTGTAGGATTCCAATGAGTGAGTCACTGGATCTCAATGGAAATACTAGGTAACAGTTTTGGAGAGACCATCTAGAACAATGCAGGAGGAAGTCTAGGGTCGAATCCCAGCTTCACACATAGTCCTGCACAGTCACATCAACTCTCGTGGCCTTTAAAGCACTGTGAGGCTCAAATGTATCTATTTTCTGACTGTAAACTTTCAAATACACACACTTACACAAACCAAGTGTAAAAACACATCTATGCAAAGAAAACCTGATGAAAAGCAGTCTGCAGAAGGCAAAGCCACCAGGTCCAGACGCACTGCAGTGATGTGGCGCAGTGAGCAGAGCGGAGCCTGGTGGTGTCCACGCCAGCTACTGTCCCTGCAGAGTGAAGGAGAAGAAGCAGTTCCACACCACTGTGCTGCTGCCAGGGTTAGTTTGCACCCAGCTCTCTCAGAGCATATGGACTTCTGTGAAAAGCTAGAAATCTATATTTGCATATACAAGCTTTAAATATTTAAGAGTTTTTTGTTTTGTTTTGCTTTGCTTTTTGCAGTACCGGGGATCGAACTCAGGACCTTGTGCAGGCAGGTGCTTACGCCACTGAGGTATCCCCCTTTTTAAGTTTTTTTTCGTATTGTCTTTAAATATTTAAATTATAAAATTCAAATAAAATGTTGTATGGGCTAAATTTCAATATCTGCTTACCACTTCAGATTTAAATTCCTTTTTCAAAAGGGGATAATTTCTCTGTAATTTCTAAAGCCTTTCTCTCACACACAGTCGGTTTCTTTGTATAGCAGTACTGGCTGCATTTTCTACCACTGATCCCTTTCCTGTGGCACATAAAAGACCTTGATTAAATTGATGGAGACTGGTGCATACACATTTTCATGCAGGTGGTCATTCTTTGAACTAAAACAAAATGCTCAATTTTGAGATAGAAACAGACACATAGATATAGGTATAGGTGTAGGTATAGGTACAGGTACAGGTATAGATAAGATACAGAGAGATATTTGAGACAGAGTTTTGTTGTTTTGCCTAGGCTGGGCTTGAACTCATTGGATCAAATGATCCCTGGGTCTTAGTCTCCCAAGAAGCTGGGACTGTAGGTGCCTGCCAGCACACCCGAACAAACCCATATTTTTATGACACAGGTTTGCACACCAGACATGAGGAATATAGTTCTTACAGTGAGCTTAGTGGTACAAATCTGTAATCCCACTATTCTAGAGAACTGACATAGGTTGGCAAGTTCAAGCCCCACCGCACTAGTCTTGCTTAGTGATGTAGAGAGAACTTGTCTCTCAATGACAAAAAAAATTAAATCACTGGGGATGTAGTTCAGTATGAAGGCTCTGGGTTCAACTCTCAGGATAATAAATAAAAAAGAACAATATGGTTTATGCTATCCTGCAAGTGTTATAGGAATTTAAAGAAAAGAATTCTGAGTAGACACCTTTGGGTTTCCTGGAGGAGGCAGTTAGAACTGTATGTCAATCCATGGCCTGCATTCAGGACAAGTTCCTGCCCTGGATGTAAAAAGGAATGAGGTGTGAGATGCTAAAGGACTCAATCTCTGCAATGAAATGCTAATTACTATGCCCCTTCTGTTGTGGCCGGATCTATAAAAGGAATGAAGTGGAAAAGAAGCTGGCCACCAGCCTCCAATGCAGGCAAGGACACTGTCGCAGGCGTGGGGGATGCCCCGTACCTGCAGGACGTTCAGCAGAGAAAGGAGATTTTCTAAGCAAATGTTAATTAAGTGCAGTTTGAGGAAGAGTTTATAAGCTGTGTGCTGCACTAATGTAGTTCTAATTGATCTCTAGCACTCCTTTCATGATCCACAGACTGCAGCGTCTTCACCTGTGATGGAAGGGTATCGCTGAAATGCGGGGAAAATGTCCACATTAAACGAGCGCCTCTCTGACACAGGACAAAGATGAGCCACTCATTTTCATTGCTTAATTTGGACTTACTTCTCAATAATAAAAGAGACATCATTATGTGAAACGCCTCTGCTCCAAGCCCACGCTCCAGCCTCTGCCCCCTTCTGCCCACTTTTCTTGCTGTCACAGAAATGCTGTGTTCAAGCCACTGGTCTGTGTCACTGCCCTACTTAGCATCCTGCAAAGCTGACCCATCCGCACTGAAGTTTTGATATCATAAAGTGGGACTGGACCCAAATTGTGAACCCACGTGTTTGCTGCTTATGTTTCACGTGTCTTACCCTCACGGATTTGGGAATGCTTTCTCTACTCCAACCTAAAATAAGGAAAAACACATTGCTGTGCTAATTAGCCATGAATCACTGATGAACACACATAAGGGTTTTTGACATAGTTGAGGTAGCAGGTCAAAACTAAAAATCGAGAACAGTGGTGAGTAATTAGGACAAATGAAGTCCTCCATTCTGACACCTGCCATAGGACTACCTGCTCTGATGTTCCCTAGAGGGTGAGATTAAAGATTGAGGTAAGAAACTAATAGACCCGGTATTAAACCATGCTGAACTGTAGAGGCAAATATTTTTAGCATTTTTCAGATTGATTTTGCCCTTTTTTTTTATTACAGAAGGCAAAAAGAGCAAGTTTCGGTTTGGGAAGGCATGCCTTTAGAAGTGCTTCAGTGGCAGAAGGTGAACTGCTGTGCAAAAGACAATTACCAGCCCCAAACCTCGTGGCTTTACATGATAGGAACTTAGTTTTCATTCAGTGAGCATGATGCGTGGGCCCCTTTCCACTCGGAACCGAGGACCCCCTGCCATTTGACATTTACTAAATTTTCATTTTTTTTTTTTCTAGTTCTACTTCACTCAGAGGGCAGGTGAGAAGCAGGAATGTGAAGGACTGCTTGCAAAGTCATTGTACCTGTCCTCGGGGAGCCCACCATTTCTGTTTCCTTCCGTAGGCCGGTGTTCAGTCACAAGCAAAGGAGTCTGAGGAAGGCAAGCAAGCCACATGCTTAGAAAGAAGGCTACCAGTAATCTCCAGGAGACGCAGGTTTGAAAGGCAGTCAGTCGGACCTCAGGCATCCTCTCCTCCTGAGCCATCGTATTTCAGTTAGAATTGAATAACATTATTTTGTTTCCATTCTCCTTATCTATTTTTGGCTAGTGAAAATGGTCTTTCTTTCTAGAGGCATAAAATTTCCTTTACAAATGAATTTGTGTTTAAAAAGATGAATACATTTAAAGGGGGAAAAAAGTGTTCCATAAATAAAAATACAAGTGGAAGATGGGAGTGGCAAATGTGTTAGGGAAACACTTCAAGGAACACTGCACCATTTATTTTGCCCTTAAATTATTTTTCCAGTCTTATTTTCAGAAGCTCTGCTTCTCTTCCTGATTTCTCACAGTGAGCCTGATAGCTCTCAGACCTTCCCTCTATTGAACAATGGCTTGCTGTGAACAAGGAGACAGGCTTTCTGCCACCAAAATTCGAAATTGTGACCTTTTCTCAATTCTCACGGGCAAAACATTAAGTTAATAAACCAGATGTTCTCAGTTTTTAATTTTCCTCCATCAATTAAAAAAACTACCTTGGCATATAGCCAATACTTGGGTCTATTGTGAGACTTAGAATAATATGTGTTTACTTACTGGAAATTCAATTTTAATATTTAAAAGTTCATAGTATTCTATAAAAAAGTAGGATCTCCAGGTTAGCTGTATTCCAAACATGGCAGTGAAATATGCCAAAGTAATTGCTGTGATTTTAATCTATGCTTCGCCTCTGTCCCTAGGAACTCTAAACTCAATCCATGCCCCAAAGCAGTGATAATGAACTTATAGAGCTTTCAATAATACGAAGATCTCACTGTGGCATGTGGGCCATTTATTTGCCACGAGTGCCCCATTTATCTGTAAAGTTTTTCAATTATGTCTCTGCTGTCACCTGTCGGCCACCTGACAGCTGCCTGGAAAGCTGATATTCCTCCTCACATTTTCCCCCTGGAACTTCTTTTCACAAATGTATCCTCAACCACCCCCACTTCTCCACCCTATGTGATTTCCCTAAATCCCAAATTATATGATGTCATTTCCTTCTTGGAAGTCTTAAATGTTTCTTCATTTGCCCATGAGATAGAAAGCAGCCTCCTAACCTTCATTTATGGGACACCTGGAGGTTTGGTTCTGCCCAAACCCATATCCCCTCAGCTTTGCCAGCACCCTTTACTATGCACAGTCCCAGTTTCCCCTCTCCATGGATAGCTGTTCCCAACTTTTCTCTCCATCTAAGACATCATTCCTTTCTTTTTCTACTGCCTAAGAGTCCATTGATGATGGTGGGTTAAAATCTCAGACAGCATCTTATTCATGTCATTTTTATATTAGGCATAATAATGTAAGTTTATGATGAGCTCCCAGGAGACACTGTGTTTTATTTTCATGCGCCAAGTGCTAACCTGAATGGATTACAGTTGGCACTCAACTATATGGAAAGAAGTGGTGTGTGTGTGTGTGTGTGTGTGTGTGTGTGTTTGCATGCGTATGTGCCATCTTATTTGTTTATTGTCTCTCCAGACACTCTCCTACCTTCTGCACCCAGGACTATAAGTCAGGAAGAATTGTTCCTGTCCAACCATAATGGTCTTCAGAGGCTCATGTATTACCTTACTGCACCCCATCTTTACCCAAGCCAAGCCAAGCCAATCATTGGTCCTCCTGCAGACTTTTCAACCTTGAACCCAAGAAGAGTATTCAGTCCCTATGTAGAACAAAAGCTAAAAAGTATGAGGATGCCAAGAACAAGGCATGTGAATGGCCAAAGGGGCAGTAGTCTGTGGGAGACTGGAGAAGAATTGAGGCCTAGTTAGCCTCCTCTGTGAGCATAAGGGGAAAAAACTGCATGCAGGGCTGACGGCAGCTTGCACGTTCTAGGGGAAAGTCAATACAGCTGAGATTAAGTTGTTTGCCTGACTATGCATTGATGAATATTGAAAGGCAGATGAATCTTGTGGTACTTTAATTGCCTGTACCCATATTTGAGTGAATAAAATCAGGATGAGCCAGGGGTTTAAGGCTCTTCTGCCCACTGAAGTAAAAGCCCTCTGACTGGCCACATGTGAAAACAACTCAGTATCTGTTTGTCTTTCATCCTCATTCACCTGTGGGTCAGGGGAACCAACTAGTAGGACTAGGTCTCTACAGTGGCCCCTGCATAAGGAAAGACCACATTGGGCTGGATCCCTACCGGAGGCACCTGGGCATGGAGCTGGCACCTGCACAGACCAGTCTGCTATAGCAGCCAGCATTTGACCTCAGTGACCAGGTGTCAAGGCCTGAAACACAGTTGCCTTTATCTTGGATATTGAATCTTCACCCAAATTTCCCTTTTCTCAACCTGGTCCATATTGATGTCTGTTCCAGGAATCCCAGAGTCCTAATTTTAAAAGTTTCCTTTAGACTGAGTTCTTTTAGAGAAGAGAAATTTTAATAAATCTGCCTCTTCAGTGCACAGAGCAGTACTTGACAAATAAAGCTGAGAACATGGAATAATGGGGAGAGACTAAAGTTGGGCCGCACTGTTCTCCTGAAGCCTTGTGTTCCTCTCTAGTGATACCTGACAAGAGACATTGCTTCTCTACTCCATATCCTGTCCTGTGTATACAAAACATATAGTAATGCAGATGGTCACTAGGGCATGAGGATGCACATCTGTAATTCTAGCTCTTGGCAAGCTGAGGCAGGAGGATTGCTGTAAATTTAAGGCCAGCCTGGGGTACATTGCTAATTCATGAGAATAGGACAAGAAGATGATCAGTTCCAAGAGATTGTTTGATCAGCGCAATAACAAAATCTAAATTACATAAAATGAAAGAGCAAATCACTGTATTAAAATGAAAATCTACTAAATTCAACTTTTCCGTATCTTAAACTTTTCCATAAGCTAACCTCTCCAATGAGACATTATGTTATTACAAAAATAGACCTTCCAAATACACGTAGGAGCTTATGCAGGAAACATAATGATAAATGACATCTTCATCACAGGGCATATTCTAAAATTCCATTAAGATTTAAGAAGTTTTTCTAAAAAAGTTTTTGATGCTTTTCACATTTTTAGTTTACTTCTAACTAAAAATACATTTGACATTAATTATAATTAAGGCAGGACTCCCTAGCACAAATTAATCTGGATAGAAAAGAGTCTTTCCAGTATATAGACTACTTCATAAAACTTAATCAGGGAGGAATTCAGCCTCCTGAGAAGCTCTGTGGTTGATGCTTCCAATCAGTAGGTGCAGCCTTTTAAATAACAACAGACTCGAGAAAGGGAAGGCATGGCATGCTCACAACTAGACTGCTGTCTGTTTGTAGGTAATCAAACCAGGGTCTGCACTGATGAGGATAACCAGAGCCCAATGACTGAAAAAACAGTCATTCTGATTTTAACTGAATATAAACATCAAACCAGGGATATAGCGCAGCAGCACAGCACTTGCCTGGCAAGCATGAAATTATGAGTTCAGTTCCCTGTACAAAAGGCAAAAAACCTTAGATTTCCCCCAGGAAGCAACTGAAAAAGTATGTGTGTCCAAATTCCCTATGATGTTTCTGACGAGTATGCATAGCTATCTACTTCCTTTTGTTGATTAAAAGAAAAAAATAATAAACAGCTCTGCTGAAAAATAATTATCTAGTGCCACATAGTTCTGACCCTCCTCTTTGTACAGGAGATGACTCAGTGGTGAGTGAGGTTTAAACTTCCCGATTGTTTCTCTTGAGGGTCACTTGGCCTAGTGGTCCCTGCACAAAACATGGAGGAGTAGGAGCTGAAGCTCCAGGGTAGGGCAATGCAGGGGCTGTGCAGAGATGCAGGCCATTTCACAAGCCACCCACGGGACAACAGGTAATCTGTTCACACCTGGAGAATGAGCACATTCCTCAACCTTGAGAAGAAGATGCCCTTATACGCAGAATGGAGCTAATTACACTCATTCGGAGCTTCTGCAATCCTCCTTAGCACGGGAAGATTTGTGCAGGTGGAGCATTTTATATAGAGACACAACCAGCTTCTCCTTTTCCCAGGTGTCCAGGGAAGCCTTTGTGCTATAGGATCCAGGTGGAATGAGAAGTGCGTGGACACTAACTTGAATAAGAATCAAATACCATCCGGCTCTTTCAACAGAAACCATTGTCTGATGAGCATTAAAGAAGGCAGGGAGCTTTATGCAATCATAAAAACACAGATAGACTACATATGGATATAGATATAAATGTAGATATAGATATAGCTTCAGATACAAATGTAGATATAGATATGGTGACTATGTGCATGTGCATGTGTGCAGATATAGGCATCTACAAGGTACTGTCCATGGATCTTATAGTTTGTTGAGTATCCATTAAAGCAATGCCCACTATCTGCCTAAAGACAGCTCCAAATACAGAGCTCTGGGAGTTCACAGATTAGAGAGAAACGTCTGGTTGGGTATTAAGAAAAAGTTTTCTGCAGAAGATTGAATCAAGACATATTTCCTCTGCCTTGTATGTCTTGCTGTATGTTTTTTGTAAGGTACTCCAACAGAGACTGAAGTTAGTTGTAGACTCATATTATAGATGATAAATTAGTGCTCTGGTGGTTCCTGTGGATACCTAGTGGCATAAGCTGATACTGCAGAATGGAGAAGGCCTAGAACTTGGAATATCTCACTTTCTGATCTCTGAGAATAGTGGAGGTTTTGAGATGAAGAAAGCAATGTCACGGGGGCTGGTGAGATGGCTCAGTGGTCTAAAGCATGTACTTAGAACAAGCTTAGCAAAGCACAGGGACTGCGGTTCGATCCCCCAGCACCACATGCCAGCCAGCCCGCCCCCTGGTGGGCTGAGCTGGCCACACACACACACACACACACACACACACACACA
>NW_004524659.1:1289030-1297068 GCF_000260255.1 Octodon degus | reverse complement strand
TTGCTCTTCACTGTTTTCTGCTGCCATGAACTGCTGCTCTCTGTCCTGTGCCACTCTGCCTGGGAGCCAGCAGACTATGGACTGAAACCTCCACAAACTGTGAGCTAAATAAACCTTTCTTCCCTTAATTGTGGGTGGCAGGTATTTTGTCCCAACAACAAATAAAAAGTAACAGAAACAGAGGGAAAAGAGCTTCGTGTTGGTGAGCTAAAGGCCCGTGTGCCGCAGCAAGCACGCAGAGCCTTCTGTTGGTGTAAGAGCCAAGTCGGCCGAGCAGCCCAGCGCAGGATCCTCAGGTTTAATTGCAGTGTTGACACTTTGCCATACACAAGTGGGCTTTGCGTTGCAGTTTGAGTGCTAGGTCTTTAAAAGATTTGCTGTCATTGGCTTAGGGCAACAGTAGGAAACCCTTAGAATGGAAGTTGGAGAATAGCCAAAGAACCAGGCGCAGGAGTGCATTCCTGTAATCCTACCACTCTGGGAGGCTGAGGCAGGATCTCAAGTTTGAGTCAGACCTGGGCAATTCAGCAATTTAGAAAGACATTGGGTCAAAATAAAAGCTTAAAAAAAATGGCTGGAGAGGCTGGTGAGATGGCTCAGTGGTCTAAAGCACCTACTTAGAACAAACTTAGCCGTTCAATCTCCCAGCACCACATGCCAGCCAGCCCGCCCCCTGGTGGGCTGAGCTGGCCACACACACACACACACACACACACACACACACACAATAAATAAATAAATGTAAAAAAAGAAAGCAATGTCACTTTCTTGGGACGTGGTAGGCAGAGGCTGTGCAAGACAAGATAAGTGATTATTATCAGGAGGGACTTGGTGAGGTCTGATGCGCAAGAAGCTGTGCTTTGGTGTCCAGGAAATGAACTACAAGTTCCATGGAGCTTGGCACCTCCAAGGAGAAAGAGCAGGCATGGGACTAGAGTTTCCATGGAGACCACCAACAGGAGCCCAACAAGCATGGTGAGAAGGTGCAACACAACGCAAATGGACTCATCCAGCATGAGGATGTCCCCTATCTGTTCTCAGGAAATCAATCCCTAATGGCAAAAAACAGCCCCTAGAGCTCAGGCTCAACCTCTCTAAAGATGTCTGTGTCTACAGTGATGTTTAGAAAGCCAGGAACCAAGACAAGCACCAGACACGAACAAATTCATGACTGGATGATTAGAAAAGTAGCAGAAATCAACTCAGTCGGAGACAGATTCCCACAACTATTTGTTCCCAAAACTTAAGTTGTGGCTCATTTCTATTTTAAAATGCTTTGGTTCTTTGGTTTCTCTTTTTTTGGGGGGCAGGGAGTAAGGGGTTATGTTAGTTGGCAGTAGGGCCTTTGCACTAAGTTGCATCTCCCCATCCCTTTTTGGTTTCTTGCTATGAGATAAAATCTTGCTAAGCTGAGATAGGGAGCTCAAACTTTAGATCCCCCTGGTTCATGCTCACAGGTGTGCACCAATATGCTTGGCTTAAAAAATACTATAATTCTTTACATGTCCACTGTATTTGTCCATCTGAATCTGCTGTGAACTATTCTCATCAGCAGCCCCAGTAAATACAACAGAACCAAAGTCATGCCAGTCATTCTGTGGGCTGCTGGGCAAGAGACCATCCATCAGGGTCCTGGAGGTAAGCCAATAGATCCCCAAGACTGTTCCTTGGGTTTTGCAATGAGGGACACAGGACAGGCAGCAGGCAGAGGCTACCGCATCGCTATACCCTTCATTCACAGTGATGGTGGCTTCCACAGAATCACCTCCAGTTAGTTGCCTGGCACTATCTGTGCTTAGCATCTGTTCACTTCAGTTCCATTTTCTCTCTTTGTCATTTTCTGTAATGTCAGTTATTTCCCTGGAGAAGACACTCAAAAAAATCTTACCATGGGAAATCTGAATATACTTTTATAAATCTACCTAATTTTTAGACTATCAAAGGGAGTCTGAGCGAACTGGACCCAACTGGCTAATAAGCCCCCAGATCTCTTGGCTATTGCAGTTTCCACATCTTGTGAGCTAAGAGTCATGAAAATCAAGGAGGAGAAACTGATACCCTACCAGACCATGGCAGTTTCCCAAAAGAAAGCAGAGGATCCTCTGGTTCTGCTACCTTCCTACAGGAACAGCAAGCAAAACATAGAAGCACATTTTGCTTTTGATAAAAGTGTCTCTTCCCTTTCCACACCCCCTATGGCTATACTAGCTTTACAGTGAATAAATAACAGGATGGGTGTCTCCATGCAGAGGAGCCAGGTTCATATGAGGAGGCAAATGTCTGACCACTAAGACCTTCGCCTGGCGAGAGGCAGAGGGTGAGAGGCAAGGTGCAAGTGGGAAGGCTTGGGAGAGGAAGCACAGACATTAAATGTCGGAGCTGCCTGCAGCACATGCCCTTTTCAAGGCTTCTCCTCTGTCACTTGGTTTGTCTTTTTTCACAGAAAGAGATCAAGAGGAAGAATAGGAGAGCTGAAAGGGGCAACAAGGTTAAGGAAAATAGCTTGGTTGAAAATACCAAGCTCTTGCTTTGATTTAAAGCTCTCTTATTTCCACAGCCAATTATCTGTTTCCATCCCCTAGGTGATTAGGCCTCCTTTGGCTGCCAATCTTCCTCCTGACCTTGTCCCCATTTGAGCTCTGGGATGCCTGAAAAGTGTTTTAAAGTCTCAGTCTCTCCACCCTCATTCTTCCTCCACTCTCCCCACTCGAGCTCTCCTCAGAATGGCCTCCTTGAGCAGAACCACCTGCCAGTTCTCTCTGGAGGACTTTAACTCCATTGTGTCCTCAGCACCGTGCTCTCCAGATAGCCATAGCCATGGGGATAAAGCACTTTTCCTTTCAGGAAAACTATTCCTCCTCTCACTCTAGTCCTTAAACAGCATCAAAACTGTTACGTTTCTTGAGGCAAAGGCAACTCCCTAAGCTACGTTGTTGTATTGTACGACAAGTGATTCTTTTTGTCTTTGCAATGCATCTTTTATTTTAATCAGTTTGACATAGAGATAGAGTAGAAAGCAAGACAAGAGGGATTTTTAAGAGGATCTCACAAAGCAATGTTCTTTCCTTCCCTGGGTATAAAGTGCCATACCACAAAAGAATAACCCTCAAGCAAGGAGAAACAAGAGTGAACGGTCAAGACCAAGATAAAGCATGACCTATATAACAAGAAATGCAACTCTTATATCTGACAAGGTCAGTCAAATCCCCTCAGGATTCAGCCTGAAACCCTGTACCACAGTTTGTAGATCCTTTGTCAACACTGCCAGTCCTACAGATAACCCACTACAATTATAGGCTGCTGGAGTATAGTGGATTATTTTGCTCAATACATTCACCTACAATATTTAAATGGCAATGGAATACCCATCTCTAACAAAACTAAGCAAAAAAGGATACAAATGAAGGATCTGTATATACAAAATAGGGTAGATATATAGTTACTTTCTCTTAAGTCGATGAAAAGAAAGATTTATACTAATAGTGTTTAGAAAGGATATCATGTCTGTGCCTTGTACTATGAATAACCACTATGAAGACAACAATATGCAATATATTAATTATTGAAACTGTCCTATTAATCAGTTTTGAAACTGTCTCATTGCTATTTGTTTCTCAATAAAATTAATAAAAAAAGAGTGAAAGGTCAAAGAGAGCCTTTCACAGTTGTCTCATTTTCTAGTTCTGGATATTCTAGAGACAGCTGTCTTTGTGATTTGCTGAATCAAAATTTCCTTAACTTTGACTCCGCTATTTGAGTTTGGTTGCAACCAAAGTATCCTTCTCTATTTGCAAAGCCAAGAATGACCTTCTAATTACCTAGCTCACTGCTTCTTCTCAACCCTCATTCTATTTATGACACTTGAAAATCTATTACTGTTAATTACAGTTGGCTCATAAGTCTCCACCCTGGCACCTTTCCTTCTTCCCTTCTCTGAACCATCCAGCTCAGACGCATTCTCCTGGATTCACTTCTATACTTGCTTCAGTTCAGTCTGGAACACTTTCCCTTTCTCTCCATAGCTCCCCACTAAAGGATCATCTACTCACAGGGGAGCAGCCATAAATATGGGTGAAGCTGTGTTTGCTCACCAGTGGACCACTTCCTGCTGTAAAGCCAGTTCCTAACAGGCCATGGATCAGAGCTGGTTCATGGCCCAGGATAAGTTAGGGTCTACTGGCTTAGAATACTAACCCAATGTCAGAAGACTGATGGGCAGCAGAATCAGCATCTCCAGATTTTGCCCTGTTGGTGTTTCTCAAACTGTACTTCCTCAAAGCACCCAGAACCACAGTGTAGTCCTCAAAAAGAAAGATGAGAATATTGAAAGACTATAAATATAATAGGCCAACTGGCCTAGAAATGACAATATTACTGGTGAAGCTAGATGGCTGAATCCTGCATATATTGAGGCTCTTCTGTACGGTCCTGGCTTTGAACTGACTTACATCCCCAGTCCTTTTCCATTTTGTATTTTGAGACAAGCTGATTAAGTTGTCAAGTTGTCTGCTATGATGAACTATTCACATAGGGTCAAAGTTCGGGGCATGTAAGGATGCTTGGGGTCAACCTGAGGACAGGAACACATTGTCAGCAGAGGCATTATTATATAACTTAACTTAGCAATGGACTACGGCACATGCACTGATAAGACCAGCATGTAAGAATGTAAATAAATGATAACAACCTCTGGTAATCTGAGCAACTACTGTGTTTTATTTTTTTTTAAATAATGTTATTGAGAAAGAAGTAGAAATGTGGTAGTTTCAAAACAGGTTAGTAGTATAGTTACAATGATTAATACATTGTGTATTGTTGCCTTTGTAGTATTTATTCCTAGTACAAGATGCAGACATGATACCTTGTCAAACACAATTAGTTCAAAACCTTCTTCTCATTGAACTAAGAGAAAATCGCTGTATATTTATGCTATTTTGTATATACAGATATATATTTTTCCACTACAAAATGGTCCATTTATATCCTTTTTTGTTTACTTTTGTCTGAGATGTGTATTCCATTGTCATTCATATATTGTAGGTTCATAAATTCAACAGAGTAGTCCAATATAGTCCAGTAGTCCATAATAGTAGTGGGTTATCCACAAGAATAACAGTGTCAGAAGTTGTTGATTTGAGCATTTTATAGCTCAGCATATTAATATGGCTTTACTTTTTATACCTCTGTTTTATACTTTTCTTCTGGATGGTTAAGACCAAGATAAAGCAAGACCTACATAACAAGAAATGTCACTTTTGTATCTGACAAAGTCAGTCAAATCCCCTCAGAACTTACCATGAAACCCTGTACAGCAGTTTGGAGATCTTTTGTCAGTGTCAGCCATGTGGATTAGTCATGGCCATTGCTTGACCAATTTGCTCTTTGTGAAAGCCTGAGAGAATGTTTTCTCTCCATGTGACTCTGCTTAGGCACATTCTACATTGTGGATCACTTTCCTCTGGGGCCCCATAATCTCCTTGATCAGAAAATATGGGACACAGCTGAGTTACAGGATTGAACAACTACTCTGAAGACAATAACATGAAAAATAAGAACCATTGTTGAATTCCTATTATATTGTTTGGTGAAATTCTTTATTTTTTTTTATTTCTTTTTTTTTTTTTTTTTTTTTTTTTTTTTTTTGTTTTTACTGTGGTTTGTACTTGGTCTCCTGCGCTTGCAAGGCAAGCGCTTATTCTACTGCGCTTTTTCCCCGCCCCCTCATTTTTTACTATCTTTTATTCTCTAAAAAAATTATACATTAAAACACAGGTGGCTTTTATGCTCTGCTCTGTTATATGCTGCCTGCTGTCACTGATGTCTTGCACACATGCGTTCTTTTACCCGGGGACTGACCTCACCCGTGAAAATCTCCCTTGGGCCCCCTGAGTGGGCTGATGAGGAGTGTTCCCTTGGTGGCTGTGAAAACAGCACTGCAAGGAAAGGAAAGCTCCAGAGCATGGCTAAGTGATCTTTGACCTTGTCATGGCTACCTGTAGCCACTCTCCTGGCAGCTTGAAATGCCTTGGAGGACTGGGAAATAGTTTATTTGGAGCACAAGGACTATCTTGCAAGACTTGGAAGCAATAGACAAATTTCTCCCCCTCACCATGAAACAGCAAGACAGGTGACTTGACTATTCTTCACTCTCTTCTGTCATTTAAGTCAAGAGGTGGGTGGCCTGTTTAGCAAGTAGACCATCTAAGCATATAGAGGAGGACCTTGAGCGGTTGCTGGGTGTGCAGAGTTCATGCCATAAGGCATGTCAAGCACTGCCTCCTCGGCAAATGTCTCCAGAAGGTTTTCTGATAAAACCCCTGGAAAATCCCCGGGTTTTGTACGCTAGGTCAGCTAGTCATCATAAAGTGGAGGCAGAGCAACTCCTAGCCTAGGGAAGACCAGAAGGGCCACCTATCTGTACCCAGCACACAACATATACAACCTATGCAGCCATTAGAGCAGTGGAAGCTGGTAAAACAATTAGTGTAAAAGATGGATAAAACAATGCCCCCATCACTGCTATGGCTGTGGGATGGTGGAACCGATAGCATGCAGTTAAGCCCAAAGTAGATGTCCCAAAAAGCTAGTAGAGCCAGAACCCCCCTATGAGATGGTTTCTGCAGGATGTGGACAGCCCCAGAAGCAGGTAATCAGGCTATGATAAATTGGTTGACAGCAGGAGCAGCTCGCTTGGTTTGGAAGCATACAGGTGACCTGCCAGAGAAAGTCACACAATGCACAACCTATCTAGACTTGATAACTGTGCTACATGAAATGGGGATGTGGCAAATGATGTTTACCACAGTACCTTAGCCAAGGTGAAGAACTCCTGATGGCACACATGAAGGTCATGATCCTGAAGAGCTGGCCAGCTGGCACCTTTGGGTCAGTGGCAGCCCTTCTAGCCACCCTTACAGACTTCCCAGTCCACAATGCTGTGGATACTTTGGCCAGGCTGGGAGACATGAAAGACAAGTGTCAAGATAAGGCAAGACCAGTAAAAACTGTACTGGCCACTGAAGGTCAGTCAGCACCAGGTCTGGGTGGACCTTCTGGCTGCTGGTCTAGCCACAGAGAAGTTAGACAGGCAGTCTCTGGGTGTGTTAGTGACTCTGTGGAGGCCAGTACACCCTGAGCAATAGTACTGGACCATGGGCTAGGGCCAGAATGTCAGTGCAGCAGGGCTGAAGCAGGAAGACATGACATTGGCATTCTTTTACTCCAAATAGCAGGCAGGTCAAGGTACTTGGGTCTTGGGGTCCTTGAAGACTGGAAGCTACCTGTGTAATTAACTATTTACCAGTACCCCCAAAATGTGCAACATGTGCTAGCATTGGTGGTACTGGAACTATGAGTCAATGCTAATATATGGCAACCCAGACCATTTTGCAGGACCCACTACACATAGAGACATGTATGGAGGTTACTACAAAATAGTCTGGAAGTCCTAGGTAAATTTGGGTAGTAGGTGCTGGCCCCATGCTCATATGATGTGTATATTTCCCCAGTTGCTGAATACATACTGGGGTGGACATATTAACTGATTCTCAGCTACACAACATACAATGAGAATTCTGACTATGAATTCACATGGTAGAATAGACCCAGAGCGCAGGCCTGGCGAGTGAGTGAGATGACCCGGGGCCGCGGGTTCCTGAACAGATGCAGAGCACAGGCCAGGGGAGTGAATGAGACAACCAGGGTCCCAGGGATCCTCATTTGACCCAGGCTGCATGCAGGACCAGCAAGGAACCCTTCAGCAGAACTCCCTGCAAAGAGGCTAGAGGCAAGACACACCCAGCTGATTCAGGAGCAGAACATCTTCCCAGAGAGACACAAAGGGTTCAACTCTAATGCCTGCAGCAGAAAGAAGTGGAGCACAGCAGCCAGATCCAAATGACACCCACCTGGAGGAAACTGAACTTCATAGATCTGCACCTGGTGCTAAGGTAATAACTCTATCTAAGCTCTACACCAAAGGTCAGAGACAGTGGTATACAAAATGACAAAGAGAAGGAACAAAATGCAGTCTCAGGCC
>NW_004524659.1:1279515-1287540 GCF_000260255.1 Octodon degus | reverse complement strand
TATTATTTCTTAGCTATATCTTGTAATATGAGAAACTACTTTGGCAATAGCAATACACAATGTACTAACCATTGTTACTCTCCTAAAATCTTGTTTTGAGATTTTGTACACTGTTTTTATTTTTTTCTTTCTTTAAAATAAAAATAACTGATGTCAATAAATAAAAAATAATAAAAAAATAAAACTGAAAAAAAAAGAAAATAAATAAATAAATGAATTCACATGGTAAAAAACATAGTCTGAGGGCATCCATTCCATGTCCCACTTCCACAGGCCATGAAGGTTGTATGCATGAAACAATACTGGGTACCTGGAGGCAATAAGGAGATAGGACGAGCTATCTTGAGATTGGAGGAGGTAGGGTGATATTTTCTGCAATTACCACTTTTGACTCCCTGGCATGGCCCAAGTGGAAGCTAGATAGGATGTGAAGAATGACTGTTGATTACTGGGAACTGAATACAGTGACTCTTCTGATGCATGGGATAGTATTTAACATTGCAGACTTGATGGATGGATACCACTCTGGTGCTGGATTGATACCACTATGTTGTAGAATTGGCTAATGCCTTCTTCTCCATTGCTGTTACACCTGACAGTCAAGGTCAATTTGCCTTGACCTTAGGGTAGGGAGTGGACATTCCAGATGTTGCTACAAGTCTATTAGCATATCCCAACTTCGGGTCTTGGCTTGGTGGCCCAGACTTTACCACCTGGACCAAGCCACAAGCTATGTCATTGTTGCATTGTGTTGATGATATTAGGTTAACTTCTGATTGCCTGCAGATTTGGAAGCTGCTATTCATAGCCTGAGGGAAGCTTTGCTGGCCTGGGGGTGGGCCATGAACAAAGAGATAAGGACCAGGAACCTGAATCATCTGTCAGATTCTTGGGTGTCATCTGGTTGGATAAGATGAAAGTAATTCCCAATGCTGTTTTTGATAAGATCCAACCATACCCAACACCCATGACAGTATGCCAGTTATAGATATACAAGGGCTTGCCAGAGTTCTGATGGATGTTCATATCACAGCTACATTGCTGCACCCTTTACACTGGATAATCTGGAAGAGTGCTACATGGGACTGGACAGATGCAACAAAGGCTGATTTTCAGGACTCAAAGTGGACTGTTGCATAGGTGCAAGACCTATGAGTTATTGACCCTCCCCTGCCATTTATTCTGCCAGTGTGGAAGGCAATAGGTTTGGCTTGGATCTATGGCAAAACAAGAGAAGCAGAAGCATCTTGTTTGGTTTTGTTCGCAGTTGTGGAAGGGAGCCAATACTTAATATTTCTGGACTGAGAAACAGTTGGCAACAGTGTGTGCTGCTCTGAATCCATGGAGAAGCATCACAGGACAAAACACAGAGGATGTGCAGACAAAATACCCAATAGACCCAATTAAATGGGCATCTGGGGCCAGGGAGATAGCTTAGTGGCATAAGTGCCTGCCTGGCAAGTGTGAGATCATGAGTTTGAGACTAGCCTGAAAAAATGGGTATGTGAGATGAACATGCACTTCTCAGATGAAGAAATACAAATGGTAAATTAATCTGTGCAAAAATGTTCAACATCATCAGTCATTTGGGAAATGTAAATTAAGACAACACTAAGATTTCATTTCACCCCCGAAAGAATGGCTATCATCAAAACGTCAACCAATAATAAATACAGGATGTGTTGTGAGGAAAGCAAACCCTTCTCCACTGTTAGTGGGAGTGTAGCCCAGTGCAACCACCATGGGAATCAGTGTGGAGACTTCTCGAAAAACTATGATTAGAGACCCCATTCAACCCAGCTATTCCCCTCCTGGGTATTTTTTCAGAAGAGCTGAAAACATCATACCATAGTGATATATGTGCACCCATGTTTATAGCAGTGTCATTTGTCATAGCTAAATCTTGGAAGCAACCCAAATGTCCATCAACTGAAGAATATATTAAAAAGATATGATATTTTTACACATTTGGAAGACTACTCAGCTACAAAAAGATAGAATTGAGACCTTCATAGGTAAATGGATACAACTAGTGACCATACTTATAAATGAAATAAATCAGACCCACACATGGAAACATGATACTGCTTTGCTAGAGTAGAAATCTGAAAATTATAATAGATACTTTGGCACAACTGAGATGAAGGAAAGGAGAAAAAGAAAGAAGGAATGGAAAAAGAAATACATATGTGTATACACACGATAGCTTGCAGAATTGCACTACTGATTTCTGCTGGTCTATTGAAAGGCACAATTAATGCTTTTTTTCCCCTCTTCTTTTTAATTTTCTGTAACATGTCTGACCAATTTTTCATGCTTATATCTGGTAATCTGAATAGCTCATTAGAAAACAACAATATACAATATAATGACCATTACTAAATTCCTATTAATTTATTTAGTGAAATTCTGATTTGTTTCCAGTGGTTTTTCTTTGTTTGTTTTGTTTCATTTTGTTTACTGTTTGTTCTTTTAAAAATATGCCCAATAGAAGGCTGGGTACACTTATGGACAGACATCCCAGGGGTGGCATTGCACAGGCCCCTGCTATATTAGGAGATGTACCTCCAACAGTGTGCTTCTTTTCAGCTATCCTATTGGCAGCCAAACCGGCAACAGTTTTGGAATCCGTGATACACAGTCCAGGCATCTTTCCAGGAGGGTGGACTTCAGGATTTGACCCTCAGTCTCCATGCAGAAGTGAAACATGAACCTCTGGCAGACACCTGGCATACTGATGGGGCTAGCCATGGCACATGCCAGCAATGGAGAACTGTTGCTGTCCAGCCCAGGGTGGAAGTAATCTCACTTGAAATTGGAACAGGAAAAAAGAAAGAAAGAAAGAAAGAAAGAAAGAAAGAAAGAAAGAAAGAAAGAAAGAAAGAAAGAAAGAAAGAAAGAAAGAAATTGGAACAGGAAGATCAAGCCAATGGGCAGAGCTGTGGCCAGTAAGGCTACTTGTGATGCATGAAGAAAGCCCTGCATGCACATGAGGGCTGACACTCTGTTTGCCTGCTTGGTCAGCTCAGGACTAGCACAGAAGGCACCATCTCTTATGGGATGCCAAGCTATAATGAGACTTAAGGAAGTATGTCCAAGGCATTATGTGGTGTATCATATAGTAGTGCATAAGCCCCACCTCTTACAGATGGAACCATTTTAAGTGGGAAGCCTGATGGTTTTATCTAATAGCTTTGATGCTGCTAGGCACAGGTATCATAGGCCCAGACCTCCAAGTTGAAGCCTCTGCTGTTCCCTGTGTTGTTGTTGTGGTCTCTCAGTGAAGGAGTCAGCTTTATGGGGCACTCTCAAGAAATGACTGCTCCCCAGCTTTTGACAGGGTGGAATGTGGAGAACTGCTTAGGCCAAGTTAAAGCTCAGAGCACGTAAAGACACTTTCAGACATCCCTGAGGACATGACAACTTTGTCAATGCAGGTGGACAATAAGGCATAATTATGTGACCGTAACTTAGTGACAGATAACTGCTCATGCACCAATGAGGCCAGCGCATAAGAAGGTAAATAAGTGATAACAACCTGTATAAGAATTATACAATAAAGATATCAGTGGCTCTTGTGCTCTGCTCTATTCCATGCTGCCTGTTGTTGCTGATGTCTTCCACACATGCATTCTTGTACCCATGAACATCTTCCTTGGGCCCCCAGAGTGAGCTGACATCTCAGCTGGGCTTGAATTTATAATCCTCTTGCCTCAGCCTCCCAGCATGCTTGGATTGCAATTGAATTGCATTGTGCCTGGATACGTTAAACCTTTTAATTGGTTGTGTATACACTGTGCTTCCCAAGAATAGCACATTTAAGAGGCCATATGACTGAATATTCTCTACCTGGTATGTCTCTATATCCAGATCTAATTCAGATAATCTTTGATGTTTTCAGATTTGAGGAGAAACCAAAGTCCACATAATATAGACACTTGCACAGCACACATGGCCACTGTTCTGCTCCACAGCACAGATAAATGAAACTGAGGCCTCAACTTGAATAATTCTGTGATGAAAAATACATTAGGACAGCCCTGGAGTGCATGAATGTATATGAGAAAAACCTCTCTATGTTGAAATGAAACTATTTGGTGTAGCTTTCACCTATGGTTAATTCTTCCTCTGTAAGCGCGTGTGGCTTTTCGGAGAGATGAAGATTAGTTTAGGTCAGTCCTCATACCTCTTCTTTTCAGAACCAGAATTCCCAGTTCTTCAGACAGCATGATACAATTTCCTTTTCTCCTCTGGCCTTTCCCCATCTAGATTGTCAAACATCTTAACTGATACCTCCCAAGCTGACCACAACACTCCATCTAGCATCTGGGTGGCACCAGGCAAAGTGGAGTTTTCTCCTCTCTTACTCTGAACATTCTGTATTTATTAGCCCAGCCAAAGAATCCATTAACTCCCTCAAAATCCTATAAGTTCTTGCTGACTTTGGACAGGATCCAAGCATGCTAATGCAATATTATCATTTAGAACAAAGGCGGCAGCTGCAGCAGAATCTCTCTTACGTAGGCTCTTCCAAGTCCTCCTCTGAGACAATCACACTTCTCTGATCTGGTGGACACAAGACTCAGCCTGGAGGAAGGTTAAACTTTTAGCTTGTTGGTAGGACCATTCTGAGATGTTGCTCTTCATCCAAGACCTGGAAAACCACATACTCAATGCATCACAGAAACTCTATCCAGTTTATGGCTTTCAGGCTCTTTGCTTATTCCTGACCAATAAAAACAGGGAGGTTGGGCTTTGTATGTCAAGCATATTTTGATTGGAGGCAACAAAAAGTGTCTTAGCAAAAAGACCACAAATACATAGTGAATAGAATAAAAATTGTACAATGATATTTACATTGTAAGGTGTCCTAGGTCATGTTTTTCTGAAATCAAAGTCTAATATCCTCTGATACATGATTTATTTAGGATGCAATAGAGCATTTCATGTTTTTTTTTTCAGAATCCTATGTTTGACCTGAAAACCCTTCCCTGTGTGCTTCAGAGTGTAAGTTGAACCACAGACATTGACTGTGTTCATAAAAGATGAAGACAGAGGGTCAATATCTACCTCTCAAACATCACCAAGTGAGACAGATCTTTCACCCAGGGATGAGCTTCCTGGAAAGGGCACAGATGTGAGCTATAACCAATGACCATAGAGTGCTTTTTGTTGTTAGAGTAACATACCTAACCTTGGGTAATGTATTTAAAAATTAGCAGTTACTTAGTTCATGGCTTGGAAGAGCGGAGGGTCCAAGCTCAGGAAGTTTTATATGTCCAACCTCTGGTGAGCACCTTAGAGCAGACGGTGTCACTGTGGCAAGAGCACATGCAGAAGAGATCACACACCAGGACAGGAAAAGAGAAGGGTTCAGGGACCAGGCTTGATCTTCTAAAATAGCAATTTACTATGGGAGCAACTATATTAATCTCTTCCCAAGGAGTTGTGACCAGTGACTTAATCACCCTCTACTAGGCCATGCTTCTGAAAGCCCTCCCCCACCTCTCACCCTTCCACAGTAAGGGCCACATTCCCAGCACAGAAAACTATTAAGAGCCATAACTCAAACCATATACAAACTATGGCACCAGCCAACACTAACAGCACACTGAGAATAAGAGCCCTGGCCAGATACAAGGTTTCTAAGTCAGAGATTTGGACTCCAGAAGTAAAGAAGAGGGCAGGGTCTCCCAGCATATCCATGGCCCCTGGGAGACTTCCAGGGTGTATCAGGACATCTGCATTCCTCCAGCACCTGTCTGATCGGCATTAAAGAATGTGTGCTATGTCTCAGGTGCTGGGCCAGATTTGAAGACACAGTCGCTGTCACAGCAGATGCCGTTCCTGCCCATGCGCAGGTTACAGCTTGTTATGGTTTGCATCTGTATGTGCCCCCAAAGACTCTGATGCTCATAGGAAGAACGCTGGGGAGGTGATTGGATCATGGAGGATGATACACAACTGTGGATGAGTCCACTAATGAATTTATAGTGAAATGTGATGTTGGGCAGGTAAAGCCTGGTGGGAGGAGCTCTGTCCCTGGGGACATGGCCTGAAGAGGTATTATCTTTCTCCTCTCTACATCTCTCTCTGCTACGCATGGCCATGCCAAGAGCTGTTTCTCTCTGCAGTGCTGGATGTGATAACACCCCGCCTTGGAGCCAGCCAATTATAGATTGAAACCTCTCGAAACTGAGTGGAAATAAACCTCTTCTCCCTTAATTTTTGGATTTTGGGTATTTTGTTCCAGTGCCAAAGAAAATACCTAAGATACAGTGCCAGGAAAGGGACATCAGTGCACACTGGGAAACCCGGGAGGAACCTCAATATGTTGCCTTCGGGTCGTGGCTGTATAACATGACATTTGTGACTCTCAGGCAAGTGGCTTAGTATTTTAGGCTTCTGTTTCATCGTTAAGAAAAAAGTGGTTTCCACTTACTTTATAGATTGTATGTGTTTAATTAAATGAGTATGCATAAACTAAAAATCTCTGAGGTGGCCCAAATGCAGTAATAACAATACTGTATGCCCTTATAGTAATGTCAAATGCAGTAATAATTAGCACAGTGCCAGTATCATGGCTGCAGTGTTAGGGGAGCCTCTCAGGAAGTTGTTTCTCAGTGGTTCTTTCTTCCATACTTAAAGTTTTGATCATGAAATCATGCCACGTGGATGACACTGTGGTAGGCCTGAGGTCTTGGTGAGGGCTGGACAAGCAATGTCATGTTGTCTCTGAGTACTGAACTCCCCGATAGTAAGGTTAGAGAGGACGTTAGGAAAAACACTTCTGACCCTGCATTTCTAGTATAAACACAGAAGCAACGAGGATATTATGTGTCCAAGGAGGTTAAAATACCCTTGCAGCCTAGATTGAATCAGTTATATGCATCTCCAGAAAGTGCCTTTGGCAGAGAGAGAGAGAGAGAGAGAGAGAGAGAGAGAGAGAGAGAGAGAGAGAGAGAGATTGTGTAAGCATTTTTCTCTTTAAAATCCACAGAGCTCTTCACTCCAGGATTGGCGGCCCAATGCTCATGGACCATATCTGGGAAAATTTCCATAATCTCATCTATCACTTGCACTAACATTTTAATGTGGGTCAGTATAAAGCAGTGATCCCCAGATTTTCTGGTACTGCAGCATAAAGGTTCATTCACCAAATGTCCCATTTTAAAACATTCCACATATGTAGGAGAATTTAGGTGGTCTGTACTTCCAGAACCTTTTTCCTTATTAGAGTACGCATATTGCTATTTGTTTTGCCCATAGGTCTCATTCTGTCATGATATGTAGATTCTATCTTCCTCCATCCTATCTAGGGGACAGAGTCATTTTCTATGACCTCTGTATTGTATTGCTTCCCAGAAAAGAATCTGTAAAAAATGAAGCCTTTTGTTAAATGCCTCAAGGAGCCCAAGCCTGTAAAATAGGCAGACACTGACAAACTGCATCAGGAAAAAAAATGAAACACAAAAAGGAAATGAGTATTCCATCAAGCAGTGATGCCTGGGTCCGGGATGCATTGCCTGAGCCCCGTCTCATAAATTCAACAGAAAGTTTATTGCTTTGGATGAAAGACCTGCTTATATAGTCTGATCCCTCACATGACCACTTAACTCCAAATCCAATTCACCACTAATTTCAAACTGCTATCAAATGTGACAAGCAGGTTTGTTTCTAGCTTGCAATAGATAGAATGGCCTGCTTTAAAGTTGGATAGACAACAAAGGAGATCAGGTCTGAGAGGCATCAGAATAGTGAAAATACGTTCTAACTTTCCAACGGCCAACTTAAAGATTTACCTTTGCAGCAGGCCATTCCTTGTTAAGCACATGCAGACAGAAGATACAGGAGCTGGTGCAAGTTCATTCGAGCCATGCTGGAGTTGTGCAGTTTAGATTATTGCCACTGCAAGAACCCAGGAGTCTAGAAGTTCTTAAACAGCATCTCATCCAGATCCAAGCAGGGCTTTTATTGCACAGGTTCTTAAATGACTAGAATTACATATCCTTTTTTTTTTTTTTT
>NW_004524659.1:1258968-1279415 GCF_000260255.1 Octodon degus | reverse complement strand
TTTTTGGTAGTATTGGGTACATCTTGTCTTTCCAACTAGAATTGTGGTTATTTGCAGAAAAAAAAAGTTAATCTGCCCAGAATTCCCACCATGAATTTCTTTTGACTGACACTCAGCACATTACCAATGATAGCCTAGCTTTGTCTGAAATCCCTCTCTGTTTTCAAGCAAAGAAAATCTCTACATCTTTAAGAGACCTGAGGCTAAAATACGAATTATAGCTTTGGGGACAGCCATTCTCAACCTGCATGCACAAAAGAAACTAATATATAACATATTCAAAACTGATGCTCTTCCAACTCTATTCTTCTGACACAATATTAGCAAGCCCCTTCATCCCTCCAGGGTTAGGGCAGGTAAAATGGTGCAGAGATAGCTAGCATTGTTCAATGTCAATATCAATTTTGACCACCCGCTGTTTCTTATTTATTCTTATCATTGATTCTACAACTTTTTTTGCCCATATCATGCAGTTAAATTCCCTCTAATATGACAAGTCCTTAAGGATTTATAGACATTTTCTCATGCTTTAACAAATTACTATTCTTGCTAGAGTTCTAGTAACAACCCCCAGTGGAAAATGGAACCAAAAGAGAGAAGAAAAAAAATGAAGATTCTATCAAAGTGATCCCTGGATGCTGAAATGGAAATGAACATGAGTCATTTTTAGTTATGATCAAAATGAAAAAGCTAAGTCTCCACCACATCCTGTACTGTAAAATTAAAACAAATCTAAGTTCTCTTCTGTGCTGCCAGCTCCTACAGATTAAATCTTGGGGAGCAAACGGAAATGTGAATTCATTTATATTTCACACACTACATAGTGGTTTACATAATCAATATAGGGACAGATTTATTTCTATTTATTATATTCTGCCTCTGTATTTACTTTCATAGCAATATTTATATATTGCAAATATATAGATGTTCTCTCACATTGCTGCAGTATTTGCATAGGGACTGAAATCACTTCCTGACCTTAGAGACATTTCTGAACACTGTGGACATAGACATTTCTAAGCCAGGCATCAGAAAGGAATGTATTTTGCAATTAAGAACAGGATTTAAAAGAGAAATGAACATCTTCCATCCCCACCATCACTCACACCTACTCTGAGCTCTGGCTTCTTTTCCAAGGTCTAGTCCACAGTTCATTTCCACACAGGCCTAGCCAATTCTCCCACCAAGATGAACCTCTTGGCTGCTATACATGCAGAAGCTTAACCTCCAAATGCCAGCCAGCTCACTTCAAGGAGCAGAAATCAGATCTGACCCACCCTTCTTTTCTTCCAGACTTTTTTAGCCCAGTGGTACAAAGACAACCTTTACCACCTATTTTCATGTTCAACATATAATAGCAGAAGGACCCACATGTAATTTCCAATATTCAACCTTTTGGACTAAATGGCAATGCTAGGGCTTAGCAGTCTAAGCACCTGCCTGGCAAGTGCAAGGACTCTGGTTTGATTCCCAGTACCACATGCCTGCTGTACCAGCCCTGGTACCCCAGGGTCCAAGCTGGCCATCAAAGCCAGGCATGGTGGCACATACCTATAATCCCAATGCTGGGGTGGCTGAGACAGGAGGATCACTATGAGTCAATCTGTGTGTTGAGACCCTGTAGCAAATAAATAAATAAATACATTTTTAAAAAAAATGTTTACTATATCATTCAGTTTAAAAGACAGAAACAAAACTAGCATCGAAGGCATCTCTTGCTTTCAGTGCTGAACTCCTTTACCCAAAGTCAAATTCCTTTTAAGTTCCATAGAATTTCAAACGGTGACTACACACTTTCCTTTATTTGCCTGCACAGTAATGCTCCAGGTATTGCAGCTCAGTGGGCTCACAGATTGCCAGCATAAGAGACTTCTGAAAACATACTGTGCCAGCAGAAACCTACCAGAGGCCCAGGAAGAGGTGTCCTACCTCAGCTGCCTCTGCTTCAGTTACTTCTGCTTCTTAATGTCAAAGAAACAAATGCTCCAGTCTGACATTGTTGGGGGAAACATTTCCTTAAAATACTTTCTGCTCATAAACCATCTGCCTTCAATTTCTTTTTGGTTTTCAGACAAGGATCTTGCTCTGGGGTCCAGTTGAACTCACGAATGCAGCAGCCCAGGTTGGCCTTGAATGTCTGATAACCCTGCCTTGGCTTCTTGTGTTCAGGGATTCCAGGAATATGCCACCCTACCTGGCTCCTTTCATCCTTACAGTCACAGTGAAAAGGAAAATAAAACTCCTTCCAGTTTTCTTCATTATGAAAGAAATTTAGATTTCTTGACTATTTTGATCATGTATGTGTATAAGGTACTGTAGTTGTCATGATTTTTAATATTATCATTATTAATCTGTCATCTTATACAGAGAACTTCATAATGATTTCAAATCCATCATCTGATTCCCCAAACATCCCCTAACAGATTCATGCTCCTAATTTTGCAACTAAAGAGACTAAAGAACTGCGAGTTTAATTATCTTTCTAGAACTCATGGCAGCACTACCCAGAAAGCAGTCCTCCTGCATCCCAAGTCATCATCCTCTGGGATGGTGGGTCGCACCGACTGTCTTGGGAGCAAAGTTAACATACTAGAAATAGTCTCTACCTGAGCAAGAACCTCAGCTCTCCAGCCCAGTGCTGACAGGAAACCATCAGGTACAGACTGGAGAAAATAATATGGAACAGGGCCCGGAGGCGAAGTGGAAAGCCTAGGTGCTGCCTAATGAACCAGTGCCACTTAATCTCAATTGCTGCTGTCACCAGACTAGGTATATACACTGTCACCAAATCTTCACAAATTTCCAGCAGAAGCCAGAAATCTGGCTCATTATGTAAATCTTTATTATCCATAATTGGTAGCAATTAATTGAATAGTGACCTAGCTAAATAGAACACCACTACCTACACGATGCAGCCAGAGCTAGCCATGCTGTTAGCTCTTTCTTTCTTTTTTTTTTTTTATTTTGTTCCTTTTTGTATTCTTTTTATTTTACTTTTTTATTTTAAAGAGGTAAAACAAAAACAGATAACAAGAACAAAGACATAAACAAAGCAACATAAAACAATACAAATGGTAGAGAATTTCAAAACAAGAATAGAAAATTAACAATCTATAGTGGATTTCCAACTGGCAGTCAACTTATTGCACCCAGCGGAATTAAACTAGCATGGTGCTGGGTGCGGGAGGCCCACCTGAGGATTGTTGCAGCCGCGGGAAGGCAGAAGCTGCTGGAATGCTGCTTAGAGAAGCAGACCCGTGGAAATTCAGAAGATCATCAATAGCTCTTTCTGTTAGAAGCAGAAATGGTAATTGTATAGTGTGTGAGTGGCTACCCCTCTACCTACAGCTGTTCAAGCAATCAGTCTCAGTACTTGATTACTGAGCTAAAAGTTAGAAATCCATCAACGTTAGGAGATACTATTTTAAAGTAATGTTATATTTTTCTTTAAAATAGAACTGTCATTTATGCATCTGATCCTCTGAATAACTGCTATGAAGACATCAATATGCAATGTATTAATTATTGTAACCATGCTACCAACCTTTTTTGAAACCCTTTCAATGCTATTTTCTTTTTTCTCATTAAAATGAATAAAAAAAGAAAAAAATATATGTATAATCTGTATATACAAAATAGGATTATATACAGCTACTTTCGCTTAATTCAATGAGAAAAAAAGATTTGTACTAATAGTGTTTGGACAGGATATCCTGTCTGCATCTTGTACTATGGATAACTACTACAAAAACAAAATATGCAATGTATTAATTATTGTAACTGTCCTACTCACTTGTTTTGAAATTGTCTCATTGCTATTTGTTTCTCAATAAAATTAATTTAAAAAAAACCAGCAAAAAATCTTTCCCAACAGGTCACCCAGACAGCTGCCTTCAGTAGGTCAGAAGGGTCGCATTTGCCTACCTAGACTGTGAGACATATGATTGGTAAAGGGATCAAAGAAAAGGATATTGGACATGCTTGGGGCTAGGGGTGTAGCTCCATGGGAGAGTGCTTGCTGAGAGTGCACATGGCCCCAGGTTCAACATTAGCACCAAAAACAGAGCAAAAAAAGACCTGTATGACATATTTAGCACATTAACTAAAATAGGAAATGGAAGAAAACTTGAGCATTAAATTATTGATCATTTTCTTATCTGTAGAAAACAGTCAAGCACACAAAGTCAAGACTGTGTCTAAGTTTTCTATGAGATCAGAGAGATAAATTTCCTAGCTCAGATTTCTCAGCCTGGCACCGACAGAAAAAATTGATGCAAACAGAGAAGTCATATTCCCTGGATTCTGAACTGCCACATTGTTTTCCCCAAGTTAGTACCTAACTTTTCAAAATACCAACATGAGGCAAAGGGAAGGGTGTTTGCTGAAGAACCAGGTCACACTGCACTGGAAGAAAATGCTTTCTTTTTGCACTAGGCTCTGACTGCCTCTCTTGTCCTGCTGATTGGCTTTTTAATAGGTTCTGTAAGGCTGGTTAACTTTTCAGTTTGCATCATGCACACGAGTTCATCTGAGTGTTTGACAGCCAAATTCCAATGCCCAGCTTTCATAGCTGCACAGAGCTGAATTGTATAGTCTTCTCTATCGAGCTGAGTGGAACTCGAAATGATTTTTCCAGAAATAGGACTTCAGGTTTCTTTAACCTATTTGTTCCCCTTTTAAAGCATAATAAGAAAACTGCTTCCCATTCTCCTATATTTGTACAATTCCTTTTTTTTTTTTGTTACTTTCTGCTATAACTTACCTATAGACCAGCAAGGGGCAAGAATAATGATCATGAAAATTTATGTGTTAAAAATAGATATCATGAGTGTACATGGGGTGTATGTGTGGATGTAGATGTGTACCTGAAACATCTGTCTCTTCATTCTCAAACCAAAA
Organism: Octodon degus; assembly: GCF_000260255.1. Classification (NCBI taxonomy): domain Eukaryota; kingdom Metazoa; phylum Chordata; class Mammalia; order Rodentia; family Octodontidae; genus Octodon; species Octodon degus. Next base: position 1,274,516 of record NW_004524659.1, on the reverse strand, counting down.
ATTTAAGGGAACTACTTCACAGCTCAGATTCCAGCAGAGAATTTCCCTCTGAGAATAATTCAAAAGTGAACAGAAAGTTTGCTCATCAGGTCTGATTTCAACATCTTCATTCCTTCTCCTGTCTTTCAGTAGATCCACCAGACAAGGACCCACAGAAAATATATCCTGACAACTAGATGCTCATTAAGGCTCCTCATTGTTCTCCAATTCTTTAAAAGCCTGAGTTTAGAAACTTCCTGATCTTTCAGTTTTGACATGATTAAATGTTTGCTGAAGCTACAAAATTTCACTGTTTCACATCCTCGGAAATTGGCAAGCGGTGACCACATTTTACAGTAAAATTCCTTGACAAGTCCAACTTCTTTTTGTTCTATTTATTTTTTTAAAAAATCAGGGCTGGTGAGCTGGTGAGATAGCTCAGTAAACTAAAGCACCTGGTTAGGCAAGGGCAGGGACCATGGTTCAATCCCCAGCACCATATGCTGTGCCAGCCCCACCCCCAGGGTGGGGTGAGCTGGCCAGAGTCTGGGTGTAGTGTGGCTCACACCTGCAATTTCAGTGCTGAGGAGGCTGAAAGCAGGAGCATCACCATGAATCCAAGCTGCATAGTGAGACCCTTTAACAACAAAATACATTTAAAAAATTATCTTCTCAATATCAGCAAGATTGCAAAGGCATCCCATACTAAAACCAGTCATTTCTCTGGGTGTTTCTCACTATAACTGGTAACCATCAAACTTCTCTTGGATGCAACAGCCATGACTTGGTCATCTTTGCATCTATCATCTCTGGCTAGTGACAGTTTCCAGAGAAGTATACAATGACTGAAAAAATAATAATTTGATAAAGAGTTGATTTCCATTTTAAAATCTGTCTTTAAGTGCAGCATAGCAGGAAAGAGAAGCCAGACTTTGGAATTAGTTCAGCTGGAGCTCCATATTCATTACATACGCAGCCTTGTGCAGGTTACTGTCCTCAAAATGGAGTTGATAACAGTATTTTCCTTAATGGATTTCTGTGAGAATTAAATGAGATCATGAATGCAATAGTTTTCCCCAACTCCACTCAGCTTTTTATCCACATTCTATCCTGTCACCTGAAACCACTTTTTCCAGAGGTGCCAGCCTTTCTGATCATCTAAACTAAATGGGAAGGGCAATGAGACAAGTCTCAGAGCAACCAGGGGCTGACAGAGAAGATGAACACTCTCTTCTCTGCTCACCATTTTGAAGTCTGAGCCAAAGGGACTCGCTCGTTTTTGTGCAGAACCAGCGTCGACCCTCCCCTCTCACCCAGTCATGTACCAAGCACGAGGCACACAGTGTGAGCAAGGTACAGGCAGCAGGCCCTCTTATACCCAGCTCAGAAAACTACTCATGCCCCCGTCACCAACGGACAGGGAAAGCACTGATCAGATCCTCTCCCTGGAACTTATCACTCTTGCCAGAGATCCACAAAGCTGGCTCCCTGGACTCAACAAAGGGAAGAGTAATCCCTTCACCTAAAGTTGTCTGCTTCCACCAGGAGAGAAGAGAATGGCTGCTGTCCACCCCACCAAACTCCAGGCACTCGATCTGACTGAAAGAAAGGTAGGCTTCAGGCAGGGACTGAAGAAACTGCCTTCAGGAAAGGACACTGTGGCAGCCTTGCCTCTGATACTAGACTGGACAAACTGTGAACCAGAATGTGAAGATGGGACTGCTTAGTAACTTGCCAGGAGGAAACCTGCAGAGCCTAATGCAGCAATACCTAACCACTCTTTTCTGTGAGTACAGTGCTTACAGGCAATAAACACCTACTCAGAGAGACTCTAACTGCCCAAAAGCAGGAGAAAAGGTAAATGGGGGTGATAGGGCTATCTCGGAAGCTATGAGTCCCCAGAATGCTGGTAGCATATAGATCAGAAGTTAAGACTCAACACACAATAGGACGGAGCAGGTATAGTAATTACTGTATTATTACTATTATTATATTACATCTTTCTTAAGAAGTAGACCATGCCATATATAACCTGCCATACTTAAGAAAGGAAAGATCATAAGCAGACATCATTACGCAAGCACTGACCAAGGTTCTCACCTTTCTTAGTGGGGTGGAGGTGGACAAGGACATTCTCTCCTGGGACTAGGCTTATGGTGAGAAGTAACAGGACTACTGGAGACTATGACTTTTTCCTCTAATCAGGCTAACTCATTGGGAAAGAGACTTTTCAGACACCTAACTCTTTGAGACAGCTAAATTCCAAATGGGCCACATCTCGTTAAAAAGGAAGTAGAACAATTTGCCCACGTAGAAATATTCTTTTCTCCATCACAAACCTTCAAATTAAAACCACTATGTTAGAATGATTTATTCTACTTTCATGGGTACAGTAATTATTGCACTAAAGATAATGGGGTTTGTATTCAATAGCCAAAAATAACTGCCCTGGTTGTAGCACTTATTAATGAACAATGCAGCCATTGTCAATTAAAACACAGGGAAGGAACATGGCAGCCAGTGATTGGTGGGTTGGTGGCCAGATTTAATTTTTGTTATTGGGTCAGTAAAGTCAGGAAACAAATACTTCTCAAGTGGGAGGGAAGGAAATTACAAATCTGATGAAAATAAATCACCTTTTGAGCTTTCAAGCTTTTCCTGTTGAGGCTTTGGTTAATGTAGGTGACAGCCCTTGCTGCCTGTTACTTGGCATGTGGTTATTGGGAGCCATTTGTAACACTCCCATTCTGTCTGGGAAAAGACATTTTAATTGAAAAATCATTTGCCCATAAAATTATTATCATCAATTCACATTCCACCAAAGGGCTCCATTATGACCATAAAACAATTTGTAAGTGGATTCATTTTACCCACTAAATCACTTTACATTATGCTGTGAACAGAATGATTAAAGCAAGTTAGCATTTTGTTGGCAAAGTAATTACATTATTATGCATTTCATCCGCAGAGATACTCATACTACTGAGTCCATTTGTCTTGTTGACAGAACATCTATATGTATTGGACTGAATGCATTTTATTTAGTTGATGCAATTAATTTTATTCACCAACAAATTTAAACTTAAAGCTAAATTTTTTGTCACAAGTGTAGGTTTGATTGGAGGATAAAATTAATTTTGCCTTCATTACCTATGTTCTTAAAGTTCCTCCAAACAAGTACATAACTTTGCCAACAAGAAAAGCAAAACAGAGAAGGCAAGAACAAAACATAGGTCTTTAAAAATTTTTTTGGGGGGGTTGATTATTTGATTTTTCTAGGTATGCACAGAAGATAAAAATTCAAAATTACCTTGAAATTTGGGCATGGAGATGATGACAGTTCTCCCACTTTGAACAACTTGGCTGGTAAAATGGTGAGTGCACAGTGCTTTTGTTCGTTTGGTTGTAGGTTAGTGTGGTTTTTAAAGAACCACAAACAGCTGCATAGGAAGCTCTTCAGCTAGTGTCCTTTGTCATCCACTTCTTTAATGGCTTCAGCTATTTCTGGGGCAGATGCCGGGCTCTGAGCAAAGCCATGCTTTGGAATACAGCAGTAAATTACTCAGGCTATCTGGGGACATGAAGAATCTCAATTTTGTTGCAAGCTTGAATATAAGGAACTGCCATACAAGACACCCAACAGCAGTTTCCAGAGACCAAAGAAGACCTACAGAGGGCTTCCCTTATCACATGGGCTTAGACCCATTTGTTTGCTCTTAGGAGTTCATCCACCTACCTGCCATGAAGAATGCAAGAAAAACTCACGAAAGTGAAAACAATGAGTCTATTCATAATTTGGGCCACCTGCCTCACTAATACACAGAAACACTGCTATTTACAGAAGGGGCAGAACAATCAGCAGGCATATGTAGGCATATGTAGATTTAACTGGGTACCTGTGATGATTTCTGTTCTCAACATGAGAAACTAGAGAAATAACTTATCTTTAAAAAAAATCACAATTTTTGAAGACCCATTTTAACTTCTCAGTTATACTGACAGTCCCACAGCACAGGCCTGGATATACATAGGTCATTACAGAATGATTTCTGGATTCATACGTGTATTCATTGTTAAAGCCGGGTTTTCTGGGCATCTATTGTGTGTCCTGTGTGTGAGATTCTGGGCTGAAAATACCCTGTCCTGAGAAGGGTGGACCACCTGCTGGAGAAAGCAAGCAGGTAAACAGGAATTTAAAAGGGAATCTGGTTTAAGAACTGTGGTAAGGAAAACATTCTGTATCTTTCTTGACTGTGGTGGTTCCTATATTAATGTCTGCATATGTGGTAAAGTAGCATACAATTATGTACAAAAAATATACAAAAGAAATGGAAGCAAAACCTGGTGAAATCTAAGCAGATCTCTAGTCTAGTGGTTAAATCTATTCTGCCATCAAATTCTAATGTTCATAATGCACTCTAACATTATGAGTTAGAGTGCATTATGAACTCTAACTTCCTTACATTACCATCAAAGGAAGCTGGGTGATATACTAGTTTTGTATCAACTCCAAATTTATAATATATCCTAAGAAAATGTTTTTTCTTTAAAAAAATCAATGTAGGAAGTGCCAATGATAGAACGTGGGGAGTTATAGGATGAAAGAGTAGTGTTTGATTCTTGGGGGCAAAAGAGAGGAAACCCTGAAAGAAATCATGCCCTTCCTCAGAGTTGCACATTTCAATGCCTATGTAGGTCCATCCAGAGGGGAAAGGATGAGACAACAGGAAAGAAGGCAACTAGAACACAAACTCAGAGTCAAGACTCTCAGAGTCACATTATATTGAAGGCTGGCAAAGCTTAAGCCAAGCTCAAACCTAATGGAATTTCAGGACATGTCTTAAAGGGAAGGGTAGGCCAAGTGCCAGCAGGAAAGGAAGGGAAATTGTTCAGGCCAGAGACATGGTAGAAGGCAAATAGAGCAACTGCACTTTGTATTACATGGTTACTAGGTGCCTACTGCAAGGGAGTACTGTGGGGGCGCCAGGGGCTACAGTGACAGGTCCCAGGAGGCTCTTGTCAGTCCTTCCTTCTTCACTGTCTCTTTCAGACTCCATCGCAACCACGTCTCTCCACATCTCCCCCATAAAATGCACCATTTCTAAGACTCTGCCAGGAAATATAAAATTCAATGAAGACAGCTGTCCCTTGCTGCTACCCGCTCCTTCAGATGACCTGCACAACCCAATGCTAGAATCTGACCCCTGGGCAAGCTGGCAGCGTGAAGGGTTTTGCTAAAGAGGTTTCTTCCCCCAGCTTCTCGCAACATCCGTCTTTTAAACCCACGCAGACCAGCCCATTGAACCTCCGTGGAACATCCACCTCAACTATGCTACACCAGGAATTTTCAGCCATCAAGTTATCTGCAGTGCACAACAACTGGACAAATCAGCAACTTACTCGTATATAGTTAAAACAGCATAGTTGAACATTTATGAGTTCACTGAGAGAAGGAAAGAGGAGACATAACCTCAGATAGCATAAGAAAAACTAGATGACTATTATTGGGCATGCAATTTAATATACATTCCCTTGGAATGCACAAAACAATGCTATGGAGGCTGATACTGTATTATATGTTCCCAGCATGCAGGAGGTTGAGGCAGGAGAATTGTTGTAGGTTTAAGACCAGCCTGGGCTATAAAGTGAGTTCAAGCACAGCTTAAAATGCATAGTGAGACACTGCCTCCAAAAGACAAAACATACATACACACACAAAAAGCAGATATACAAAAGTGATAGATAATTTAACAAGAAGCATATAGTCAGTGTGTGGTGTTGCTGCCATGCTCCACACACACGTGGTCTGATCTCTCAGTCTCCTCTCCCACTAAAGAACCACAGACTCACTTATCATCCAGTAATACCTCTTTCACCTGTACAAGCCTTGGTCACTTTGCAGCTTTCCAGAGTGGAACTAAGGCATGAGCTAGGAATGGACTTTGCTGGCCAACCAGATACCTGCTCCCAATCCTTAGGCACACTTGCAGACAAACGCACTTCCAGCAATCCCTTGGGCCACAGGTGGAGTCCCTCGGCAGCCCTGGGTTTTGCTGGAGATATATGGAAGATCTTTAACAGTCACATTAATGCAATCTTTGGATGATATTTCTCTCACTTAAGAAAACAAATGGGTATAAGGACTCTTGCTTAAAGTGTATCGAGTTACTTTAAATTACTGGAAGCCATTTATAAATGACATTTCCTGGCAAATTTGAATATGGATAAGAATATTTTGCTCATTAAACTTATACTTCATAAAATACTCTTCAAATGGAACACCAGCAAGAAGAGCAGCAGATATGTTCATCTCCAGGACAGGCATATGATGAAATTTAAACACCATATCATTGATGATTCCTGGAAAAAAAAATGGTTGTCAGGAGTCTTGAAGAACTTATAAAGAAAAAAAAGTTTTAAAAACATAATACAACACTCAAATAGAGCCAAGTAAAAAAATGGACATGAGCATCTTAGTAGATAACATTCAGAAAAGGCCTTTGACAAAATTTAACATCCCTCCTTGATAAAACCCTGAGGAAATTTGGCCTATCGTACTGCTGTCCTCATTTCTAACCCAACCTACATAAGCAAGAACTAATAGTCAACATTGTCAAGAAACACATTGTGGCTGTTCAGGTTGGGTAAATTGTTTAACTTTGTGCAGAAATCGGGCACTTCAGTGATCTCTGCCATGCAGGAAGTTAATGAGAACTAGCGTGTGTCTATGCATCTTTTAGACTTCACATAAGAGACTTTGGTTCACACATGCTTCACTCTAATTTTTCTAGTTACACACAAAGGGGCCAGAAACTATCCAAACATATTTCCAAGACTAATTGGAAATATTTATTCCAGCTTTATAGATAATGGCCCCAACTTGGAAAGAATTCAAATGCCCAATAACAAGAGAATGGATTAAATAAATGTCAGGTAGATCAAATGTGTGTAGGTGGGACTAAGCCTTGGTGCCTAAAACAAACAAGCTACCTCAGTCTTGAGATAAACATCCTGCCTGGTTAAGGTCAGCTATCAGTTGCTAGGCAACCTTATGTCAGGTGTTACTAACTTTGCAAAAGTATAACTAAGGGACCATTTTGTTGTGAAAAAAGAGAAAAATATATATACATATACATATATATGTATACACAAGATAGTTGGGATAGATATAGTTGCTTTCTCTTAGTTCATTAAGAGGAAAGGTTTGTACTAATATTGTTTAGACAAGATATCATGTCTGCATCTTGCCCTCTGAATACTATGAAGATAACAATATGTAGTGTATTAATTATTGTAACTGTCCTACTAACTTGTTTTGAAACTGTTTCATTGCTATTTTATCTTTTTTCTCATTAAAATGAATTAAAAATAATAGTATATGGATATAAAAATAATTCTATAACAAATAGATCAACATGAATAAATATCACAGCCATTAAGTTGAACAAACTAAGCCAGACTCAAAACAATATGCACTATATGATACAAAGATTGTATACTATATTATTAAATTTATGTGAAGCTCAAAACGAGCAAGGCCACTCTCCAAGGATAAAAGTCAGGATATTGGTTATTTCTGGAAAATATTAACTGGGAGAAAGAAAAGAGCATCTTCTAGAGGGTGGAAATGTTTTATGTCTTCTTCTGAGTGGTGTCTGTAAAGACAACTTAATTGAGCTATGCATTAGAAATTTGTAATCTCTACAAACCTCATCATAGACATTATACTTTAATAATTGAACACTTTTGAAAATGTAAAATACACTTTAGTACTAGTTTTAAGTTTGAGATCCTTTTAAATTTGTCTGCAGACATGTGCTTCTGTTTTACAGTAATAGAGGGAGCCAAAAGTTAATGGTAAGAATGATACAAAATAAAATTGTGCTTTTGCAGTACTGGGGAATGAACCTAGGACCTTTGCACTGAGCTACATTCCTAGCTCCCTTTGATGTTTTATTTTAAGGTGTGGTCTTCCTAACTGACTAAAGGATTCCAGCTGGGATCAAACTTGTGATCTTCCTACCTCAGCAGAGTATGTGTGCCACCATGCCTGGCCAAAGTAAGACCTTTTTTTTCAGTGCATTATTACAAACAGCTAAATGAAGTAAGAATATTATAGGCAGTCAGATAGGGCTATACCTTCAAAAGAATCAGTACAGAATACCACAGTATAACTGTAGTTAGAGGAGCATTCCTTTAAGACTAGTGCTCAAGATCAAGACAGAATGATTGTACCTGTATACCTCCCTGAGGGATAAACAATACACAAAGCAATGCTACTTGGTCCAATACATCTAGATAGGCATCACTCACTGGAGGTGGGGTTGACCAGATCTCCCGACTTATCTTTTCTGACACAGGACTTTGATCTTGCCATGTACACTTGCTGCATGACTTGCTTCCTGTTGGAGCCACATAACCTAAGCAGCAAACCTTGTAATCGTTTTTTTATTAATTTTATTGAGAAACAAATAGCAGTGAGACAATTTCAAAACTGATAGTTTAGTAGGATGGTTTCAATAATTAATACATTGAATATTGTTGTCTTCATAGTGGTTATTCATAGTACAAGATGCACACATGATATCCTGTCCCAACACTCTTAGTTCAAATCTTTCTTCTCATTGAATTAAGAGAAAGCAGCTGTATATCTATCCTAAAAGTTTTATGTATACAGATACAAAATGGTCCTTCATTGGTATCCCCCTTTTTATTTAGTTTTGTCAGAGATAGGTATTCCATTTCCATTTAAGTATTGAAGGTGTGTGAATTCAGCAAAATAATCCAACTTAGTCCAGTAGCCCATAATAGTAGGGGGCTTTCTATAGGACTGGCAATGTGAAGTTGTTGACTTGAGCCTTTCACAGCTCACAATATTAATATGGCTTTACTTTTAATTTTCTGCAAGTAACTTTATGAGAGATTTTGAGCACATTACGTATATAGTACAGATTTGTTTCATAATATGTGATTAATTTTGTAAACCTAAATGTTCATATGTTATAATTTCTTTTTTTCATAATTTTATTGATAAACAAATAGCAATGACACAGTTTCAAATCAAATCAGTAGGACAGTTTCAATAATTAACACACTGCATACATTCTTCTTAGTGGTTAATTGCTGTACAAATGCAGACTTGATGTCCTAATGGCTTTACTTTTTATATCTCATTTTTATACTTTTCTACTGGATGGTTAAGATCAAGATAAAGCAAGAGCTGTATAGCAAGAAATGTAACTTGTGATCTTATTGGTTAATCACAGATTTGTTCTGTGTTGTATCCAGCTTGTGCTTTTGCTCTATAAAGCTTCCTTTGCGAAGTAGGGTCCTTGGCAATCCATTTTCCTGGTCCACTCCTATCTCTCAGGAGCATTCTCCTTCAGAAAGATTTCCTACTCTTAACCTCCATTGTTCCTTAGATTACATTCTTTGTTTTCAGGGAACATGAGCTCAATGTATTTGACATCTAGTAGGTTGGGAGTTACATTTACTTCCTCTATATCATTTGGAGGTCCTATATCAATATCCTACCTTAATTTTTTATTCTACCTTCCCTTAGTGTTTCTAGCCATCTTTTTAAGACATCAGGTGATTGTTTGTGATCATTAATCAGATTGTTCTACTCCCTGATTTATCTGACAATGCAGTTTTTTCCAAATACCTAAATAAATTTATCCCTTTCCCATGCTGGTTAATCACTCCTTCTCTGAGTGCCACTGTCCAGCACGCAGGATGAATTGCTCTCAGCTCAGGGTTGGCTGCAGTTTCCATTCCGAAGCTAATTAGGGAATTGCATTTGTTTAGTCTCTGACAACCAACATCAACCATGGACTCTCTGATGACTTGTAAAATAGCCAAAGTAACGGGCTTGAAAATTTTGCCTCAGGAAAGATTTCCAGTTGATGTTGAGGAAAGCAGTAAAAGTCTCCTTTTACCCTCTGCCATGCTGAATCCCATTTGACTTCATTTAAACACTGCCCCATCTCAGAGGCCTTTCTAGATGGGATGTCCTGAGTTGCACTCGCAAAACCTTTCTGCTGAGACTGCTAGATCAGAGAGGAGTCATCTGACCTGCTGTCCCTACAGCGGCAGGCGTGGCCTGAGGCATCCACTCAGAGGCTTGCTCATTCCTTCACTCTGAAGTCATGTCCTGAGCACCTGTTATGCCCAGCCTATACCAGGAAACAAACCAGAGTCTCTGGCTTTGCAGAACATGCATTATTGCTGGAAAGACATAAAACAAAAGGAGGGAATCTAGTGAAATTATAAATTAAATAAATAAAACTGGGAAAGAATGCCTATCCGGGAGGTAGAGACATTTTATACAAGATAATAACAGAAGGCGCCTTGGAAGGAATTTCATTCATGAAGAGATCTAAAGGATAAGAATCAGGGCCAGGGAGATGGCTCAGTGGAATAAGCACTTCCCTGGCAAGCACAAGGACGAGTTCAATCCCTGGTTCTGCCAAATAAATAAATAAATAAATAAATAAATAAATAAATAAATAGAATCAAGTTATGTTAAGTGCGCATGCCTCCCCATTGCATGAAGATCAAACAAAAACAACACAAAAGATAGTATGCCAGGCATGCACTGAGGAAATTATCTCAAGAATGGAAGGAAAAAATTACTTCTCAGCATCCAAAAATATAAACATTCTCTATGAGTTTTGGAAATGAATGATAACCCCAAAAGCAAGCCCTTGACCTTGCATCACAACCCAGATTCCCTGTGAGGACTTCCTTCTTTCTTGAGAGTCAGCGGTAGCCCTTCCTACTATTGTGGCATTCTCGTCTCTAGAAGCATGCTTCAACTAAAATACCCACCATGACTTCTTTTCCAAAACCTTGTCCCAACTCAGGTTCAACTGAGATTCCTGCCCTTCAGTGAGGCCAATATAAGACTTCAGTCAGGCTAACTTATCTGCAGATGACCCTCATGAAGAGAGCTACCCTCTGACAGAAGGTGCTGCCTGAAGGGCTCCAAGACTAAGTCCGGATGACAGGGCACGTCAGTAAGCCCAGCCATGAATTAGGACACCACTCACAATCCCTTTGTCAAGACTAATTGTGGGCTCACTTGAAGTAGCATGCCCTTTCTGATCAAAAGCATTACTGCCTAGGAGGAGATAACACACAGGCATTTCACATCTGGCACTTGACATCATTAGAATTTCGCAGTTCAAACAACTGCTTGATATTTTATTCCTGAAATCGAAGCTGTTAGTCAATTAAACAGATCTCATCTAGAGCTGTAGACATAGACAGGCACTCAGCGAGGATTTGGTGACAGTGCTCGTTCAATTTCTAATTTTCCTTCTGGGTTCTCAGGTCAAACAGAAACACTAAATTCAGTTAGGCTACTCACAGTCATTCAATCCCCTCGACATATTAGCTACTACTAGAGCTTCACAAGATGTTCAGCAACCATCCTGTGTTTCTTGGGTTTTGAATGATGGAATGAAATGGTAAGAACAGACACAGAATAGCAGGTCTAGGTTCTCAGAGAGGTTATATATTGGATAAAAGCACAAGAAATCAGAATAGACAGTAAGGAGGAGTAGTTGAGAACACGTGTCTTGAGATCAATTTTTATGTCCACCTCATATGACTTACCTGACCATAATCAGGTCCTGTAAGAGCTGTGGGGTTTTTGTTTTGGTTCTTGTTTTTTCATCTGTGAGCAGGAAGCAACAACAATATTTATTTAAGCTTGTTTTCCAGATTTGCCCTCTACCTTAATCTGCCAGTTCTCTGCCTTAGGAAGCTGACCTGGAGCTGCCTGGCTCTGTTATCCTTGTCCTCCAGTTTCCTGTAGGGTTGGCTGTTACAAGACAGCGCCAGGAGGTTGGATACTAAGAATAAAAGTTGGAGTACTTGTTCTTGTCCTTCCTCTTTGAAGGCGCAGGATGGGCAGTCTCTGAGGTCCCTATTTGTGACCACATCTTTGAACTTGTGGCTCAATTTCGGTGACTTCAGTGGTCACTAAATTCTGGAATCATCACTCCCTCTCCTTGAATCTTAATAGAGCAAGTGGAGAGTGTAATTGGTTCCCCCAAGCAGACTTTAACATGGAGATACATGTGTCGATAATTAGTTAGACAGGGTGTTAGGATCAAACTCCGAGGAGAAGAAAAAGGAATATGGCTGAGCAGAAGCAGTCAGTTCTTAAAGATCTCTGCTAATTCTATGGATTTGTCTGAAGCTGGGATGACACTTCAGTGTTGGTCCAAAGGGACCAGGCTCCCATTCAGATGTTGCATGAAAATAGCTTTCTTTAGCCGCCGCAATGCAAGGACCCTGCTAAAGGGCTGGCTGGTGGCCAGTAAGTGGGCATTGTCTCACTGGTGGAGGGAATGAGTCCTGCAGGCCTGCAGAGAGACTTTGGCAGAGGACCACAGCATCTACTACAGCAGTGCTCATCGGCTGTCAATCCCCCAGGGATCCCCACATGACTTGTTATCCATTTAACTGCACCCAAATCTCTACAGTCACTCAATTACTTTTCCTCTGAGTTGCCACTGTTTGCTCTCTAAGACCCTGATGAGCACAACCCCTCTTGGGCTTCAGTTACAAAATGCCTATCACATGCTCAGGATTCTATGCATGGGAATTATTATCCAGAAAATACTCTTGACCAATTTCTACCAGTGCCTTTTCCTCTACCACAGGGCTGCATGAGGCAGTGATCAGATTTGCAAGCCCAGCACTAGGCAACATCGAAGTTGAGGATATTTTCCTAAAGAAGCTGATTAGGAGTAGCTTTAAAGTGTTCAAAATATAAAGTAGATTAAAGGTAATATTTTGGAGCTCATTCCTCAAAAACATCCCAGACACTTCAATTATCTTTCACTCATACAAAAATGAAAACACAGACAAAATTTAAAAGACACACAAGGTTCCTGCGTTCACAGTTTGTAGGCCAGAAGAAAAGACAAAATATGTAAGTAACCAAGCAACATGGTGGTGCAAACAGTGATATACTCGATAAAGAAATGGTGCTGCTTGCAGAGACGGAGATGAACAGTGATAAGAGAACCAAATGAACAGATGGACAGAGAAGATCTGAGAAACTGACATTAAGCTGAGCCACATGAGTTTTCAAAGCCGTGTGAGTTATAAGCTGCTCATGGGTGAGCAGCTTATAATGCTCAAAATGTGTGGAGAAAGTGAGGCTGATACTATGGGGACAGAAGGGATGCAGGAGGTAGGACAGCTATGGGGACAAGTGGCACGAGGTCAGACCATGGAGGATGAAAGAATAACAAACTGAAAAAACGGAGATGAGACCAGAGACAAACAGGCCCCCAGATCTAATCCCAGGGAATTCAACACGAGAAGTTCAGTTCAATAGTCATTAAATATTATTTGTGTGTGAACTTTAAAAGTCACCATATGAATTATTTTATCTCAACTATTTTATGAATCTTGATATTGCTACTTTTGAGAATTTTTTTCCTGACCACAAATATATTCAAACACATATATATGAATGTCTCAAATATTTGGACTATCCACGCCTTTCTTAAGCTATAGTATATTCTCTTATGCCATATGGAAGAGCAAACTGCTATTTAAAGTGTAACGCAGAAGGCTATAGAGAATGAGATGGTTCTAGAAGAAAGTCACTGCTTCCAGCTCAGGAGGGAATGTTTTTACAGACAGCCCACCAGCCCAAAAGCACAGTGTTCATTTTGCCTGAATGGGCCTCCAGCCGTGCAGCTCAGCTGGATTCGGCTTGGAGCTCCTTATAGGTCAGAGCCTGTGTCCCTCCCCTCCCTGGATTCCTCCCTTACCAACACATTCCTGCTTGTCTCAGATGTTCCCACCATCTGGTTTCTGGAGGTTTCATGAAAGGAAGGCCATCTGCTTCCTGTTACAGTGTCATTAGAGCAATTATGACAAAGGTGAAACACACACTTGCATAAATCAGGCCGCTCTAGCTTGGCTTCACCATAGAGGATATACGCTGTCCTCTTAGTAAGTTTCCAATGGCACTTTCTGTCTCCGAACATCTAACTCCAGAGCAGCATGGAAGTCATCCAAGCCATTCCCAAAATCCAGTTCACACATATCAGAGTAGCACCAAGGCTGGAGGTGAGTGGAAGAGGCAACTAGGGTAGAAGGGGTTGGAGTATGAACCTTCCCAAGAGCAGTGATAGCCTTTAAAAGACCTTGTAAAAAGGAGCCAATAACAAGAAATGGAGTGTAAATGAAAGACTTTCAAGCATTAATTAGGCCGGAATGCAAGGTCTAGAATACCATTAAATGCCCATTAATAGCAACATTCAGACCACCAACTGGCATATACAGCTAGCTGCTGTACGTGCAAAGGCACCTCTGCATGGGATGGCACTGGTTTCTACAGAGGAGGCAACCTCTCCAACCATCTCTCCAGGCATGAACATTTCAGCATGCACAAGAGGAAATACTAAAGACATAGGCTTTTGTAGTTTTTAAATACAGAACTTGCTTTCAGGTGCTTTGATCTGTACTATGCAATGCTCCCCAAGAAGCACAGGGGGCTTTTCGTTTTACTGGAAATGAAAAAAAGTTTATTCAAAGCTAGCTCTAAAGGAATTGGAGCAGTTCCTTATTGCCTTAAATCTCCATTTCACCTTCTTCAGGCATGCAAGGGCTTTTATAGTAAAAAGAAAGGGAAGGAATAAAATGAGACAATACATAATGAAATTTCCTCATTTGCTTTATACCATGGCAGTTCTGGGCACCTTCCCTTGCCCCATGAGAAAGCACTATCAGACCTCACCTTCTTGGAGCTAGCATCTGCATATTCAGTTCAGACAGAGGCCTTATTTTTCTGTCTTTTTACTTGAGCTGAGGAGCGGGTGGTGGCTGTGGTCTTAAGTTTGGAGGAAAAAAAACCTATCTCTAAAAGAAAAAAAAATCCTAATTTTTAAATGTCTGTTTTCCCCTCTCAGTTATGTGTTTAAAACTTAGAAGCATGAATCTTAAGAAGCTACCCAGTACATCTCAGTACACTGTTTCTAGGTCAGAGAGAAATGATATGCAAATAGATTTTCATAATTATGTTGCTAGTACGGCAGCTCTTCTACCTACCACAGTCTAATCTGACACCAAACACTATTACACCCCAGCACCCAGGAGCAACCTGCTTGCCAAGAGAAGAATATTTGATATGAAGTGTTTTCTTTCTTAAAAGATGGGTAATCAAATCAGGCCTGAATTATCTAGATTCACACATTTTAGCATAAAATTAATTAGTTGGGAGAATTACACAGCAGATAAACACACCAAACAGGGAGACCTCCCTAATTGCATGTTTACATTGTACACCCAGCTTCTTTCATTATCCTGAGGAGTTGCCTGTAGCCTGACTTTCCCATTAAGGGAGAGAAACCTACCAAATGATTCCATTTTTATGTCTGCAGAGCTCCTGATAAACTGACAGCAGCATCCACACTCTCCAAAATACATTTTATTTTCATTAAATGGCTAATCTAAAAGCAATCAACCAAAACACATGTACAATGGCTGTGCAGAATAAAAATACACAGCTCCTCCAGAATACATGTTAAGATAAATTT
>NW_004524659.1:1241722-1242343 GCF_000260255.1 Octodon degus | reverse complement strand
GAAGTCGGCAGAAATTCCTACTCGGCGGGAGGGGTTGGGGGGCGGCCCGAGGGGGCGGGAGAGGGTCCGGCCCACGCTGCGCCTGGGCTGGGACTGGTCCCGCCGGCGCAGGGTAGCAGGGAGCTCTCCACACACTCATCAGACCTGGGCTAGGACTCACTTTTCTCTCATTGCTGGGATAAAAAACCCGGCACCCAAAACGAAGGAAGTAAAGGATTATTTAGCTAACAGTTAGTGGAGGTTTCAGTCCGTACTCTGCTGGCTCCATTACAGTGTGGCACATGGCAGAGAGCAGCAGCTCATGGTGGCAGAAGATAGCAAAAGCAAGGAAAAAGCTGTGGCTGCAGCTGCAGGGAGCAAGCCTCTCTCTCCTACATAAATTGCATTCAGGCCATGTGCCCCAGACTGGGCATGACACCCACAGCCATAATCCCAGCAGCACTGAAACCCTTAATCCCTAGCACTGGATCATGAATTAATAACAAACTCTAGCAGTCCATCCAAATGACTATATGAGGCTTTGGAGGGATACCTATATTCATGCACCTATAATATATGAATGGCAATGGAATACTCATCTCTGACAAAAGTAAGCAAAAAAAGGGGGTATAAAGGAAGGAC
>NW_004524659.1:1216063-1241572 GCF_000260255.1 Octodon degus | reverse complement strand
ATAGCTACTTTCTCTTAGTTCAATGAGAAGTTTTGAATTAATAGTGTTTAGACAAGATATTATGTCTGCATCTTGTCTATGAATAACTACTATGAAGACAACAATATGCAATGTGTTAATTATTATAACTGTCCTACTAACCTGTTTTGAAACTGTCTCATTGTTACTTCTCTCTTAATAAAATTAATATTAAAAAAAACATAGCAGGCTGGTTTGGTAGTAGAACTTTATGGCAGTACGTAGCAGGAGCGACGTCATAGCAGGAGCTGATTAGGGAAGGCTTGGTGTGAGCTCAAAACATGAAAGGGGAAGTTCAAGGTCAACCAGGCAGAAGATGGAAGTCAGTCTAGGAACACCACGTGGTTGGTTCTGGGATCCCCATGCCAGGCTGACTTGCCACCGTGATGACCCAGTGGACCTTTGCATGGGTACTGACCCAGCAACAGATGTAAATGAGGAAAAGGCAACAGAGGGACAGCAAAATGTGCTGCAACCTGGAGATGCTGAAGTTTTTTCTTGTTCCAAGACTATAGCATCAGGGGCTCAAAAGCAAGATACAAGAGTGACTCCAAAGGGAGAAGGACTGGTCTTGTTTCCATCATCTAATGAATGCTTTTAAAGAAAGAAGACCTGTTGATCCTGCTCCTCTTCCTCTTGGTTTACCATGGAAATCATTTTCATTGCTTCTTCCCTTCTTTACTGCACCACATGGCATACAAATCCTACTAACTGCCAAAGAAACACTGTATCAAGAGAGTGACAACTTGCAGAGGGCCTCAGATCATGAACACAAAAGCTTTACAACTGAAATTACATCTGTGGCCAGGGAAAGTCAGCTCACATTTATGGCACCATCAGAAGCAAAACCTTCTCAGATAATATATTCCAAACCCTACTTGAACTTAGGAACATGAAATTCATGGCACTTTTCTAGCTAGCGCAGACTGAAAACTGGAGAGACCAGTGATTCCTTGTTGCTTTAGGAAGAATGAGACTCAGACTCCTTCTTATAGGTTGCTTAACCCTTTACTGTGCACAGTAATTTCAGAGTAGGATACAAGACCTTGAACTACTATCTAGAAATAACAGACTGGGCATGGACACCAACTAGTCTTCCCTGAAAACTAAGCTGCAAAAACTGTTAGAATTAATGAGACTATAGCCCACATGGAGACTAGAAAGATCTTAAAGAGGTATTTCCCAGAGCTTGATTATAAATAAATGCCTTTGTGCCAAAGCATTTCTACCTTATCTAGAGACCCAGATAGGTCATAGAATTCAGCAGATATATATATATATATATATATATATATATATATATATATATAATCTTTCAAGTGGATAGAAAGAAATACTTCGCACTCCCAATTAAAAGAGAAAGAATTGCATTTGCATCACAGTTTCACAGGGTTCAGTCTGTAATTATGGAGTTCCAAAGCAGAAGCATCATGGGAGAACTGCTTGCCAGAGGAATACTGCTCCCCCTTGATGACTGAGAAGCAGAGTAGGGAAGCAACGTCATCTTTATTTAGTCAAAATGATAGTGGGAAGGTCAAGGATAGTCTCACTAGGTATTCAAAGCCAAGAGGCCAGGTCCACATGGGGCCTCCTCATCCTCCAGCACAATAGTTTGGACTCATTTACTGTTGGCCTTGGGAGTTCAACAGAAGCAAGACAACAAGTTGCAGGGCAAAAATCTTCTGGAGATCTGCTTGTATCACTTTCTGCTAATATCTTATAGCCAACACAGAGGCTCAGAACTCATGCCTAGTTTCAGTTTGCCACAAGAAATTCACAGATAACTAACAAGATATTTTTAAATCAGAAAATTGAAAAAGAGAATATTTGGAAGGTATTTAAACCACACATATAAAAGATTTGCATGATCTATGTCATAGGAAACATTGCCCCAGAGGCATGCTCAAAGATGAAGACTTTGCTGCAAGTAATTTACATGGATACCCCCAGAAAATGTGTTTATGTAAGTAGAAAAACAGAGGAAATGACAAAAAAGTATTAGCAAGCAGATTATCACTATAGAATTGGGATTCAATCCTTTGGGAACTGTGGGAGATGATGTAGAGATATGTTTGAGAATTTTCCAACCCAAAAGACACAAAGTGCTGGGACCTTGGCTCACCATGCCCTGCTCATGATTAGTTGAAGATTGTTCTAGAGACATGGCTCCTCAAACATGCAGTCAGTCTGCATCTAATCCAAGCAGGTTAGTGACCAGAGATCTCTCTTAGGCAAGGGAGGAAGTCAGATAAGCAATATCTACTACCATGGAGAGAGATATCAGGGTTACCTGGCTCTATATCCCTCTTCAGCTCTTACTGTGTGAATGTAGAAAACTTACTTGACCTCTCTGCCCTTCAGGTCCTTCAGAGGAATACCTACTTCATAGATTTTGTTTGCCTGAGGTACTGGGCACTGAACCAAGGGCTTCTTACATGCTTTGCAACTGATCTACACCCTCAGCCCTGCTCTACAGAACTTTTAAAAATAATTTTAACCATTCTTAGAACTGTTAAAATTCTTAGAACAATGCCTGGCACATGCCGAGTGTCACTAATGCTATTATTTCTATTTTGTTATTCTATTATGGTGTCAAAACCCACAAGAACCAGCTTACCTTGGACAGCTCTAAGTTCCAGAAAAACATTTCTAGAACCCAGAGGGAAAGAAATGCAAAGGCACTCTCGCTCTCTGAGCTGTAAGAATTAAATTCTTAAGTACAGAGACTAAGAACACTTTTATTAATATGTTTTCATAGTGTTGAGAGACAAATCACAAGCATAATTAAATAAGTAGGGGAGAAAGCTCAATGCCAAGGGAAAACCTTAAATTAAATTTCAGTGAGAAGCATCATGTCAGCACATACACACTGAGGCCCGGATCCTCAGTGGAGATCACACCAGAACAGAGGGCTGCCAGTGAGTGGCAGTCATGTGTGACCCTCTCTACCCCTTAGTAGCTGGATTGGCTCTTTCCCTTTCTTTAGCCACCACCTCCAAGTCTCCCCTGAGTATTATGACACTCATGCTCAGATCTCAACACTTTGCCCCACTGAAAATCCTAAAGGCCTTTATTTGGGCATTATTTTTCACTTATGAGAATTTGTCAAGCATGAGAAATCTGCAAAGAACCTGAGCCAACCCAAGACTCAGAAACATAGTCAACTGGGAAGAGAACCCACCCTTCCTATCACATTTCCAGGGTGCCAGTGCTTCAAGGTGTTTCTTCCTCTTCCCCACTCTTTGGCTCGCTATAAGTCTTTCTGGGGCAGCAACTCTGACCTTTCCCATTCCACTACCTCAGTCTCTTAATAAATATCCTGGATTTTATGACTCGTAAAATCCATGACTTCTGGCACCACAGTCACATTTTCTGCATGAGGAATCTAGACCTCAATAATTCCAAGCAGATAGACACTAGACCTTAGAGTCAAACTCGCCACGAAATCTCCAACAGCCACCACTTCACTGCCTAAGCACAATCTAGCTTTTTCTTAAATGATTATCTCCTGGGCCCCTGCCTTACAGAGGAGTCCTTGCAACTTTTATGTTTGAGGCACTTTGGGAGGTATCTTCACTGAATCCAACCCAGCATCTTCCACCAAAGGCAGGTAATTTTTTAATCTGTTTTTAATGAATGCTTTCTTGACGAGTATCAAAAAGACAGCTTATCCTGTCAGTGTAAAGATCCCTTTGCTGAGTTTTACTTTAATTTTCAGTACGAGCTACCCTCTGAGGACCCTAAGTGCTCACCTGTTCCACAGCATATGTGTGCAGCCAGCAGCCAGCTCAAGGACTTTCCTTCTCTGCTTCACAAGCCCCCTTGCTTTCTCTGCCTTGCAAGGCAGATCACAAAGTCTAGGCCACACTTCTCTAAACAGTTTCCTGGTGACCATGACCTTTACAAAGACTGGTGCTCAAAACTGAGACAAACGTCACCTATGGAGGGCATAAGATAGTATCCTCCCAGCAGTACCTACCACAATGATGTGACCATAGGGACAAAAATACAGGAAGCAGCAAGGCAGCCATCCTCATGTAATCTGTACAACTCCATGAACATGGTACAAACCATGGAGAATCAAATGTGAAACCTGACTGCTAGAAACCAATACTATATCATCCATGTATTTATAAACATATCCAACAGTATATATGCTTAATTTCTTCTTTTTTCTCATTTGTGTATTTGGCACTGGTTCTCATTATTACAAGCATGTGCCACCATGCCCAGACTCAATAGCCAGCTCAGTGTACCCCGGGGGCAGGGCTGGCATGGCACGCAAGACTAAGAACTGAACCCTGATACCTCTGTTGCCAAAGCAGATTCTTAGTCTACTGAGCTATCTCCCCAACCCTATGTTTATATAAATTTTTTAATTTACCATTTTTTTTCCAGTACTGGGGATTGCACTCAGGGCATTTGTATTGAGTGATATTCTCTAGCCCCCTTCCCTTTTTTGTTCTGAGACATGTTCTCTCCCTGTCATTAAATTGCCCAAGCTGGGCCTCAACTTGCTGTCCTCTTGCCTCAGCTTTCCAGATTACTGGGATTAGAAGCATGGATCACCATGCCCAGTTTTAAATGTATTTTAACATCTTAAAGTAACTAACATTTCAGAATCCCATGAAAAATTCTCTCTCTCTCTCTCTCTCTCTCTCTCTCTCTCTCTCTCTCTCTCTCTCGGCCCCCTTTCTCCTATCTGCCTCCCTCATTCTCATCAATGACATCAAATCATTATCAAAGCCCATATCCACTCTGGCTTCCTGAAAAACTTGGGTTTTTTTTTTCCATTTCTTATAGCAATAAACAAACAACCTCAGTTGTCCTTAGCTTGAGTCCTTTATGCAACTGTAGAGATTAATTTAACTACCTAGATTACTAAATCACTTAGCTACTTGACCAAGTCTAATTCTCCTCTTCAACAACAGATGTCCATGCATGGCAGTTCATTTATACCTTCTCTGGGAACTTAGAAACTAGAATCACTTTCAGCAATGAGATCTATTTTCTGCTACTTATGGAAATTTGCTCTTCAACTCTTCAGCAAAGGAATAGATGAGAAAAAGAAATGGAAAGAAGAGAAAAAGGGTAGGGAGGAACATTATTGTGAGCATTATTATTCCATGAAGACTCCACAAAGTAGAATTAATTCAATTAGAGTGAAATAGCGTTTGCTTTGCTGAGAAGAAATGAGTTTAATAATAATCTTTTTTTTTAGACATTGTCAAACAGAAACGTAATAATGCATTACCTTGGTAATAATGCATTACCAAATTATATTCAGGGACACTATCATCTCGTGACTATCTCTGAAATTCCAGAACTAGAAACATTTTAGGGCAGATTTTTAGTATGAAAAATAGAATTAGCATTTAGTATGATTTTTAGTATGAATAGTAGTTAAAAATATTGCCTGCCTTTTAAAAATATGGCTCCTTCACTCTATTCCCTGTCTTCCAGGAACTGACATTTAGGTCCACATAGTCAACCAAATGGTCCTCACTCAGCTTGACTTGAGATTCCTCCTGAGGAAAAAAAATAAACCATGAGAGAAATATGTAGCTAGTGTGAACAGACCTTGCTCCTTTTAGGAACATGCTCCTCTACCCTGAATGCATCACCCAAAGTCCTGTGCATCTCTAAATTAGTGGTGGGAGGAGCTTTCCTATGCCCACTATGGCCCAATTAAGCTTACTGCACTCTACCTCCAGCCTGGGAATTTATTCCCAAAAATTCACTTTCTAAACTAATGGTTTTAGTAACTCAGAGCAAGTCGTACTATAATTTTTGTTTTGACTTTGGATTTTATTAGAGAGTTTGAGGTTAGGTAGGATTTTCCTTCATTTCCTTTTGTTTCTGTTCTAAAAAGAAATTCAGGGCTAAAAAGCTCAGGGAGTCTCACTACATAGATCAGACTCGTAGTGATTCTGTTGTTTTCAGCCTCCCAAGCACTGGGATTATAGCCGCACACTACCACACCTATCCTCAGGGCGCCCCCGGGGTTGGGGCCAGCACGTCACACCAGAGATAAAACCCTGGCTGCTGTGCTCTTCCTAAGTGGGCACTTTAGTCTGCTGAGCTATCTGGCCAGCCTGTCAATTTTTTTTTTTTTTTTTTTTTTTTTAACCGAGGATTGAACTCAGGCCCTTGCACTTGTCAGGGAAGCACTTATTCCACTGAGCCATCTCCTCGGCCCCTAGCCTGTCAATGTTTAAGCTTTTAAACATTTCTTAACTAAGCAATTCACTAATTAGAATTGTGGATTAGTTTCTGTGGGTCTTTCATTCTGTTTTTTCATTTGTTAGCCTGTTTGCGTTTTTAAAAAACAACAAAGGGTGAGAAAGTTCTGGTTTAAATTTTTACTTTTTTTAAACACTTCCTCACTAAAGAATTCACCAAATAGAACTTGCAAATACCTGCTCACCACCTAATATTTAGGCTATTTTTTTACAGAAAGCCAAAAGATATCAGGAAGATGAGGAAACCAGGGTGGTGCAGCAAGATATAAGTGATGTAGGGGAATTAAGCATAACGCTTAACCTGTTAGATGTCTGATAATTAAAGTGTTTGCAAGCAGGTGCATGGGCCAGGGGTTCGATTCTTGGGCCTGCTGTGCTGGCCTCAACTCCGTGGTGCACTGAGAGGGCAATTGAGACTGGGCATCATAGCACGCGCCTGCAATCCCAGCTGTTGGGAGGTTGTAAACAGGTGGATCACTACGAGTCTGATCTAGTAGCAAGACCCTGAACACCCTGAAGACCCTTCCCCAAAATACAAAAAAAAAAAAAAAAAAAAAAAAAAAAAGACGTCTGATAAGCCAAGTTTGTGTTCTCATCTTCTGTACTGATGTCACCAAGGCCCCAGCCCTGTTTGATTGTCTATACTTTTCCTGCCTAACTTAGCTATGTATAGTATGCGCCCCTCTGGAATCCCTAACTGCTGTGAGAGGGTGAGAGGTAGTGACTGACTGTTTTCAGCTGAAAGGGGTTTTAGTTGTGATCAGCAATCAGAGATACTCTGTAGAGTTCTATCCACAGGCCTTCAATAAATGGCAGAGGCTTTTGTCTTGGGTAGGAATATATATGTCTTTAAGACTGGACAAGACCAAAGAAACAGGTAAGTATTTATAAGCCCAATAATAAGATCAACAAGACTATTATGACTATAGCCAACCAGTATGTTCACCAGGAAGAGCCAATAACAGCCTTTCATAAGTAGAGTAAGGAAAAGCTTGGGGAAATTTTACAGTCTAGCATGGTATTAACCTGTTGTTTAATATCTTGAACAGCCATTGTGATATATATATATTTTTTTTTGGTGGAACCGGGGATTGAACTCAGGTCCTTGCACTTGCCAGCGAAGCACTTATTCCACTGAGCCATCTCCCCGGCCCCTAGCCATTGCGATATTAGCAGAAGGATATGGAATGCATGCACACTTCGCTTTTATAATTATGTAAGTAATTCTTTGTGCTGCTGAGAGAATGTCTAATACCCATCTGATTTTGGAGAACAGATTGTCTTATTAATTTTATTTTGTATCTAGGAGAAATAGAGAGATTAATTGAGATATCATTTAAGGCTTATTGAGTATAGTTTCCCAAGGCCTTGATATGTTGTATGATATCTTTTAAACTTAAGGAAGGGACAAAGGCAGAAGCTAAATGATCATACCGCTGAAACATGCTTTTAGACCATTGATGCAGATGGGGCAATTTTGTAGGTTGGTGGATATTTCTGATACTCTTGCTTTATAACCACACAAATCTCAGTGTATATTTTTGCTATTGATCTAGGGTGTAGCCAGGGATACAAGTTGGTTCCACAGGACCAATGAATGCCATTTGGGACTTTTCATCTAATTTTAGGCTGATTAAAACAGTCAGTTGTAAGCTAGTCTGTGACCTATAAAATTATGGCACGTACACACTGCATAGGGGTCTCTACCTCAAATATTAAATAGAGTTAGGCCAATGAGGATAATCATGATTTTTCTTTGGTTCTCAACACAAGGGGGATTATTTACAAAGTTGTCTTATACATGGAGTTTACAGTATATAATCATCTCATATTTGAAGGTAGCAACTTTTATATCTGTGACTGTTGGATCTCACAATAAGACCGTAACTCTTACTTAGTAGTGATTTTATTAGAGTCTGTAGGGAGGCATCAGGGGCATCTTTAGAAAAAAGATTGATTATATCTAGGATCATTAAAAGTGTAGCTCATAAGGCACTCAGTTATCTTGTAATGGTGGGCAAAACTATGAACCACTGAACTTTCTGTGTCTCATCAACGTAGTCTTGTAGTTTGTTTAAATTATCTCTTACCCACCAATGAAGTCTTGATGTACTTGACAAAGGAAGCAGTCCACATGTTTAGCAAAATGTTTACGGTAATGACTCTATATTTCCTGTGCCCACCATAGAAAGGAACTGTACTCTCTTTTAAATGGTAAAGTAATTAGCAAAAGGAATAAGGATAGAACTTTAGATTATTTATTTGAAGTTTTTTTTAACAAGAATTTCAAGTCTTTGGTGGTTTTGTAGGAGTATTCAGATGGTTGCTCACATTTAATAACAGTGTCAGGCTCCTGGGGCAGGTGTGCAATATCCAGGAATCCAGGCTTGTTTGTTACCTTGCCAGTCGATGGAGCTGACCGGATCATGGTGCACAGTCATTTCCAAGCTGGTCTTAAGGAAAGAGGAGAGAGGGAAGAGACTGTATCAGTGTTAAATCTCTGGGGTAGAAAATGGGAATTTTTTTTAGGCTAAGCTTTTGTTAGCTGTTGAAGAGTCTGTTGGAACATAGCCAGCGAGGTGACAGCTTTTAGTAAGGCATCTGTTTTTTTTTTAATCAATGAGAAAATCATTAATAAGAAAGGATCTCTAGGGAGGAAAAACAATAGAATCTTTTAGATGTATTTGCATTGGAGCAGCTATTATTGCTCTTTCTATTTTACTTTTAGTTGCTCATATTTTAGTATTTATTTCTGTCTCCACAGGGAAAGGCAGCATATCTGACCTGGGTGCATATATATTATAGTATTTAGGCAAGATAAGATATACCTCAGGAGGGGAACTGGACTTTTGGGCATAAAGAGAAATGGGTGAAGAAAAAGCCTACAGGTTGCATGAAATAGTGCATTACCTCCTCTCTAGTGACTCTTTATTTACATGTAACCCCTGAAAGGAAGGCCAGGGTTGAAAAGGACCCAGAGACAAGCACTAGTGTACAGCACTAGGCTGGCTTCTTTTTCCCTCTCTACTCAAGATTACCCAGGAACCCTCTGTGGAGATGATAAATCTGCCCTGTAGCCCAGAGGAGAAGGCAGAGAGGGCTCTGGAGCCCTTCAGTCTTGCCAGACCAGCTGGCAAGATGGGTCTGTCCCTGGGATCTCCATCTCAGGGTCTCTCATTCCAGCGGTCACCTGTGCAATCAGGGCATGGCTCAGGGGCAGCTTTATCATAATTGCTTTTATCTCAGGCCCTCTTATGGTGGCCTGGATTTCTGCACTGTTAGCATGGGAGTTTAGTCATTGAGTTCCTTTTGGAGCCCTGAGAATCAAGCCTAGAGTTTACTCCTTCTAATACTGTGACCAGGGTAACTACTTTTTCTTAGTCTGTTTGTTTTCTCCCTTTGGCGTCCTGGTCTTGAGGGAGGAGTAATGATACAGGGGAATGAAACTCCCAACCTGAGAGATACCTGGGCCATAGTCGTGTTGTCTAAAACCAAAGAATGAATTTTAGGAACAACAGAGGCTGAGAGCAGAATATATTTACCGGGGGAAGGAAAGCTCCTGAACAAAAGAGGGACAAAAGGAGACCCGAGTGGGTTGCCCTTGGGAAGCTGTCTTTTCCAGAGATTTTATAGAGTAAAATCATGAAGTGAGGTGGCTCTAAGGTGGCTCTAAGGTGGGAACTCACTAGTGGGCATGAGGTGGGACAAAACTATGATCAACCAATGAGATTACTAGCACAATTGCTCAGGAAAAATTGATTAAATCCAGGACTAAATGGTAAGTGGGTCAATGTAGCAAGAGGTCGTGACAAGGAGGCATGAATACAGAACAAGGGCTTTTCCTGCAGGGGCCTGGATTAGTGGCTTCCGGGCATCCTTAAAGTGAGAGACTCATTTAGAATCTCAATCCTGGATGCCTGTCTTTAAGGAGGTATGCAGCTACATTTGTCTACTCTTTTGTCTTGAGGTCAGACCCACAGCAGGGATCTCTCTGTCCCAAAGTTGCAAAGTCATCTTTCCTTCCATACTGTCTCCTTAAGGGCCTAGCCCCATCTGATTGCCTATAATATTAATATGCTGAGCTGTAAAAGGCTCAAGTCAATAACTTCTGACATTGCCTGTCCTATGGATAATCCAGTACTATTATGAACTACTGGACTATATTGGATTATTTTGCTGAATTCACAGACCTACAATATTTAAATGGCAATGTAATACCCATCTCTGACAAAACTAAACAAAAAAAAACCCTCTACAAATGAAGGACAATTTTGTAACTGTATATACAAAATAGTTAAGATATGTATATACAGCTACTTTCTCTTAATTCAATGAGAAAAAAGATTTGTAGTAATAGTGTTTGGACAGGATATCATGTCTGCGTCTTGTACTATGAATAACCACTACGAAGACAACAATATGCAATGTATTAAAAAATATATTTTTATGTAGCTCAGAAATCTACAACAGTCTTACTCAGTATTAGTATTTAGTATATAAAACTTAGTAATACTTAACATTAAATTAATAATTTAATATTAAAATATTAAGTGAGCTATCAAGAACAAAGCCATCTTTTGTGGCTTTTGAAAAATGTCTGAAACTGACTAGATAATAAACTTATCTTTAAGAATAAGCTGTCCTATCAGATTAGAAGCCAGGGATGTATGATTTATTAATCCCTCTGATAAATGATCTAAGAAGACAGAGGGGCTTTCATCTTTTTCTTGATGAATAGTTGACCACTGAAAATAAGGTAAGGGCTTAGTTTCTGCCTTTTAGAGACTTTTATGAATACATGTATGTAGATACCTCCTATTCTAGTCTCCTATATGATTGGTAGGGCCATAGGAATCCTGTGTAGAGACTGCTTGGGCTCCAGTGGAAACTGGCTGTTCCTTTAGCTGTTTGTCTTTTGGGATTTTAACATTAACAGTATAGTATTTATCTCTAACTGTAATAGCAGCTTGTAATCTGCTTGTATCTCATTAAAGTCAGTGTTTGATTTAAGAATACCATTACATCTTTTCTAGTCTAATTCATATACTAGAAAGTCTACATAAGTCCTCTAAAGACTCTGATATATTTATTGGGGTCATTTGCTAACCTTTCCAGATCTATTTGAGGTAACTGAGAGCAAAAGACACATGGTTAAGGATAGTGCCATAGCCTGTTTACCTCCAGTAAATAGAGAGGGAAACTGTCTTTGAGGAGCTTGAACAAAATCAAATAGGGATGGATCTAGCCCAATAGAGACCTTAAGTATGGCTAGTTTAGAAGCTTTGCCCTTAGGGTTTGAAGGGCCAGGGAAGAGTTCAGGCTCAGTAACTGTAGAGGAGGCCTTGATTAAGGTCGCCTTGGAAACTTCACCCTGAGGATCTGAAGGGCAAGGAAGGGGAACCCGAGGCCCAGTAACAGTAGATGTATGTGACTGTGCCTTAAGGGCCAGAGGTATCTCATTTCTTTCTGGCTTTTATTTATATTTTAAACACACATAAGTATTATATTTTAATGCAAAGAAAGTCTGCAATGAGGTAATTCTGACCCTTTTCCCTTTCTTTTGCAGTATAATTTTAGTTGTGAAATAATATCAAGATCAGTATTTTCTCCTGCATCCCATTTTGTCTCTAGGAGACAGGAAGGCCATGTATGAGTGCAGAAAAATATTAAGCAACTCTTTCTTAATATGTGAGAGCCAAACAATTATCATTGCTTAAGATTACACTCTAAAGAAATAAGAGAATTTGACACTTAGCTTCCTAGAAACAGCAAAGGGAAAGAGGCATTCCTCTCAATCCCTTCTTAGTTTTGTATCTTCTTAAGGCCTGTCCCGTGATGACCTGCTCCAGAGCAAGTAGCTGCTGTCTAGAATGACCAGAAGATAGGTTGCATCCTTTGAAGGAAACTCATACTCTTAACTCCAGCATGCGTTTCTAAAAGCACAAGCTATAATTGACTTCAGCTATAACAGTCATGTTTAAAGAAGGAAGCATGGCTAGCAGAATTAAACCAACAATCAAGAGACCTGAACAACTGCTTTTCAGTTCTCTGAAAGGGAGTTAGGGAAAATAAAATCAAAGGGTAAACTGGAAATATTTGGACCCCTTCCATGTCTGCGAAAAGAGATGACCTCTAGAGATACATAGAGGTAAGTAATGGCTTGGAAAATTCCTGCTCTGTGTCCTAGGGAAAAGAAGTCCCCGAGACATTTGTGTTTTCTAACTAATTGTTGTAGGCAACTGACTTAGATGAAAATGTAGGCAGTGAGACAGGGCGAGGCCCTCAAAGGAAGCAGCATGCAAGACAAGATCACTTGCAACTGTGGGACAGATATACACTCATCTATGGGCCAGACCTCAAGTCAAAACACCAAACAAATTCATACCTCCCTAAGAATGAGCATCAAGGACTGATAATCTAAATAGATCTCTATGTCCTTGAGAAGGCCAGAAAGTGACACTACCCAATCCCTTACAGGAAAAGCCCCTATTCTGTATTCATGCCTGCCTGTTATATACTGGGTTCCCCATTTGATCTTGATTTAATCATTTTTTTACCTGAGAAATTATATTTGTAATCTTATTGGTAGACCATAGTTTTGTCCACCTCATGCTCATTTTGCAAGTTCCCATGTTTCCCAACTTGGACCCACCGCACCGTTTGCTCGTGGCAATCCACTGAGGTTCCCTTCTGTCCCCCTCTCAGACAGAAGCTTTCTTTCCCTGAGTATTTCTCCAATATTCTGGTCTTAATCTCTGCTGTTCATAAAATTCATTCTTCAGTTTTAGAGAACACAAACTCATCCCAAGTGTCTTTAGGTTGGAAGTTTCTTTCCCCTATTATCATAAGCACTGAGGAACTCTTTCTTAGCAGTAAGACAAAGCTAAGTTTTACTCAAAATCCGCTTTAAAATTTCTATGTCTCTGTATCTGCAACTAAATTAGGAAAGGCACAGGTTAAAAGCTGTACCCATTGTTTGGCAATCACAACTTACACATGAGGAAAAGTATTACACACACACACACACACACACACACACACGAATAAATAATGAGAATCAGGCATGGAGGGGGAGAGGGAGAGAGAGAGCCAGGAGGTCAGGGATTTCTCCCTTAAACTGAATGCATTTTTCTTTATCTAAAATGATTTGTTTGTCTTCAGCATTAGCATTAGCAAATGTTTATTTGTTTTATGGGCTCAAGTTAAAAGTTAAAAGTTCTTTGTTGTTGGGTAGGAGGGAAAGGTTGAGACAGTTGAGAGTTCCTTCCTCTCTATTCCTTGGCAGAAACATGCCTCTTCAAAAGGAAAGTACAAAGTGGCAGGAAAATATCAGAAAAATGAAACCTTAAGGGCCAGCCAAATATCTCAGCGAATTAAGGCACCTGCATGCAGGCTCAGGGGCCAGGGGTTCGATTACTGACCCTGCCATGTCGGGCCCCAACCCCAGGGCCCACTGAGAAGGCAACTGAGACTGGGTGTGGTGTCGCACCTGTAATCCCAGCTCTTGGAAGGCTGTAAACAGGCTGATCACTATGAGTCCGATATAGTAGTGGGCCCCTGAATACCCTGTAGACTCTTCACTAAAAATAGAAAAAGAAAGAAAAAAGAAAACTGAAGTCTTTTCTTCTCATGGTGGATTATTGAGATGGTCTGCTCCTGAGTCCTCACCCTCAGCCTGGAGAGGTGAGAGTGAGGAATCTCAAGAGCCAAAATGTCTTCCTCACCTGCAAAAGATCAGACCCAAAAGGAAACTGAAGCAGAGAAGATCTGAAGCTCCCTTCTAGTGTACAGAAGGGGGATTAGGCCAGACTGTCCATGGAAACCTGTTGTCCCAGTTTTAAGAACAGCTTCTAGCCTCTTGTCACTTACTGGTAGCTGGAGTCCCATGACTTATTAATAGGCTGGCATATTTCCTAAATATCAACTATATTTCATAAAAGGACCTACTTTACAACATTTCATAAATTCACATTTTGTTTAGTATCAAGGGATACTTGAAAGTTAATTTTTCCTAAAGCTGTTATTTAATAAATCAAGCAAGTCAAGCAAGGAACACTTATAAATTCAGCAACTAATAAGTCCAAGTGCAACATATACAAAGTAGACATATCTGACATTCTATAATTTGAATGTTATGAAGATCATTTATTTAATTTATACTTTTTAAGCTTCATAGGTAGCAAGTATACTAATAAAAGTTTGCCTTCGTTGTAATTATTAAATTTCTAAAATAAGTCTATTAGATATGATAATCCTATTCTCACTGTTTATTTAGTTTTATGTCTCAATTCACCCCTCCCCCCAGAGCCTCATGTGGTCACAGAGTTTGCTCAGGGGTGGATAAATCTAGAGTGTACCACTGATTCCTAGTGCAATGCTGAGATTAAAGGTGCTTGGATTAAGGGTAGGTGATTGTTGGATCAGTCCAGTGATTGGATTGGTGCTGCCCTAATCCCAGTTGACTGTATACCTTACAAGGTACAGAAAGAGGTGTGTCTCTTCTCTTCTTGCTTTGCTCTCTCTAGCCACCATGAATCGCTTCCTTCTGTGAAACCACCCTGCCTTGGAGCCAGCCAGTTATGAACCGAAACCTCTACAAACTGTCAGCTAAATAAACCTTTCCTTTAATTTTGACTACTGAGTATTTTGTCCCAGCAATGAGCAAAGTAACTAAGACACTTATCAATAACTAAACTGAGGCTTAGAAATACTTGGATCCAGCTGGGGCCATCCAGGGGGAGGGAGGGAGGCAGCCAAGAGCCCACATTGTGCTTGCCCACTCCCCACTACTCTTGCTCACTGTAACTTTGATATCAGGTGGACATATAGGAATAAAGACTTAGATGTTATTCTGTACAAGCCCATGCATTTGCGCTCTCACTACCATACTTGATTTCCGTAACAGCCGGGTGAGATGGAAACGTAAGGCTATGCTTATCTGCATGTCACAGTCAAGGGAAATGAAGGTCTGGCAGGCTGCAGCTAGCCCTAATCAAGAGCTCAGGAAGCAGAAATAGGGCTTATTCCAAAGTCCTTCTTCCCCTTTCCAACCTACTATCTCTAGAAAGCTGGCCAGTATTCAGGAACCTTTAGCAGTGAGCAGCAAATACCAAAAGTCCAGGCACTTGGATGTAAACTTTCATAACTGACAGTAGAATAGGAATCCAACTCCCACTCCTTGCCTATAATCCTAGTGACCAGGGAGGCTGAGATAGGAGAATCATAAGTTCTAGCCCAGTCTGGGCAACTTATTGACTTAACAAGATGCTGTCTAAAAATACAATACTAAAAAGGACAGGTGATATAACAATATTAAGGCCCTAAATTCAATCTCCAGTACCACACAAATAAACAAGAAAACCTCCTTGGAAGAAATCCAGATAGTAAGCCTTTGACTCCCACTCTCCATCTTAGAGATCAATCATATGGGTGATGTTGTTGACACCTGGGCTTTCAAATAATGGTGAAAGGCAAAGTCCCAGCAGCATTCCTAGGACGGGGTGGAAGAGGAGAGGGCTGGGGGCCATAAATGGGAGATGAACATAGGCCCTATATTTGTGCTCACACTTCATCTCATTATGTCCTGACACAACTCATCCCTCTGTGTTCATTCTTCCTGTGATGCTTGAATAGACCCTAACAACCAATATAACAAGCAGATCAAGTGTGTACATATATTTCCAGTACCAGTACAGGCAGTTCTACTTAATTTATAATCACTTTTATTTCATTGAGAGACTCCGTCATCAGGTACTATTAACTTAAGTGCTCTGTGGTACAGATTCACTTTACTGGAGATAATGGAGAGAGACGATCTCTTGAAAAAGATTCACTACAGAGTCCTTTCCACTGAAGTGACAATCAGGCACAGTGTCATGAGATGGCATCATATAATGGGCCGTGATCTCGGCGTAATTATGTTTTATAGATTTTAAAGTGAGTGACTTCCCTGGAGCTGGCTGTTAGTAGCTTTCTCAAGGTTCTTAGTATGAGAGCAGGAGGGCTCACCAGTGTGTTCCATAAAACACCAAAGGCTCCTGGCACCAGAGTTCTCTGGCCACAGAGCAAGGAAGGCAGAAAAATGGGCCATGAGCTCAGACCCTGGATCACACAGGCTGCTTGCTGTCAAACTTACTTCTGCCAGAGATTACTCAAGTTTCACAGCTCAGTTGAGATTACTCGCTTGTAAAGTAGGGAAAGAGAAAAATAACTGCCTCTTCCTGTCGTGTGAGGATAAAGTAAGAAGGGCTAAGTGGCATATGAAATGGATTCAGTAAATATTAGGCAGCATTGATTATTATTTACTCTTGACATTTTAGGCTGCAAATGTGAGTATGTTTGACTGGTTTTTGTCTTTGTTTCTACTATTTGTTTTTGCTCTTCAAATAAAATAAAATATATTTTTTTAAAAAAGGGAAAGGTGAGTATGATTATGCAGGGCTATAATCCCAGCACTCTGGGAGGTTGAGGCAGCAGAGTTACAAGTCTGAGCCCATTCTGGGCAACTAAGATACTTAACAAGACTCTGCCTCAAAACAAAAGATAAAAAGGCCTGGGATGTAACTCTTTGAGAAGGCCCTGGGTTTAATCCCCAGTACTACAGTGTAAGAGTCCTTCCTTTCGTGCAATTAAAGTCCTTCCTTTACCTCTTCATGGGAGAGGTAAAGAAAACCTTTATTGCATTGCACGGGAGGGGTACTGAGAAGAAGCAAGAACCCTCAGGGAGGAGGCAGGGAGATGGAGATTTATCAAGCTGGGTTGGGGTGGAGCTTGTATGCACAGTACAGTGTTGTTACAAGCGCTGATTGGGGAAGGCTTGGTGCTAGCATGAAAAACAGAGGAACTTGAGGTTAGCCAGGGTGAAAGAAGGAGACAGAAGTTAGTCTAGGAGAGGTACCAGGTTGGTTTAGGATCCGCATGCCATGCTGACTAACCACCACAGTGACCCAGCAGACTTGGGGCACAGACCCACCATACAGAAAAGCAAAAAGGTTAGTAAATTCACATACCCATTTTCTTCCTTGATGATGATAGTTATACCATGCTTCACCTTAGAAAGAAGTCTACTTTGAAACCATTGTACAACATCTTTTTACTTCATCAGACAAATAGAAAGTCTACAAATGCCCCATGCTAGGTGTTCATCAACAAAACCCACCCATTTTCTTCCTGTCTTCCATGTTTCTGCTTTCTCTGTGTATTGCACTTCACAGTGAGAACCAGTTGTTCCTCTGCTCTGTTTTCACTTTGTACACAGATGTCTTCCACTGGGTCCCCCAGAACCACTCCCTACAATGAAAGACTACAGACTTCCACAATTCCCACCTTCCTCGCTGGACAACAGCAAGGAAAGAGACTGGGCTGAGGGTATAAAGCACCCTGATGTTCCTCTACTCAGGTTTCTGCACCCCTGGGTAGGAATCTTCCCACCTTAGAGCTCTCTTCCCTGCCTCTGTTCATTGCTTCCTGTCCTCTCCTCTAGGATCTGGTGTGAAGAGAGATCCTCTTGTGCATCTGGTCCTGAGTCACCCAACACCTCATCTGAACTCTTGAAAATAACCTCTTTCCAAATTAGCGTATTTATGTTTAGTATCAATGGCATTTTACTTTGTCATTGGGAATACATTTTTAGGCCCATAATTCTCTATTACAGGGTTTTTGTTGTATCAGTTAGCATGCTTCTCATTGAAACTGATATAAATTCAGTTCAAATCAAGTTAAAAATTAATACAAACAAATGTGGAAGAAAATCATAATTTAAAAATTGTAGTTTTAAGAAAACTGCAGCTTCAGTACACAGTTTTTCTTCTTTCCAGGAAACTTTTAAAAAAAAAAAAAAGATCTTAGAATCTTTAAGACACAATGAGCCTTTAAATTGTTAGACTTTTTTTTGGCAGAACCGGGGATTGAACTCAGGCCCTTGCACTTGCCAGGGAAGCGCTTATTCCACTGAGCCATCTCCCCTGCCCCTTGAGCCTTTAAATTGGGTTCATACTTTTCACCTACAAACTGAGCATATTTATGTTTAGTATCTACAGCATTTTACTCAGTCATTGTGAACACATTCTCAAACCCATAATTCTCTACTATAGGATTTCTATTGTAGAGTGACAAGAGCCTGTGCTTTTCCTCCAGATCCTGTAGATTCACAAATTCCAAACTTCCACCCTCAAGGAAACTGTGCCGTGCCTGTAAATCACAAACACACCCAGATAGTTTTCCTTCTTAGTTTACAAACTGAGTAACCTGAGAGACACTGCCAATACACATCCGAGGCCATCCTCTGGAGAACACCAGCACAACTCATAAGTACCCCACTTGCACTCCTGGCTGAGTGTGTGCTTCTATGACTCTGCCTAAAAGATCTCCTCATACCTCTTGGCCCGTAGCAGCTGGAAACCTGCAATATGGTTCATGTGAGGTAGCATCTGGGGTCAACTTATCCTAAAATGCTTTTCTGTGACATGTCCGTGAATCTGAAATCTACTGTATAGGCGGGGCTGAGGTGAGGCCTCTCTCCATCTCCTCTTGGGGTGGTTTCCTTGGGCCCCATCTGGTGACAGTGTAATCCCAAGCCTAGAAAAGGAGGGCAGGTGCTTAGCAGCACATACAAAATCCTGGAAGGAATAATGAGCAGTGAACAGCAGGGAAAATTAGGAGCTTGATGTCTCTTCAATTCATTCAATAAGTGTCTCTTGAGGATTGGGCTGACCCAAGCACCAAGACCTAGGAATGTCAACTGAGTTAGTGGAAAACAATAAATAATAGAAAAAACAAAACAACTGTTGGCTGGCCAGATAGCTCAGCGGACTAACGCACCTGCTTAGGCAGAGTGCAGGGACCAGATTCACTGTAAGGCCCACCCCTGGGGCATGCTGAGATGTCCATTGAGACTGAGCATGATGGTCGCTATAATTCCAGTGCTTGGGAGGCTGAACACAGGAAAATCACTGTAAGTCTGAGCTGTATAGTGAGACTCTGTAGACCCTGTACTAAACACAGTTTTTAAAAAACGTAGTGTGATGAATCCTTCACTGAGAGGGGAAGTATGTGGGGAAGAGGGTGAAGATG
The DNA here is from genome assembly GCF_000260255.1 of Octodon degus. Taxonomy (NCBI): domain Eukaryota; kingdom Metazoa; phylum Chordata; class Mammalia; order Rodentia; family Octodontidae; genus Octodon; species Octodon degus. The sequence goes on along the minus strand of NW_004524659.1, from coordinate 1,222,241 downwards.
GTCAGGGAAGCCAAATGCCAAAAGATGAAAGTCAGTAGCCTTGTCAGAACTGAAGAAAGAGTGCTCCAGAGAGAAAAGCAGCAAGAGCCCATCTGACCAGATCACGTAGAAGACTCAGTCTGTTTAAAGAAGAGAGCACAGGCCACACAGAAGAGAAAGGGGCAGCACGTTTCCTCCTCCTCTTCCTCCTCCTCCTCTTCCTCCTCCTCGTCCTCCTCCTCCTCCTCTTATTCCTCTTCCTCCTCCTCCTCCTCCTCCTCCTCCTCCTCCTCCTTCTTTCTTCCAGTTTTAGAAGCAGCATTCTACAGATCTTATTAGGAAGGGACCCAGGAAAAGTGTTTCATTTCACCTGTTCTGTAGTACTGGAGACCAAACCCAGGGCCTTCACACTGAGCTATATCCCCAGGCCTTTTAAATCTTTTGCTTTGAGACAGGGTCTAGCTAAGTAGCTTAGTTGCCTAGGGTGGAGAAGGTCAATAAGCAAACAACTGAGGCAGGTGCTAATGCAGTGATCCAGGCAGGGGCACTGGGTCAGAGCATTGTTACTCTCTCTGGAAGCCCAGCCCAATGATGACTTCTAGGGACATTAAAGAGCATGAAGGGCCCTTAACAGCTGGAAGCCTGCAATATGGTTCACATGAGGTAACATCTGGAATCAAGGACACAGATTGCCTGCCCCACCCCACAGACTGAGGACAGTAGCTTCTGTCCTCCCAGCAAAGCACAGAGGACTCCACTTTCTTTCTTGCCTGTCTGTCCTTACACTTTCCAGAAGAACACCAAAAAATGATCACGCACAGTAAGCTACTTAGGACCTTGTTAATATCATTTCTATTCCTTATTATATTTTCTCTTACAATTAAATTTCCCTTAAAAACCACATTAATTAAATATGCCCTTCTGTTCCCAGCAATCTAATTATCATAGCTATGTAATCTGTTAAAAGAAATAGATTAAATTGTTTAACTTTATTTAATTTTTGAGACAGGGTCTTACTATGCAGTCCAGGCTGGTCTTGAATGACATATATAGCCCAGACTGGCCACAAACTCATATGATCTTCCTGCTTCAGCTTCCCAAATGCTGGAATAATGGCTATATAGCACAACGCCTGGCTGAGGTTTGATTTTTTCCACATAGTTTTCTAGGATGAAATGAAGATCAAATATTTTTTAATTGGAAACCATATATGACCATTATTTCTGGCCTAATATTGCCAGAAAATAAGCAGCCAAGTGGTCCTGTTCACACCACTCCCTTTCACCACTGCTGTAGACTTCAACCTCCATCAGCAACAAGGGTCTGCAGAGTGGGTCTTGATGCCCCCAGCACTGCTACTGCCACCCCACCCCAATTCCAGGTACCAAGTGCTTTTATGCTTTGAACAGTACAGACTAAGGGAAAATACACTTTTGAGTCTTGATTCTGCTACTTTTTTCTTTTTGTATTTTAGGGAAGGGTCCACAGGATATTCAGGGTCTCACTACTAGATTAGACTCCTAGTGATCTGCCTATTTGCAGCCTCCCAAGAGCTGGGATTACAGGCGTGCACCACCATGCCCAGTCTCAATCGCTGTCTCAGCACACCCTGGGGGTGGGGCCAGCACATCAGGCCCAGGGATTTAACCCCGGTTCTGCTACTTATGTCTCTGGGATTTAATTACCTCAAAAGATTGTTATAGTATAGGAGTGTTATGGTCTTTAAAGTCCCACCTAAACTGGTATGGAAACTTAAGACGTGCTGCAAGGTATCAAAGGGTAGCACAGATGGGATATTTAAATAGAGATTAAGTCACAAGGGCTTTGTTCTCATTAATGAATTAATCCATTAAAGGATCAGTGGATTAATGGGTCATCTGGAGAGTAAGTCTGTTGTAAAAGCCAGTTTGGCTCTGCGTCTTGTATACCCTTCTAGTCATATGATGTCATGCGCTACCTCGGCAATGACATCATAATTACTATCAGAAATTTTCTCAGGAAAGGTTCTAATTGGTCAGTGTAAATTTAAGACACTAGCTTCAGTCTCTCAGGGGAATCTGCACTGAAGGCAGACTTCATATCAAAACAAAAGGCGTTGCTTCTGAGCTAGAATTATCTCTGAGTGTGTGTCTGGTTCCCCAGGCAGAGCAAGCATGGCCTGCTTCTTGCTCCTACCTTGCAAGTCAGAAAGCAGCCACGAACTTGATTTCTTCAGGAGCCCATTGCAGGGGAAGTACAACTCAGCACAGCAGAGGCTCTGAGGGGAAAAAAATTGAGACTGAGATTCCCACTGATTTTGCCATCTGAAAATTCAGTAAAGGTACTTAATGTCAGCCTGTTTGTGCATGGCATGGGACTTGGGAAGGCACAGCCACACACCCCCACTCTTATACAATTTTGAACTGTATATAAGAGTTCAAAGAACTGGGAGAATTGGGGCATGAGCAGGCAGAAGCCGTCTTCTGCTCAGTCAAGGGACCAGAAATCTTCAGGGAGGATTTCTCCATCCAAGGCATTAGCAAAGCTTGCTTCCTCCATCTAGGGTCTACAGGAGGATGGCAGGGCCAGGGCAGAAGGCTCCATCCCTCCACTGGGAGAGAGGCAAAGACTGTCAAGACCTGCAAAGACACAGAGCTGTTTGATTCCAGTCAGAGATTAAAGCAGCTACAACGCCCCAAATCAGAGCAGAAAAAAATGCAAAGTGACAGAGTTGGGTGTTTCTTATGTTAATACACCCAAGCCAAGTTGGATCACTGTTTAGAAAAATGATTTTGTTTTTCTCTTCTTTTCTTTTTTCTTTTTTGATTCAATCAGTGATTTAATTATGAGAAAAGCGAATAGTGTTGAAGCTGCAGCAGGCACCGATAGTCCAGGAGGCCTGAGAGGGTAAATACAATTATACATTGTAATGAAACCTAGCGGAGCTCCTTCCAGCCGTTGGTTCAAAGCATTCAGCTATGCTTTTAGAGTGGCATAAACAGTGCAAAAACCTATAATTGCCATGTCAGTCACAGCATCCATGCGGAATACCAAGTACCACTATGAGCTACAGGCTTCCCAGCATTGGATAGTGCATAGAGCCACACTGTCCTCTACTGAAAAGACCCCAGGAATGAGAGAATCTTTAGTTACAGGCATCTCTAGGACCTCTGCTCTGGCCCACATCACAGCCTTCACTCCAGAGGTGCCGGCAGGCACAGTGCAATGCCCCTTTTTGCACCTGTGGTAGTTGATACATTGTGTCAACTTGGCTGACTAGGTCTGGCAGTTCTGGGCGTGGGGGCCTCCCTCGTCCTGCAGGCAGGCAAGACCCAACCTGGGGTGCAATTGGTTTCACCCTGGGGCCATGGGCCACACCAGAGTGATTCAGCATGAAAAGTATAAATAAAGGAGTTAAGGAAGGCATCCTGGCCGCCCTGCCCTGCTTCTTTGGAGAAGTCCCAGTCTTCAGAGGAGCTATGATCTTCGCCTTGGAGCAGCGGTTTCCGCAGTCAGCATAGAAGGGAGAGAGAGGCTTGGTGGACGCCGCAGCTGCTGCTCTTCCTCTGTTCTTCATTGTTTTCTGCCATCATGAACTGCTGTCATTTGCCTTGGAGCCAGCAGAGTATGAATTGAAACCTCCACAAACTATGAGCTCAATAAACCTTTCCTTTTTTCATTTTGGGTGTCGAGTATTTTGTCCCAGCAATGAGTAAAAAGAAACTAAGCCAGCACCATACACAGATCCTAGTGACAGGGACCGTCGGCAGGGCTTGCTTTCCTGACTATATCCCATCCAGTGGCTTCAGGGACACCATTCCCCCTTGAGCGGTTCTGTCCATTGAAATCCAGTGTGTGCCATGGATTTCTATTTTTCTAGTAGCCATACAAAAATGGTGAAAAGAAATAGGCAAAATTAACTGTAATTACGGCATCCTCTTTAATCCACATTGTCATTCAGTATTTGAGCAATGTACAAAGTACGAGCGAGCTATTTTGTATTCTATAGTACTAAACATTTAAAATCAGGAGTGCAATTTACAGTTAGAATGTGTCTCAGTCAGGCCACATTGTAAGGCTTTCACAGCCACATAGGAGCTAGTGACACTACACAGCCTAGGAAACCAAAAAGGCTACTGCTTCCCTCATCCACCCTGTGTTCAGCCGTGGATGCCTGAAGCCTTCCGTTCACCACTCTCTGCCCAGGGAAAGCAGCCTGGGATTTCATTCTAGAAGCTCTGCTTCCCTCTACCCAGAGTAGGGCAAGCGTGCCAGGAACAGGACTGGCAGCAGGAGCTGAAAGCTTCTCTGGCCCACCCCCTCCGGCCAGCAGCTAACAGCCTGTGTCAGCCCAGCCTGCCCCTACCTCTTACTTCCCCACCCCATCCCATGCTGCCTTCATGCAAGCTTTTCTTAAAATACTTCAAGGATTGATATGTTAAACTTTAAATCCCTACAGAATGTGAAGAAAAAAAAATAATTTGACTGACCTTGTCAGATACAAAAGTGACATTTTTTATTATATAGATCTTGCTTTATCTTGGTCTTAACCATCCAGAAGAAAAGTATACAATCAAGGCATAAAAAAGCAAAGCCATACTAATATGCTGAGCTGAAAAAGACTTGAGTCAACAACTTCTGATGCTGCCAGTCTTATGGAAAACGCATTACTACTATAGACTACTGGAATATACTGGATTACTTTGCTGAATTCATGTACCTACAATATATAAATGGAAGTGTCCTAGCCCAGGTCGGGTGAGTGTGTGGGAGAGCTTCCTGCTACCCTGCACCAGCGGGACCAAATACTGGTCCCAGCCCAGGCGGAGCATAGATGAGACCCTCGCTCACCCCCTTGGGATGCCCCCCAACACTCCGGAGCACCTCTCCAACCCGCCTGCCGAGTAGGAATGTCTGCCATGTTCCAGGAACCCCCAGACCCAGTCCTAGCCCAGACCCAGTGAGTGTGTGGGAGAGCTGCCTCTCCCCCCAACACCAACTTTCCCCCTCCAGGCACAGCTCAGGCCTGGCATACATGCCTGGGGTGTAACCCTGCAACTGAAATCCCTCCAGAGAATGTAGAGGATAGAACCACCCAGCTAGTCCAGGAGCAGAACATCTTGCCACAGGGACACAACAGGTTCACCTCAAGGGCAGCAGGGGGAAGGACCTGAGCACAGCAGCCAGACCCAAGCCAGGCACAACTGGATAAATCCAAACGTTGTAGAGCTTCACCTGAACTTCAGTACGTGCGAAGGTTATAACTACAACAAAGATCTGCAAGAAAGGTCAGTAGACAGTGATACACAAAATGAAGAGAAGGAACAAAATGCAACCTCAGAACCCAAGCCCACCCATAACAAGTGCAGAGGACACTAACACAGAACAAATTGGGAATCCCAGAGCTGAAAGCAATGAATCAATGCCTTCTGAAATAAAGAGCGAGCTGCAGAAAGGTATAGAGGAACTCTGATTGAAATCCCTGAATTAATAGCATCTGCAGTAAAGAATCAAATGCAGAAACATGTGGAGGAAACCCAGTGCCCACACAGAACAAGTGCGGAGGACACTAGCTCAGCTCAAATGCATGAATTAATAGCGTCGATAGTAAATAAGCAACAGCATAAAGATATAGAGGAAATCAGAGTGCAATTCTTTTCTGAAATAAAAAAAGAAATCTCAGAACTCATACCATCTGAAGTAAAGAAGCAACTACAGAAACATAGGGAGGAAACCCAAACTGAAAAAACACTGCAGTAAAAGAATTTATAACTGCTTCTAAAGAAGATATTGATAAAAAAAAATAGAGGAGATTAGAAAAATGACGGATTCCTAGATTGAGCACTACAGGAAAGAAATAGATCGCATGAAGCAGAGTCAAAGAGGTATGGAGGAACGTAAAATCTCAATCACAAGCTTGCAAAACCTTTTAAGTGAATGTGAAGACAGAGTTTCAGATCTTGAAGATGCTGGTGTAACTAGTGAAAAGGTAAGAAAGGATCTCTTAAAAACAAGGATGCAGGAAAGAATAATCCATTACCTGCAAGATAATGCAAAGAAGAACAATGTGAGACTAATAGGCATCAATGAGAAAGAAGGAGTCAATACAAATGACATTAAAAAAATATGGGCAGAAGTAATAGTAGAAAACTTCCCAAATATGAGGAAACAATCTGACATTCAGGTAATTGAAGCATAGAGAACGCCAAGTAACCTCAAC
>NW_004524659.1:1207979-1210087 GCF_000260255.1 Octodon degus | reverse complement strand
ACTTTCTCTTAGCTCAAAAAAAGAAGGTTTTAGACAAGATATCATGTCTGCATCTTGTACTAGGAATAACTACTACAAAGACAACAATATGCAATGTATTAATTGTTGTAACTGTACTACTAACCTGTTTTGAAACTATCTCTGTTACTTCTTTCTCAATAAAATTATTAAAATTTAAAAATAATTAAAATGCTGCTCAACCTGCCCTCTGCTCCCCTGTTGACGTCCCATACAGCGGGCTCACAGGACAGTTTTTCTTCTAGTGGTACAAATAAAGGCCTGTTGTCTATGTTCTAGAGAGAAGAAAGCTGAAATCCAGTCACAATTCCCTTGCTGGTTGGCCTTAGGACTCCCCACATCGACCCCTTATAACTTCAGGGAGTCTGAGGTTGCCTTTCTTCTTCTCTGCACTCAAACTTCCTGATTTCTCTATCCAACTTCTCCACCCAACTTCCCCTCTTTCAGGGAAAGCAGTCCTTTCCTCTGGTTCTAGGCAAATCCTACCACTTGAGCCCATGGCAATCCTCACACAGGCTTCACTCACTGGGATCCACATGCGTTCTCCTCATTGGCTGTTTGCAACACCAAACCAAAGCCTCTACTCTGGGCCAATTCTACCAGCTTCTAGTGCAAGATACCTCAGTCCCTCAGTGATTTCCTTCCCCCTAAGCATTTGCTACCTGGCCTCCCCGCATCTTTTCTACCACCAAGCAGTGTCCTGATCACACAACCCTTGAAGCTCATCTATCTAGAAGAGTCACCCAAACCATGGACCAGAGCTCCTCTGCTCCCTACAATCTCCACACAGCTCCAAGCACCAGATCCTGATCTCTTCTAGGCATTCAGATCATACTCCTTGCCCCTCTGCTGTGAGTGAGACTGAGACACTAATCAGGTACTTGTACTTGTACTTGTAAGGCTTATTGAAGTCAGTAAACATGACAGCCGTCCATCTAGGACTAGACAGGAAAAGTAAAGAGAGGTAGACAGTAAACAATAGAAATCATAGTTTCAAAAAAATTGTAGCTTCAAGATGCAGAATTATCCAAGGTTACAATTATATTGTTTTCCTTTCCAGGTTACTCCTAAATTCCAAAATCTTAAAAATAATTCAATAGGTTGTACTTGTGCCCTTTTCCTGTAATGTGGGCTTTTCCCATGGGCCCATACCTGGAATCCTAGCATTCTGGATGGCTGAGCAGGAGGATCACAACTTTGAGCCCACCCAGGCAATTTGTGAGACCCTGTCCAAAAGTAACAATATAGAAAAGGAACTAGAACTGTAAATAAAGACAAAGGCCCTGCTTCCTTCTTCAGCAGAGAAAGAGAGACACAGAGACAGAGACAGAGACAGAGAGACAGACAGAGATAGACACAGAGACACAGAGAGAGAAACAGAGACAGAGACACAGAGACAGAGAGAAAGACAGAAACAGAAAACAGGAGGAGAAACACAAGAGACAGAAATGAAATGCAGCTCAGCCCATGGGACTAACTGATGGGTTGATGTCATGTGTAAGCGTGAGCCACTGAGGCTGAGCACTAGGCAATGGAGTGACATGCCACCATTACCAACTGCTTATGCCCAAGTGACTGGAAGCTGCCATGAAGCACATCAAACACCTTCAGGTTTGGAGGGCCTCAGGAGCTGTCTGGGATGGGGCTTAAAGTTTTGTGCACAGCAAGTTTAACAAGTCAGCACACTCAGTCTGTCGTTCCTAGTGCCCAGGTCACTGCGCGTCTGCAGACAGCATGAGCTACTGTGTTACGAGAGCTGACATTGTCGCCTTTGAGCCCTTCCTTTCCAGTCACCTTTCTCCCAGTGCACACAGCACTGCCAGTCCCAGGTGAACAGGTGCTGCAGAGAAGCCAGGATGCTCTCCGCTTCCTTCTAAGCCTGTGCATCTGGAGGCCAGCTGCACATAGGGGTCTCGTTCTACACCGACTCTCAGGAAGTCAGCTTGAGCTCCTTGCAGTTGTTGCTCTCATATTTTCTTTCAATCATCTGAACCTGTAAAACTGTGTATGAGCCAAAAGCTAAGTGTCACATGTCCTTGAATGGGATTTCAAGGAAATAATGCAGTTTTCTTCATTTACTTCTTTACCCT
>NW_004524659.1:1151876-1207828 GCF_000260255.1 Octodon degus | reverse complement strand
GCATGTGGTGCTGGGGGATTGAACCGTGGTCCTTGTGCTTTGCTGAGCTTGTTCTAAGTAGGTGCTTTAGACCACTGAGCCATCTCACCAGCCCATTGTGCTGTTTTCAAGACAGATGTCTCGACTTCACATGGCAATGCTGCACGGTGTCAAATGGGCAAAACCATAAAATGGGACAGAGGGCGAAGAGGTCCCTAGTCCCAACTGGCCCTTTGCGTGCACATAAAGCCTATGGGAACTACACTGCTTCCCACACAAAGAGACAAGCTAAATTTGATCTTTATCCTTACAGATCCCATAAGCATTATCCCTGGAGGAGACCTTGATGCAGGCCAGCATCTTCATTTCTCTTAATGCCGAACATTCAGCCCAAAGAGAATGTTGAGCTCTTCAAGGTCGCACAGCCAGTAAGTGTGATGAGACCTGACTTCTCTTAATCCACAATCGCTGCCTGGTCCCTAGCCTCACTCTGCCTTTCATTAACAAGAAAAACATCCCAGTGGAACCCAGAATGATGAGTCCATAATGAGCTACGGCAGCATGAGTGAGATGTGACACTAGGGAGAATCGCCCACGTGGATGAGGTAGCTACTCTGCACCAGGGAAGCTCTGTCACAGTCCATCTACCAGCTGCACCTGTGGTGGAAGCACTGAAGGCATTGAAATGACCCCTCCTACACTGCTGTCACCCTGACTCCAAAGGGCAGCCAGGACTAAGGAGAGAAACTTGCTCAGGATGGAGGCCAGGAAACAGCAACAGAGAAGCTGACATGCTTGGATTGGGAAAGTGGTGCCAGCCTGGGCTTCGTCAGCTGCCCCACTCAGCTGTACCTCCACCAACCTGTGTTCAGAATGTCTGTGATTGCCAGGGATATAGCTGAGCAGCACAGTGCCTGCCTGGTCATGAGTTCAATTCCCAGTACCAAAAAAAAAAAAAAAAAAGAAAGAAAGAAAGAAATCTATTAACAAGTATTATCCAAACACCATGCAAGGTGCTTAAAACAATCACTCAGAGATCAATGACATTTTAAGGTTGCACATTGTGTGCATTCCAAGGCTTAATTATTACCATAGCTACTTCATAATAAATTCTATCTATACTTCTACATGGCTCTCTATGCATTTTTTTTCTTTTTTGTATTTTAGGGAAGGGCCTACAAGGTGTTCAGGATCTCCCTACTAGATTGGACTCATAGTGATCCACCCATTTACAGCCTCCCAAGAGCTGAGATTACAGGCGACACCACCACGCCCAGTCTCAATTGCCATCTCAGCGTGCTGTAGGGGCGGGGCTGGCACGGTGTCTATGCATCTTGACTGAATTCTTTCATCAAAGGCCCAAAGAGCAGGGAATCAAAGACAGAAACTGTTTCCTCACTGCACCCAGCACAGAGACACAGGACTGGGCTCAACCCACCCTAGGAGCATCCTTGGATGACTTCCTTGCCAAAGTGGAGTATCCACTCCTGCTCCTGGTGGCTTTCCTCATTGAGACCCTTGCATCCTCTGCTTTCAGCTTGTGTCTGGGGTGTGAGGATGTTGGAAGATAATCCAGTGCTTTTCAGGATTCTTCACTTATGTAAGTCCATCGATTCTTCTGTGAGTCAGATGGTTCGCCACAAGCTCAAGTCACTGGTCATCAGGTGTTCTTTCTAACATGACATATTTTGAAAAGTAATGGCACCCAGAGTGGGACCCTCTCAGACAAACCTTGGCCTGAGGAACACTCATTAACTGTTCTGTGATTTGTAGAAAGCTCCATGAACTTACTCCACCGGACATTTCCAAATTTTCTGCAAGCTGACAGGTGGGGGCAGATACACGGCAGCTTGTGCTAACGTGAACACTCACGTGCCCCGGCAAGTCTTGCTCTTCCATGGCCCACAGAAAGCCATAAAAGTTAGAAACCGACATGGGAGCACACACTTGTAATGCCAACACTCTGGGAGATTGAGGAAGGAGGATCACAAGTTTAAGCCCAGCCTGGGCAGCTTAGAGACTTAATGAGATCCTGTTTCAAATTTTAAAAAATAAATAAATAAATGAATGAATAAGGGCCAGGCAGATAGCTCAATGGATTAAAGTGCCTGCTTAGGCAGATTCAGGGGTTGGGGGTTTGAACCATGGTCTGCTGTGCCAGCCCCACCCCCAAGGCTTGCTGAGACAGAGACTGAGACTGGGTCCCAGCGTTTGAGAGGCTGAAAACAGGAGAATCACTGTGAGAATGATCTGTGTAGTGAGACCCTGTAGACCTTGTACTAAATGAATAAAAAAATTAAATAAAAATAAAGAAAGAATGGACAAATAAAAATTAAAGGCTGAAATGTAGCTCAGTGTGAAACCCCTGCTTTCAATCCCCAACACCAGTAAAAATAATAATAAATAAATAAATAAATAAATAAATAAATAGGAAAATGTGATCACAACCTGTTCCTGAGTGATTCATATCAGGTCGCCAGCGTTGAGGTGGCTCTGCCAAAGGCACTCAGCATTCTCAGGCTCTTGTGGAAGAAAGTCCGCCTCCTGTTCGAGAAGTTGCAATGATTCCACTGACATGCTAAATGGTGGCATCTGAAAATTTGGACAACTACAGCTACTCCTGATTGTGAAATGCACTGCTGTGACCGCAAGATGGAGAAACCATTTCAGAGCCTTTAACAACCCGTAAGACAGATTGTCTCATTACCTCGTGGGAACCTCATCCTGTCCAGGCAGAAACCCATTCTATTTTCAACTCTTGCAGTCGGATCTCTTAGGCTACTGATGCTAATCATAGTAGCGCTGGGTTTTAATATACAGGCACCAGCTGCCAGAGGATTTTCCTGCTTCCCTCTGCTAATTTAATTTCCAACCTGCTGCAAACCAAGGAGGTGCTTTTATCAAGTCATGTTTTATAACTATTGGGGGTGTAGGAGGCAAAAATCAGCATTGTCATCTCATTGTAATTTCATAGACTGCTGCTATTTCCTTCTGCCCAGAAGAATTGAATCCTTCAAGTTAGACTGTCTTAAAGGTCGCATAATCATGTGTTGATGATTTATGTATTTGCCAGTATCTGTCAGTCCAGGCATAACATATGGCAGGGAGAAAGCAGAGGGATTGCACCAAACTGTTCAGGCTCAAGAGGTTCCTTCCCAATCAGTTTTCTTTGCATCATTTTTCTCATTAAGGAGGCAGGTTTGATTGCAGCAGATAGTGAAGATCCTGACACATACCCATAGTTGTTCACACCTTGTGTCTCTCACTCCATGCTTGCTTAAAAACATAGCTAGCAGACAGATACTTCAAGTTTTGGTTGTATGCCAGAAAAAGTGAACTGACAGATATGTAGGATAACCAAGCCCATGGAAATATCACAGTAAAAGTTCTGGCCAGAGGGGTGACTCAGCAACGAGTATCCTCAAGATCCTGAGCCAAAATGTATAAGGACTAGACTAGGTAGAATCCTACCATCCATTTTCTTGCACTACAGCATTCGATCAATCAGAACATATGTATCTAGACCTTCATGGCTTACCCTCCATGGAAATCCTAATTTTTTCATTGAGTAACTTCTTTAAGTTGGATTCCATTGAAGTAATACACAAGAAACTGTAAATTTCGTGAAGCACCTAAGGCTGTGGAGGTCAAGGGTCATTACGGAACCCAAGGCACATCTTTGAACTTCTCTGAGTCCTAGCTTCTGCATCTGGCAAAATCCTTGCTCCCCAAAGAGATAACAAAGATTGTAGCTACTATCTAAGTGAGTTACCTATAACTTCTGCATGTGCAGTCTCAATTTTCCCTCCCCTGGTAATAGCACCTCCATTTTCTTTTGGGATAGTCATTGTCACTTATTCTCAGCTCTATAGGAAAAAAGAGTGAGGGCAGAGTGTGGCCTTGGAAGGATTTTGGAGTCAGGCATGGGACTCAGGCCTGCACCTTCAGGTTTTCTGCCCACCTGGATGTGCTGTGGGTGCAGGGGTAGCTGATGACCCAAGGGTCTCTAATGAGAATCAGCCCCATGATTTTCTTTCCTTCTTAAACATAGAGTGGTGTTGTTTCAGACAAACAGAAGTCCAAGTACTTGCTACACCTTTCCCATGGCTGATCTCAGTATTCTGAAGTATCCTAAGAATGCTACCTCTTCTGACCCAGTGCTATAGGGAATGAATATAGCTCTGGTTTCACAGGGATCAAACCACACAATGGAAAATGTTGACTTCTTCCAGAGACTCTTTGGTTCAAACCATTTCCCTTCAAAGGCCTGCTATGTACTGATGGCTTTCTACTGTGCACACCGGAGACTGTCCTATGAAGACTTTCTAAGGTGCACCAGATGCCCTCCCCAGGAGAGGCAGCCACTGCTGGGAAGCTTAGAGACACAGAAAAACCTTCACATAATGATGAACAGGGATGAATGGTAAATGCCCCAGATTCAAATACCCTTGAGAGGTGTAAGTCACAGACATGTGTTTCATCTTGTCCTATACAGTTTCCAGAGCCTTAAGCTTCAGTTGTCCATAGCAGTGACCTGCTGTTTCATATACAATTCATTGTCTCTTCCCTCTTCTGTCTCTCTTCTTCTCACCTGTACTTTCTGGCATCCACTTTCAGATATTTTTCTTGCACTAAAATCTTTATTCCAGGGACTATTTTGGGAGAAGTCATAACAAAGTCACTTGAGATTCAGAGACAATGAGGCTACTCCTGGATGGAAACACAAAGTGAAATGTTAGGGTGGCTTGATAGTACATCTGTAATGCCTCTGATATGCGAGTTCAGTAAAGTTCTGTTTCACAAATTGATTCTAGGGTCCCACTATAAAAACCTTGTTAAATTATTTTACTGACGTGTCTTACTCCGTTATCTATTGCTAGGATAGATACCTAAAAGTAGACATTTACAGAGAAAAGAACTTCCCAGAGGTAGGGAAGTTCACCATGGGGTGGCCACATCCAACAAAAGTCTTAGGCTTCATTTTCTCCTGACCCAGTGTGTCCAGCTGCCACCAGAAGTTGCTAATGTAGCTTTTAAACATGTTGCTCATGTTACTCCATGACATCTCCTACTGCTGCAGGAGGCTCCACTTGGTCTCCAGAATCTTTCTCTGCTGCTCCAGAAACCAAACCTTGTCAATGAAGGAGGTGAAATTTTTGTTGAGGTTCTTGATCTGCTCCTTCTTCTGATATGCACAGCCTGGATGTTGGGATCCGCCTCCAGGTGCAGGGGGTTCAGCAGGCTCTGGTTCACCTGGACGGGTGTGATGCTCTCCACGCCACCAGCTCCGCCATAGCCACCCTGCCCCAGGCCGCCCCAGAAGCTGCCGCTGCTGCCCACTTGGCAGAATCTGGAGGAGGTGAGGCAGGAAGCAAGCCTGCTTGTGTAGGAAAGGCTGCTGAAGGCCCGGGGACCAGAGGTGGACACCTTATAGGACTTCTCAGTCACTCTTATGGACATGGTGGAGACTGGAATGGAAACAGGCAAAATGAAGATGGAGACTGGAGAAGTATGCTGGCAGCCACTTCTGGACAGTCAAGAGACTTATTCATGATAAGACTGCTGATAAATTTCATACTCTGGCTGATTTAAGCCAGGTAGTATATGTTCTTAGCCCTATGGGAACCTACCTTTGTGAAGGTAAAATTTCTGAGTATAGGACCTGAGATCCAGAAGTTGACTGTTCCTCCTATTCCCTTCTCTAAAAGTCCCAAACTGATCAAAACTATGAACAGTATTGGTATGGGATACTGGAATGCTCATGAGAACACTTAGGGACTGCAGGACCTGGAATCAGTACAGAGACCACACAGGGCAGGGAGTAGCACTGCAGACCATTTATTTATTTATTTATTTATTTATTTGTTTGTTTGTTTGTTTGTTTATTGTATTTTTAAAGGGTCTACAGGGTGTAGTAGATCGGACTCATAGTGATCTGCCTGTTTACAGCCTCCCAAGAGCTGGGACTACAAGTGCGTGCCACTGTGCCTAGTCTATACTTTCAGCGGAGTTGACATTTTCTTTCAAGTTTTTTTTTTTTCTGGTACCAGGGATTGAACTCAAGACCATGTGCTTGCCAAGCAGGCATTTATGCTCCTGGGCTATATTCCCAGCCCCCTTGAAGATCTTTTAAAGTGGGATATTTTCCCATGAGCTTCTCTGTCAGCTTATTTACAGAATAGAAATAAAGGGCTTATATCTAGTAAAATTTCAGTTACTGTTTGCCATTGTTGTTTGCCTAGGTCTTCTAAACACAAGTTCTTAGTCTAACAGTCAATGAATCCTACTATGCAGAAGAATAACCGGGAGAATTTGTAGCTGTGGATTGTTCAGTCCTTTTACTTGACATAGATAAGTTTCATGAGGAGAACAAGAATCCACAGGAGAGTGCATAGATTATGAGCTCAAAGAATCTTATAAAAATTACATTAAAATTTCTGAAGTGACAAGGAACACCCATTAGCAAAGTGATCAATGGACCCTGGCCTTCTTAAAATAAGTGTAAATAGTAATGAGTCCCAGGGATAGAGCCCTAGATGATCCCTGCCAATCATTTTTGTTGGTCTCCCCATAAGCACAGATATTTTACAGCCCTCCACAGGAAGCTGAGTTAACTGCAATAAAGTCTAGAACATAGTGACTGCCTACTATACAGGAAAGCTATCCTTCTGAGGCCTTCTGCGCCTTCTGCACTGGGTCCTCCTGACTGCTGGCTATTCTTTCTACTTCATTAATCAGAGAAATGAGGCTGTGAGAGTTGCCTGAAGTTATCTCATTGCATGAAGTTTGAATTCCTGAAGCATCTCAAGCTCTCCAATCCCAAGCCTAATGAGCATAGTTAGTATAGCACTAGGTATTACAACTGGTAATGTAGACCCAAAATTTCTAGCCATGTCACATACCTGTTCCATATAACCTGCCCTTAAATGACATATGGCCTGTTGGCCTAAGTGTCAGTTATTTTTCCTATTATAACTCAAGATTTTATGTAACTGAAGGCACATGACAAATAAAAAAGGAGGATCTGCCGAGTCCATTGATGTGTTTAATGTATTAGTGAGTTTTTTCACTGTTGGAACAAAGTACCTAACCCATAGAATTTAAAGGAAAAACAAGTTATATTTTGGCTTATGGTTTCAGAGGTTTATGTCTATAGTTGGCTGGCTCCACGGCAAAAGCAACACAGCAGAGGAAAGCTGCTCACCTGATGGCAGCCAGGATGCAGAACGAGAGGAAGAGACAGCGCTGCACCCTGGGGACCCACCTCCTCCAGCTCAGCCACACCTCCTCCATTCAGCTATGAGCCCATCGAGATTAATCCTCTGACATGTGTAGCATTCTCATGATCCTTTCAAAAGCTCTGAACACATGAGTCTCTGAGGCGATATTGTAGACCTAAACCATAATATTTAATTTCTAACAAATAAATGAGACAGATAATGAACATGATATTTCAAAGGCATCACCCTGAGGTCCTGTGAGAAATTTTTCCAATGATATGGCTGTTATAAATGATATTTTGGGACCTCCTTCTCTTGATATAGTTTCCAGACTGTCTTTCTAACTTAACAAAGAAGCTGGGATATTACTTTCTAGTTAATTCTTCTGTTAGATCAAACTGATATTATCCAGTTTGCATACTCTTTGAAGACATTTTGGCTACTCCCTGGGTATTAAAGCTTCTTTCAAAATATATATCTGTCTCCATGGAGAAGAGCCCAAAGAGTGACTAGTAGATAATAATGATTATTTCCACCTTCACTGTACAAACTACTATAAAGGAAAGATGTATGTTAATTAGATGTTTGGGGCTACATTTACAAAAACAAAGCTCACAGATGTCAAGCAGTATGTGCGATATATGTACCATTTGATGCGGCAAGCAGAATAGAGGAGGAAGTTACTAAAACTGGGTCAAATCAACTGTGCAACAACGTTTTCAAGGATTTATATCATTTGCACCTTCCTGTTCTGTCAATCCCAACTCGTGGTTTCAGCTTCCTTTCATGGCCCCAGTAGAGTGGCCTGATTCCTGACTCGCATTGTCACAGCCCTTGGTGCAGAGGCTGAAAAGGAAATGTTTCCTCCAAAAACCTTGTTTTATTTTTTCAGCTTTATTACCATATAGAGAAAAGAAAACCATCTACATTTGAATTTTACAACATGATGTTGTGATATATGCACACATTATAAAATTAGTACCAAAATCAAATTAATTAATATATACATATACATTACTTCACAGTTTCCTTTCTCTCTCTCTCTCTCTGTCTCTCTCTCTTTCTCCCTGTTGCTCTCTCTCTCTTGTGTCTCTCTCTTAGAAAATTTCAAATATACAAAACATTTTTAGCCATACCCTATATAAATCAGCAAAATTTAATCATCTTATAACTGAAAATCTGTACCTTGTGACCAATATCTCTCCATTATCCCCCACCTACTGCTCAACAACTACAGTTCTACTGTCCTCTTCTGCGCCTGACATTTCCATGTTCCTCAACTAAGTAAGGTCATGCAATATTTGATCTTCTGTGTTAGCTTTATTTTATTTACTGTGATGTATTCCAGGTTAATCCTTATCATTGTAAATGGGGAGATTTCTTTCACTTTTTAAGATTCTATCAGAAATGTCCCCCTTCTGCTCCCAGATACCTTCACTCCTTCATGTCTCAGTGTCCAGATCTATATTTCTATTTCTTGCTTGTCCTAAGCTTTCCTGTGGCAAGAAGAATAGAGTTAACATGAACACTTTAGACTACTTCATCTTATTGAACTGAATGAGGGAAAGGGCCCCTACCTGAGTAAATGGCCTGGGGAAGGGCAGGCATATAGATTGCTGTATTTCTCTCAGGAGAGATTGCAGAATATTCTAGAACTTAAAAACCTCTGAAGGAGATGCCTTTGGATATTGAATCCCTGGGGAGCTTCTTTTAAAATGAGGCAAATTACTATAATGGTTACAATACAGAGAAATCTCAAGTTATCAAAATTAGAGATAGTTATTTAGTTGGGATTATGAGGTTATAAAGAATAAAAACTAACTTTAGCCAATTTAAACAAGGAAAGATAGATGCAAAAGATGTATTGGAGCCCATAGAGCAAAAAATAATGCTGCAACTCCAAGATGAGTAAAAGACAAAGGCCAGGGTGTTCTAAGGGCCTTGCAGAGAAAATCGTATTGGCCAACCTCAGCCATCTAACACGGCTCACTTGGACAGGAGCCAAGACCGAAATCATTACCCCAAGACAGTCTTCTTAGATGGGGAGATGATTCCCTAAAAGGAAAATATAACACAATTACAGAAAGGGACTTCTAGCCAGGTGGCCTCATGTAACAAATGGGCAGCACAAAGGCCAAGGAGTGTCTGTGCACATTCACAGATCCTGAAGACTAACTCAGCAAATCCAAACTTGGGGCTTGAGAAGTTGGGAGTGTCTGGATTTACCAGGGCTCCTGTGAGCCTCAGAAAATGGGCATCAATCCTCAGAGTATCCTATGTAGCACCTAAAGCTGGCCAATAGGAAAACTCTAATTGCTAGACCAAGACATCCTCTCCTGTGTTTACTGCTTGGTCCTGCTCTGGAGAACTCGTCCAACAGGGCTCACCTCCCCAGAAATTCCTGCACAATTGAGTCCTATCTCTGGGCATGTTCATCAACGTTCTGTGGAAAAATGGAAGTGAAAACATCTTTTAAGCATTTGCTCCCTGTAAAGAGGAAAAGAGCATCCATCATTTCCTATAGGAATCAACAAGGGAAATGAAGTACTTTTAATCTTGTAACCGTGTCTCCATATCACCAATAGTGTAGTATGAAAAAGTCTAAAAGCCAGCATTTTGACTGATTTGCCCAGCACTAAGTAGAGCAATCAACTAGGAGAAGCCAGAAAGCTGTCACACAGGACTAATCTCAGTAACCATAGCAACCTGTACACATCTCACCTTAACCCTGATAGTTATCTGAGTAACATTTTTAAAGTAATTATGGGATTTGCTTTAACATCAAGCAACAAACAGAATCTACACAGAAAGGCTTTGAAAAGCTTAGGAAAACTTGGTTTTTATGAGATTTGAACTCCATACGCAGACCCTTCTAGGAAGTAAAAGTGGTATAACAGAGTTACCCGGTGCCCGATCCATGGTATCATTAAAGCATTAGATGTTTTATTGCATGTGTGAATGCTACCCATCCTTAGAAACCAATAGCATCCTCCAACTCCACTTCTTCTCCTCAGAGTAAAAGTTCAACCAACTTGGCATCAAAAGCAGAACATTCTGAATTATCCTCTTGGCCCACTCAACTTATTAATTTTCCGGAGGAAAAAATATTTCCTGATGTTCTTGCTACAATGATAAAGGAGTGCATTGTTTCAGCTGGAACGGGTCCCATAAAAGTTAGATGTTTTTGACTTGCCCAGTGAAGGTAGAGGGCACTGATCTCGTCTGCCGGTGAAGTAAGGCAATGCTGCCTCCATCACTCAGTTCAAGGAAGAGCCCGGCACTGAGATCCCCTACGGCTGGCTGCCGAGACGAGGGATAAATGATTTTGCCTCTTTATTTGCTATGCCAAGGAAAGATAATGCAGCACATTCTGTTAACATTTGTCACTGAAGCACAGTCCCCTCCAGGGATAATATGTAGAAGCAGCAAGGACCTAGTGTTTCCAATTAATCAGGGCCAGGATTACTCATGCAAGAAATGAAAGGGAAAATTTAATATTTGGAAATTGAGTGAAAGTAGTAGCCAAGTCTAATTAAAACACACTTTCTGCTTTTAATTTACATGACAGGATGCATTTTGTTAGTCACCTTGGTTTGGGTTGTGTTTCTCTCGCTCTCAGACTACTCAAGGCAAAAGAACTCAGGACACATGCAAGAGATGACTTCTGCTAATGTCCTTGGGAGAAGGCTGAAAACAAGGTGGAGTGAAGAAGGTGAGCTCTGCAACAAGTCTGCGTGGCTGGTGGCCACCTTCTTCTTTCTGGGTTTCAGTATGGCCTCTAATTCTGTCTCCTTGCCCTAGAATATCCCCTAGTGGTCATAGGTATCAGAACTGGATCTGTACTTCCAACTGCAGTGCTTACAACTCTGCTGTTGACTCCAAGGTGGAAGCATGACAGCAATCTTGGGCCTGGGCAAAGCTCTTTTAGTAATTATTCAGTGGTTAGAAGCACTGTACCTTTCATCCTGGTAAGAACTAAGACACCTCCATTTGGGTCCTAGAGATCACAGTGAGGACATGCCATAGCCAAAAATCTCCTTCCAACAGGTGAACTAGTACACAATATGTCATCCTTAGCAAATGTAGAAGATACCAGATTTGTTATGCATAATTAGTTTTATCACTTTATAAAATAAAATCTCAGATCCCTGGTTTCCAGGGAAATAATTACAATTGCAAATGAAGTGGCATCTTTGAAGGAGAAGGTCTTCACTGTAAAAGTAACTGCAGACTCCCATGGTGTCTCTGGTACAGTTGGAGCCCTGGCTGAGCTCAGCTCTGGGCAGTTAGAAAGTCTGTTATGTCCCCAGATGCCAACACGTGTGGTAGATGGCACATATAGACTCATTTGCTTTTCTTTCTCTTTCAGTTTACAGAAGATGTCTTAGAGTGTTGAATCTTTACAGAGACCCGGACCAGACAAGGCGGTACAAACTGGTGAGTTCACAAGAGCCTCACAACACAGTTCACATGTATACACATGCAAGTGGAAGAACTCAGCTTAGAGAAAGGTACAGGCACCTCAGCCAGTCACAAACCAAGACCAGGATTCCAGTGTGACCAAAAGGGGGTCAGCTATTCCCAATTTCCAGGATATTATGGATGACAGAAGACAAACAAGTTCTAATGCTGAGTAAGGTCAGACAAAAAATACTCTGACTGCAGATCTTCAGAATACATGAAACTAAATAGAGTTTAATCTGAATTGTTACTCTTCAGATGATGCTTTAGGTATCTTTTAGACACAACCATGACTTCACAGAGAGGTAAGAACAGAATAATTATAAATGCATCCTTATGGCTATACAGGAACATATACTTACATACACACAAATAGATAGATAGATAGATAGATAGATAGATAGATAGATAGATAGATAGATATCTCCATTTCTATGTAATACTGTGAAACTTCTTCTCAATTAAAATCACTCCAGCTACTGCCAAGCACATCTTCCTTAATGATGCCTGCATCAGAGAATATATAGGTGCTGTCAAAAACTCAAATGTGAGCACATCACCACACTGGGTTCTAATTTAAAATGAGTCATTGTCATATATTTCTCTGTGAGTCTTAAGAGTTGCTCTTGTCCTTTTCAATTTTATCCAGGCTCAACCTAGTGTCACCTCCAGTTTTAAGCAGTAAGATCAGACTCATGCTGTCAGGGAGACTCCTGTTGAAGTCTAGTTTTCACAGTCCAGAGGAATGGGTAGTCTTGATCAGTCCTGGCCCGATTTGATTTGGCAGATGTGGGGCAGGGGGCTGTGGGTCTCCACAGATAGCAGAAAGGGCTGTAATGATCACACACTGTCCCTAGTTAAAACGTTGCACTGCTATCTTCTTTTTTCTTCTCTCTCTCTGCCTGAAGAGTAAAAATTCAGATTAAACTCTTTCTTTAGTCTGTCTCTATCTGTCTGTCTATCTCTGTCTGTCTGTCTGTCTGTCTGTCTGTCTCTGTCTCTCTCTCTCTCTGTGTCTCTGTCTCTGTCTCTGTCTCTCTGTCTCTGTGTCTCTGTATCTCTCTCTCTCTCTCTCTCTCTCTCTCTCTCTCTCTCTCTCTCTCTCTCTCTCTCTCTCTCTCTCTCAATCTTTCCCCCTCTCCCCTCCCTCTCTCATGTCTCTAAATTTCCCAGCATTGGCTCAGATTGTGACCTTCTTGCTTCAGCTTCCCAAAGTGCTGAGATTACAGGCATGTACTACCACACCTGGTTGCTCATTTTTAATTTATTTATTGGTAGATATTGTACATCTTTATGAGGCACAGTACATGTTTCAGCACATTTATACATGGTGTATTGACCAACTCAAGGGGAAATGTATTATTTCTGTTCTATTCCATACATTCACTATTCCATATATAGGAAAAGGTCAAGACTGCCTGGACCCTCACTTTGCTGTCTGTCTTTCCAACCAGGAAGCAAGTGTTTTAATGTCTCTTCTTTCATTAGAAGCAACTCCTCCAGCCCAAGACTGCTACAGCTGCCTGTACTCATCACCTAAGGTCTCTAATGTGATTCTCAGAGCCAAAAATTCATGAACTTTTCCTGGCAAGCACAAGGTCCTGAGTTCAATCCCCGGTACCACAAAAAAAGAAAAAAAAGTTCATGACTCTTCTAGAGCCCCTCCACACTGTTCTCCTGGGCCCCCATCTCTGCCTCAGCTATTTCCTAACCCCATAGGAACCATGGTCTCCTTGGCCTCCTTGCTCCACACAGAGATACAGTGGCAGAGATGAAGAGCAGAAGTCATGAGTATCTCAGAATATGCCTTCAGGAAGCATTGTCCTCTCCCCTTGGGGCTGATTGCTGGGAACCACATTACCCCAAATCCCTCCTGATCCCAGAGGTACCAAGAGGCAGGCAGATGAGACTTACCAAAACATTCACATATCAGAAAAGCTCCCCCCAGAGAACAGTTTACTTAGAAGAAACAAATGAAAAGACCACAGTCGTGTTGATTATTGCTTAAAAGCTGATGTGGTAAATAATGCTGGGAAAACTCATTATTTCTGTTTATTCACAACTTACTCCAATTACACCCTCCTCCTCAGAGTAGCTGATCTTTTCCTTCTTAACCTTTCTGTGTCAGTGCCCAAGTCAGCCACATGAAGTATAGATGCTGGTTTCACAGTCACCAGGTGTGGGGAGCCAGGCAGCCTGGGGCTAGGGCCTCGAGTCCATGTTGCTGTAGATCTCAGTCCTGGCCCCCTACCTATGCTGTGTTGTTGGGCCACACACACACACACACACACACACACACGTTCCCTCCCCACCTTGCAGATATCTGCCCCACAAGATCCCCTCCATCGCTGTCACCTGGAGGAGGCAGGGTGCTCCTCTGACAGTGAGCTTTATACCCAAACCTTTTCTTTCTTCACACTCTTTGGATAAAATAATTAGAATTCATTTCCATAGCTCGAGCTTCTCGGACTCTGCCAACTGCCTGTAAATCAGAATGCTGTGAGGAGAGCAGAGAAACCTTTTCTGAAATCAAGATAAATTCGGCCCATGGTTTCACCTTTGTTTACACACTTAATAATGTGCTCCCCACACCTGGCTGCACAGGCCGCGTCACAGCATCTGCCACACATGCAAGTCTGCCATTGTCTACTCTGTGGATGGCCAAGTGCTGTGCGTGTCTTGTGTGTGTGGGGGTGCCTCCGTTTCTTCCTAGTAACACTCCCAAGTGCTGTTCCCTACAGCAGTAGCACACGGGGCGCTGGTTTCTCCAGAAGAAACCCATTCCCCTTACTTGCCCTGTTTCCCATGTGGGAGCCCCCTTCCCAGGAACCCTACAATTTCCTGTCCTTCTGAGGACTCCTCAGCACTTCTGTCATCTCAACATGTTCTCCTCCATGGCTTTGGCTTGCTTTTCAGATCATGAAAAAAAAAAAAAATTAAGTAATGGTGATGAGGATACAGGCACCATGGGGGGAGTAGGTCAAACCTGACTTTATAAAGTACTGCAGGCACCTCTATACACGCAAACTTACACAAGCGCAACTGCACAGAAACACAGAAAGACATCCTTGCCTAACTCCATGGGCACTGACAACAAATTTGCTTCTCTGATAAAGGTATGGCATTCTCCCTCCAGGTATCGCTCTAGACGCAACCAGGCTGAAGACCACCTGGCACTCATTTACAGCCAAGTAGATCATAAAATATCACCCCCCTGTCCCCAGGTACGAATTGTTCTGGTTGGGTGCTTTGCAAGCCAGCAGTTCCAAACTTTTTGGCCCTAAGGACCTGTTTCGTAGAACAAAAGACAGAGTTGGAGAGGGTGCTTTTGCTATAACTCAAGCACATTGAATTTGTTGTGCATTTTGTTTCTGCTATTATTACATTAGGAGCACAGAATCTAAATCCCTCTCGTGTTCACAGCAGTGCTTGGACTCCTGTGAGAACCTAGCATGGCCGATGATCTCTTAGGAGGTGGAGCTCAGCGGATGGGGGAGCCAAAGGGACAGCTGAAATACAGATGCTACAGAGCCAGCTCACCTTCCTGTGTCCCTGTCCCTAACAGCCATGCGCCCTTAGTAGTCCATGGCCTGTGAGGTAGAGACTCCAGTTCTAAACCACCTTTTCTTCTCCCCAGATATTCACAATTTAGCAGCTCTTCTATGTTGTTAATTTAAAGAAAAAGAATGAAACAAGATTCAGTTCTTGAAACTAGAAAAATAGGTGGCAGACCTTTCACTCTTCACTGTTTGTTTCAAGTGGCTTGTTTATACTTGTAACCCAGAGAAGAGGAACTGAGATGCTTTCTGCTCAGGGATGTGGCCTGGGCCCTCTCTGTACCTCTAGGATTGATGGCAGTGGCACTTGGAAACTCCCAGGTCTTGATTCAGGTGGGAGCAAAAGGGTGGGTCGCTCCTTCAGTTCCTACACAGACTTCATGGTGCTGCTCCTGAAATGGATATTGCCTTGTTTTCATAGATCAGCCACACCACATTTGGAGGAACAGAATAGAAATGAAACTAGAATAGAAGGGAGTCATGCCAAAGATGATAAGGTCAGACACACCGAGTGGAGAAGTTTAATGAGAGGAAGGACCAGTGACAACGTTGGACTGGAGTAAGTCATCAGCTCTTAACTGGTGATTAGGACCACTGTAGCCTTGAAGTAGCCTGTCCTTGGGGACTAAGATTATATTTATCCCACATTAATTGATTGTTGAAGCTTTCTCTGCTATTATAGGATAATGAGATACAAGGGGCTGTGTCTTGTGGCCTGGGCTACACCAGTCTCTTTGGACCACCCTGACAGGTTCTTGAGCTCTGGCACCTGTATAGCCAGGCAAGCACACAGCAGCATCAAAAGGAGGAGATCTGGAGGACTGCAGTGAACCCCAAAACTCCACTCTTTCATAAAATCAATGAAAACATAGCAAAATTTTGTCGGAAAGAACTTTTTCACAACTCTGGAAATTAACCAAAGCCTTACAGCACAGCCTGGGAGTTTCTTGTTTTTGCAAGAAAAACAGCTAAATCTCAGTAAAAACAAGGCGCTTTGTAGCATTTTAGCTTCCTCATCTTATCCTCCCTCCCCAGTGACTTGGAAAATAGCAGCTTGTGTCCCCTTTAGTGAAGGAAACAGAATAAAACCTCATTCCCACAGAACTGTCATTACTTGAGCAGTCTGCTGATTTCCTGGAAGACACAGCTAGAAAGACCTGTGTCTACTCATGGCTTAGTGCTAGAAGGTTGAGGGGAGGGGAAAGCCTTTGTTTTAAGCATTTACTAGCAAGTGTTTGAATGCGACAGCTTCCTGAGCCATGGATAGCCAGTTGGGACAAAGGACAGAAAAAGCACAGAAGAATCTAGTTGTTACATGCCGGTAATCTCAGCACCCTGGGAGGCAGAGGCAAGAGGGTTCAAACCCAGCCCAGGCAGCTGAGTCCCTATCCAAATCAATCAATCAATTAATCAATCAATTGATAGATCAAGGCTGGGGCCATAATTCCATAAGCAACCACTGTGTTCATGCCACAACATTGGGAAAAAAGCATAAAGGAAAAAAATGAGGAATGAGGTGTCTACAAGAGTTTTGAAAAGCCTCACCACACACTCTTCAGACTCCAGGCGACCCATAGTGCTGTCTGTGCATGCGCCCTGGAGAACTGGGGCAGCTGTAAGCTCTCACTTCAATGAACTGGCGAGGATTTCACATAGAAGTGAGAGAACAGCTAGTTGTCTTTATGCGCCTGCCTTATTTCATTTAGCATAATTTGCTCCAGGTTCACCGATATGGTCACCAATAATAGGACTTCCTTCTTTTAAAGAGTAGAACGCTGGATATGAAAGGCAGGAAAGGGCAGGTGTCTCTCAGAGGACAAGAAATCTCATTTGTACTAGAGGCTTAAGCTTTAGGGGTCCACTAACACTGGGATGATGACTATAACAAACAGTTGTACGCCATACATTTCAAAATTGCCGAGGGAGTAGATCATAAATATTTCCAACATACACAGAAGCATATGAAAGGATGGATTAGTTATCAGCTTGATTTATTCATTCCACAATAGAAGCATGCATCAAAACATATTGTATCCCATCAATATAGAGTTATTATTTGTCAATTAAAAGTAAAACTCAAACCATTTTTTAAAAAATGGAATCAAAGAAGGCATTTTCAGGTGATCATGAGTTCTAGGAAGGTTAGCGACTTGGGAAGGCCCTGTGCTCTGGGGCCTTCAGACTCTGCACAGAGGGGAGGTTAAGCTAAGGCAGAGTTCTCGCTGCCTGAGGATGTGTTAAGGGTGCCTTCCCCACACACACAGACCACCACCAGCAAAGGACTCCACCTCAAGATTCCAGATAGTTCAGTAAATCTCTGTCTGCTCTCTGAACTCTGGAATACTAACCTCAAGACAGACTGCAGTGATCACACATGAGGGAACATACCAACGGCACAGAACTAGCTCAGCGAAGTCACTAAGGAGCTGCAGCAATGGCTCAGGGACAGCCTTTAGACAGGGTACAAGAAATACGGATAGGCAGGCCCATGATGAGGAAAATCACAATTTTTTTTCAAACTCCTACTTTTCAGAAAACTGTAACTTCCAGGTCACCATTATCGAAGGCTGTCTACCTCAGGGATCCCTAGACTGGTTCACGATTCTTTTCCTCCAGACCCATCACACCCAGACTAGCTTAAGGAAACTATGCATCCATGAAGTAGCTTACCTGACAGAGGTAAGGCCAGAAACCTGACCTTAAACAATTAGAATGTCACAATCCAAAGAAAGAATGTGTAGGTCATGCTTAAGAAAAGTGAGCTCACAGCTTTCACCTGGAAAAGGGACCATTATCCTTGGGGAGGGGGGCTGGCCATCCTTTTTATTTCTTTTCCTACAAGCTAAGACTGAGTCTGGACTTCCTGTAGAATCATAGATTCCACTGGCTTCCATCCCCTCATGAAAATGATGCTCCTGGTCCCAGAAGGTAAGGAATTGTGGTCTTTGAATACCTGCCCTCCACACCTGAGTGTGCACTTTTCTCCCCCTAAATACACCTCTCTAACGCCTGTCACTGAACAGTCCTGAAAATTCTTTTTCTGCACCAGGACTCACAACACTTATTCTGTGAAAAGAGTGGGGTTAGGTGCCCCGTCTCTACTTTAGGGACATCCCCAGATCCTGTATAAGAATGATCTGGCTTCCAGAGTTAGCACATTACATTAGATTATTTTTTAAAGACTAGCTGATTGATGGATTTGGTGCAGAGTCTAGCTACACAGCTCGGACTCATAGTGATACTCCTGTCTCAGTCTCCCCAGTGCTGAGGTTACAGGCATGTACCACCATGCCAGGTTTCACCGCAGGGCCAGGACAGCATGCAGCACTGAGAATTGAATCCAGGTCCTTGTGCTTGCCAGGCAGGTGCTTAGACTACCATGCTATTTCCCCAGCCTATATTAGATTATTTTAAATGCTCAGTTTTCTACAAAAGAAATTATCAGTCATGCAAAGCAGCAGGAATGTATGGCTCATCCAGTGCGTAGGGGCAACCATCCATAGACACTGCCCCAGAGAAACTCAGGCATTGAATTTACTGTACAAAGACAACGACTATGTTAAGTAAGACTTAAAGGGAAGTCTGTCTAAAGTATAGCTATAGGAACAAAGACAAATTATTAAAAGGAACAAAGTACAAATTCTGGGTTTGAAAAATATAATAACTGACAGGAAAAGGGCACTGAGGAATTTCAACAGCAGGTGTTAGGGTTCTGATGAAAGATCAGCAAACTTAAAGATAGATCAGTTGAGATCATCCAGCTTAAGAATAAAAATGAAAGGAAGCAAAACAGAACTTGGGAGACCTGTGAGTCGTCGTCAAGGGTGAAGAGTCTCGCTGCAGGCTCGTGAAGCATGTGGGGGGAGACCCTGAGAGTGGCTGAACACCTCTGAACAGACTGGAGACCGCTGCATTGGGTGCTAGAAGGCGGTAAATGCTATGCTGTGTGAATTGTATCTCGATGAAAATAATTACTAGATGTGTCACAGTGGCAAACGGCTGTAAGTCTAGCACTCTGGGAGGCTGAGGCAGGAAGATCACCAGTTTGAGCCCCGCCTGACAACTTAGTGACTTAGCAAGAGCCTGTCTCAAACACACACACACACACACACACACACACACACACACACACAGAGATACACACAGACAGACAGACAGACAGACACACACACACACACACACAGAGATACACACAGACAGACAGACAGACAGACAGACACACACACACACACACACACACACACACCCCTTATTAGAAGAAAGGAACAGATAGTTTCCCGACCCCTGCACTGCTGAAGCATTTGTTGGCAGGTGTGTGCTCTCTTCGCCACACAGCAGGGCTCCTGGCTTTGCGCACTTGTACAGTGAAACCCCAGCTTGTTGCTACAGTTAGTTTTCCTTTCTTCCTTTCCTTTGAAGAGTAAAGATAAAAAAAATTATGAAAGGAGATGTGCCCAGAGTAATGGCCATTATAATTTGTGTTAATGTAGCACATGGCAAGCACATGATGCTCTTTTTCCTCTGCCATTTAGCTTAATCGACCCCATGAGAAAGGTGAGGGGCAGAAGCTCAGAGATAGGGCCTGACTGTCCCAGGTTCGCACAGTTGATAAATGACTTAAAAGGGGCTCCATCCAAGCCCAGGGCCCACACAGTTCAAAGTTCTCTGACCACATCACAATGAGGACCCTCTCCCCGCTCCCACAGCACCTTGCTTGATAAGGCGGAGATGGCATAGCCTTCCAAAGCCCAGCACATTGTATTGAGAGCTGGTTTTCAGAAACGTGAGAATCGAGTCTCATGCAGACTGGAGCACGCGATGGCTCTGTGGGGTGCAGTCTGTGCTGTAGGAGCAGGCTGTTCTCCAGGAGGTGGGGAACCACGTGTGACCCTGAGACTCACCTGGGCTTACCAGTGCCCCAGAAGTCCTGCATTCCCAGCCCATTCATCAGTGCCCTCCACAGAGTTCATTTCCCTCCATGTCAAGAGGAGGACAATGTTAAACACATTGTGGGAATCACAGAATCATCTTTTTGGGGGATTGTAAGGAATTTCCTCTACCTTGCAGCAGCTCCTTAGATCTACTGATTGAGGCATGTGCCCTGGCCACATGCTGTTTCCCAAGAATAGCGGTCTCCTCCTCCTCATAAACTCACAGGGTGCCTTGTGAGGTCACTGAGGCAATTTCATTGAGACAATGTGAGGGCTCTTGGGGTCCAGAATCCACAAAGACTCTGGCTAGCTCCTGCCAACACAATAACCCTTTGCTCAGTTTGGGGTGAAAGAAGTCCTTCCTAGCGGAAAAGAGTTGCGGCAGTAACAAATCCCGGCTTAACGTGGCAAGAAACTGTGGCCTTCGATCCCAGAAAAACAATTTCATGCCTGCGGGCCAACAGGAACTGACACGGTGCGACAGTGCCATCAAGTGGCCACAAGCAGAAATAACCAATACCTGGAGAAGATTCCAGGAATAAACCTTAAGACAGAATTCACAACACCCTGATCCTTCCTTGGTTTGAGTGAGCTCATTTTTAAAACTCAGGTCACTCTTTCTAAAAAGAATAGGCTTTGCAAGACATCTTGCAGCCCACTGCCGTGCAAACCCTTCCCAGGCCTTTTGCCCCTGCCATCTCTATTTGGAATGCCCCATCCTCCGGGCTGTTTATAGTACGTCACCCTTTCACCCAGACCTTCGCTGAAAGGACAGCTCCTCCAAAAGCACTTTTCTACCCTCCTTATCTCACACAGCCACCCCACCCACACGACACTCTTCAGAGGACACATCTGTAGTTTTTCCTTATATACCTTATCACACTGAAGATGCTTTAGTTGTTCATTTATTTACTTGTTTTATACCTGTGCTTCTGGCAGACCCACACTTCCTAGGATATTTGACGTGGGGGTGTTTCTCTGTTTTCTTTCCTGCTGCATTTCAACATCAGGAGCAGGACCTGGAAAAAAGAATTTCTAATGCAGCATGTGCTGCCTGAGAGGAAGATAGGAAGGATGGAAGGAACAGAGGAAGGGAGGGAGAGAGGGAGGGAGGGAGGGAGGGAGGGAGGGAGGAAAAGGGATACTGTTTTATCTTAGAAGCTCAAGTAATTCTGTCTCCTTAGTAATCCCAAGGCTAGCATTTATTTTTTTCCCCAAAATGGAGTGTTTTTGAGTATAAAAACAGTCAATATTCCCCATTATTCAGAACACATTCAATCAGTTAATTTGGCTCTAAGGAAACACTCAAATTTTCCCCAAGGCGCACAATTACCCCAGGTATTGTATACAGGCTACACCTTCTCTTAAAATCCCTCCATTCTCATAAATCTGTCACTGACATGAACAGTCTTCAAGTGATCCTTTCCTGCATGAGTTGAGAACACTCATGCTAAAATATAGAGAACCCCAGGCTACATAAAATAATGAACATTGGCCTACTGAATATAGCAATTTCCTGGAATCGAAGGCCTCCTTCACAGTAGTTTGCTCATGTTTGCGTCTCTGTGTAGGTTTTGCAAATATGAGCTATCTATGTGCCCTATCAACAACGGGCACTGACCAAAATAAAATCAAAAGCTGCAGGCAAAATTGCCCACAGTGGTGTTTTGCAGGTCCTTTTCTCTCTAGAACTAAAACGAAGCTACTGATGATGCTGAAGGATGCTCTCATGCACATATACGTGACTCTGGCAGGTCACAGAGGAAGAGACATTGCGGAGGAACTCTGTAAAGTGCCTCCTCGGGTTGTCATGCCACTATCTTAAAAAACAGGCAGAAAGTCTATAGCGTTGAGTGGAAAGCCTCAAGCTTCTACTTGGAGCTTCAGCGGCTGCACTGGATAATTAGGTGGGGAAATTTGCCCTCTGACGCAGATAAAGATGATGGAGTTTCCCAGCAGCAAGTTGCGTGGCAAATCTAGGTGAAAGCTCCTCTTCAAAGTGTCTAGGAACTGAGAAGAAATTCATTTAGAATTCTTATCACACAGGGAAGATTTGGGGAAAACCACACAAATTTGCAGAGATGGTATTTATAGCCTCATGGCTATAGAGGTAGCCTTTTATCTAGTGGTGGTCGCTCTGGTTTCATTATAAGCACTCATGAATTGCTTTTTAACTGAAATCCAAGTTATGACAACTGCCTATCCCCTCTCTGAGTAAATATGAGCTAGGAATAAATCTCTCTTCATGTCATAATTAACTGTCCTTCGTCTTTAGTTATACATTCATTCTTCCTTTCAAAACAATGTGGCCAAGAACCCATGTGTTTACCCCTGTAGTGGTTGATACATTGTGTCAACTTGGCCAGATGACTCCATGGAGCAGTTCCGGCTGGTGGGGGTCCTGCCCTGGGGCACAATTGGTTCTGCCCCCAGAATGACTCAGCACAAAGAGACCATATAAAGGGGCTGAGGAAGTAGTTGATGTTCCACTCCATGGGAGGAACTTTAGTTTTTGTATTCAGCTTGGACTTCATCGCCTTCTGTCACAGACTCTTCAGCGCCCACTGGAGACTCTTCAGTCTTCTGTAGCAGACTCATTAGCTGATGAATAGATACTTGCACGGAGCGCAGCATTGAGCTTCAGACCTTGGGACTGAGTTCTTCAGTCTGATGTGTGCAGACACCCTCTGCACGCTCCCTCATCTGACTCTGCTGCTGTCCTAAGCCAATCTTGTAATTCCTTATACATTGTATATCTTGTGTTAATATCTGCTCCTTAGATTCTATCTGTTCCTCTAAGTAAAACCCTGACCGGTATAGCCCCCACAGCGACAAAGGAAGAAAGCCATATTAAGAAAATACCAGCACTTGTGGTCAAAAAGAGTTATAGCACATGGAACAGTCTGAAAAGGATAACTCAAACCATGGCGGTGAAGAGCTCCACATTGCCAGTTTCAGGCTACATGATTAAACCTTCTGAGGTCTGTTTTGTCATCTAAAGAATAGGCATGATAGTAGAATTTATAATGCCCTTAGGGACACTATAATCAATGTAAACGCTTCATGACAAATTCATTTTATAATAAACATCCAATAAATAGACAAATCTAAGGGTTCAGAGTGGAGAGGAGAAGCACGTTCAGGCATGTATTATCATGTAGCCAGGGAGCAAATTCAAATAGGGCTCACAGTTCTCTGACACTTTAGAAGTCATTTTTTTAATCTCCAGAATTCATGTTTCTTGCTTTGTCATTCTGGTGGTCAAATTTAGCTCTTCACACATACTGGGCCTGTGCTGCACTACCAAGCCCTACACAGTCTTTTTATAACTGTGTTGGGGAATGCTGAGAATTGAACCCACAGACTTAACATTGAGCTATGTTAGCACTCCTTTTTTTGTTTGTTTTTCTTTATGTCTTTGTTTGTTTTTTAGACAAGGCCTCACTAAGTTACCAAACTGCCCAGGCTGGGTTTGAACTTGCAAGCCTCCTGCCTCAGCCTCCAGCAGTGCTGGTGTTGCAGGCATGTGCAGTCACACCATATTCCTCCCTCTTAAAATGAGAAAGTTATATTAACGTTACTCCCATAGAGCTTATTCCAGCCAGTGATCTGTGTTATGGAAAATAAGTCAGATTTGAACCTGTGAAGGTAAGAGTGAAGGCCATTTGTAGTAGAGACCAGTAGGGAACTCTTTAGTTAGAAAAATCACCCCTGTTCACCACTATTCTTCAAACATTTAATTCAGCAGTTGCTTTCTAGGCACCTAAGTTGTGCTCAGAAGGGGGATTCAAATGACTGAACTGCCAGGCCTGGCCCCTTACTGACCAGCCTGTGTGGAGCTGGCCAAGGTTCTGAATCTGGGCCTAAAGACTTCTGCTGCACCAGGGTTGAGTATGTCAGGGCAGCAGCACATTGCCAAGTATGGATGAATTTCAGTGCCCTTATGTGTAAAATCCATCCCTTTCTTCAGGGTTCCCCACACCTGTCCTTGTCCCACAGGTGGTCAGTGCAGTAGTGTGAATTGTGACGAGGCCCAGTAGAGGCAACTAGTCTACAAGAAGCAGGGTCAGCTCCTCCGCAAGCCACCAGGAAGCACAACAAGGCACAGTACTCCTCCCCTCCAGGCACATGCGTGACCCAAATACAGCTGCAGAAAGGGCCACTTTTCTCTGTGTAGAGCCAGGTAGCGACCTGAGGGTCCGAGCACCAATTATCAGAAAGGCAAGCTCAGGATGGTGAAAGAAGGAAAGACTACAGCTCTATGAAGGAGATTTTAATACCCAGAAATGACACTGATAATAAACATCTAGTACATGCTGCTCTGGAAACTGGGTCCATGACAAATCCAACACTGATTAAAGTATTTACTATGGGTCCAACGCTGTGTTAATGTGTTACCCAACTACATCTCCCCATTTGATCTTCAAAATCACCCTATGAAAAAGTGTACTCTATTATTTTTGTTTTAGAAAAAAAAAGAAACTCAAGGCTTTGGGAATTTGTGTTTCTTTCTCCATTTCACAAAGCAAGTTAGCAGCCCAGCCAGGGCTTTTACTAAGGCCTGACTAACTCCAAGGTCTTAACCACACTATTGAAGCTTTTTTCTCAAACTCACAAAATTAATACGCAACTGACAACATATCTGCCCATCTTCTGGATGACAAATCCTGGCTCTGCAGGCATCACAAAATGTCTTGGCCTCTAAAATTGAACAAGCGAAGGACCAGGGAGATAGCTCAGCAGACTAAGCACCTACTTAGACAAGCGCAGGGACTGGGGTTCAATTCCATCTCCACATGCCATGTCAGCCCTGCCCCTCCTCCCTGGGTGTGCTGAACTGGCCAATTGGATTGGACATAGTGGTGCATGCCTTTAATCCCAGTACTGAAGAAGCCAAAAACAGCAGGAGGATCACTATGAGTCCAATCTAAGTAGTGAGATGCTGGATCAAATACATTGAAAAAAAAGTTAATCTCTGCTCACTGCCTAAGGGAAATGATGGACTGAAATGTCACAGAGAACAGATGAGCCGTGGCTGCTGCTGCTGGGGGTGCACCCAAATCCCTCAGGCCGTACTGTGTCTGTGCACTGTGACTCAGCGGCCATGCCCACATTTCTTTACCTGCCTCTACCACTAACTGAAGCAAGACCTGAACATAACTGGTCTGATGGCATCCAGGGCTATGTCAGTAACAGGATGTGCATCTTTCCTATATTTTCATGCAAAAACATGTTAGATTCAGGAAGAAATGCTCAGGGACAAATAGAATAAATAACTAAGCCAAATGTGAATGAAGAAAAAAAATGCTCTTAAAGATGGTAGCAATGAAGAAGGTGGTCTGGGTTTCCTAACTTCTGTCCTATTCATCTTTAATCCTGGAAACAAGAGGCATATTGTGACCGATACTGAGGGCCACCTCTCAGCCATTGGTTGCAGCTTTATTAATTTTTATAGAATGCTGAGATGGTTTAGATATTTACCGGTAGTTACACTTAATGAAGGGGGTGAATTTTAATCAGTACTAATGACAACTCTTTCAGTTTCCTAGAGAGAATAATTTCCTATTCTTCCCAGGCAAGAGTTAGGTCACATGCTCACCCATAAGCAAATGGAAAGAAAACATGGGCTCCAGATCTGCTTAAGAATCTATGAGAAGAGATGGGACAGGTTCTTTCTAAGGAAGATTTCTACTGTAATACAAAGAAAAGCATTTCAATGTCCCTCGAAATTGAATCTGATGGTGCACCCTGTAATCTCAGCTACCATGTAATCCCAGCTATTTGGAAGGCTGAGACAGGAGGATTGGGGGGTTCAAGGACAGTCTCAGAAACATAGTAAAACCCTATCTCATAAAATACGAGCAGCTGGCAAGTGTTGATTCTGTTTTAGTCCAGCTCTTGCTGCTGTGCCAGAGACTGGGTAATTTATAATGAATATTACTTATTGGCTCACATTTCCAGAGGTGAGGCAGTTTAATATCAAGGGACAAGCACTTGGCATGCTGTGCCAAAAAGTGAAAGGGGTAGGTAAAAGGTGACTGAATTTTTACTTTGATAATAAACCCATTCCTCACATAATAAACTGCATCTCATAATAACAGCGTCTTTCCATCATAAAGATGCAGGTTCAAGCTTAATAACCTCTAAACAATGTTGCCTCCTAATGTTAATACAATAAAATCTCACCATGGATTTTGGAGGGAAAATACAACTCAAGTCATAGCAGTGTGTACTTCTGATGTCTGGGTAGCAGCATCCACTTTGTGTCCATGGGGGATGGAGGAGGGACCTGTGGAATGATACAGTGTACCATAGACTGCACAAGAGAGGGATGAAAGAGCTTGTGTTCCTGAAGTTATCATTGTGCCCCTAAATTAACTCTATAGCTTACCTATATCTGACTTCGTTATACTTTTTTACGTATTTGGTACAGGGTCTGACTACGCAGCTCAGACTTACACTGATCCTCCTGTTTTCAGCTTCCCCAGCGCTGGGGTTACAGGTGTGCACCACCATGCCCAGTCTCTGTGGCTGACTCAGTGCGCCCAGGGGCAGAGCCAGTGCAGCATGTGGTGCTGGGGATTCAACATGAGTCCATGCACTTGCTTAAACACGTGCTTAGTCCGCTGAGCTCTCTTGCTGGCCCTTCATCTAACTTTTATAAGATAGTAAGTCCTCCATCATATAAATCATTGCAGATTTTAAGTTGGTAAACAATAAATTTCACATGTTTTCACCACAAAAATATGATAAGTATTTGAGGTGGTCAATATGTTATTTAGCTTGATTTAATTAGTCTACACTATATTTATAAATCAATAATACTATTTTGAACTCCATAAGCATATAAAATTATAGTTTGTCAATTTATGATGAGAAATTAAAATAAAACAAGAAAAGCACTATTTTTTAGTAGATATTTCAATTTCATCTGTAACTAAATATGCTTGAAAAGTGCTGGTTTAAATAAAATTGAATAAAGTATAATTCTGCTGGGGTTCTCAGAATACAGAAACTGCACACAAAGAATTCTAGGAATTTTAAGAGGAACTGTACCACGAAAATTCAGGAACCCCGTAGTTTCTCTCCCAGGATGCTTCTGCATTGCTGGATTTTTCAAAGCACGAGAAGTCGGCTGTAAATTTAATGGAAAGGTAAAACCTGCACTAGAACTAAAGAGAAATTCTCAACTTTTATGGAATCTTTTCTGTGTTGCACTAATTACAATATTTATTTTAAAAGTGTAAGAGGGGCTAGCCAAATAGTTCAGTGGACTAAAGCACCTTCAAGCAGGCACAGGGGCCGGGGGTTCAATCCCTGGGCCTGCCATGCTGGCCCCACCCCAGGGTGTGCTCAGATGGCAATGGAGACTGGGCATGGTGGCGCGCCTGTAACACCGGCTCTTGGGAGACTGTAAACAGGTGGATCACTCTGCGTCTGATCTTGTAGTGAGACCCAGAATATCCTGTAGACCCTTCCTTAAAAATACAAAAATAAATGTGTAAGAATTTGATTTTTTAGTGTAAAATTGATTTAATATAAAGGATAGCCAATTGCTAAAATGTTCATTTAAAAACAACCCTTAAGCCTGTGACTGCACCAGGCATTGGAAACAGCCTTCCTAGCATTCCTCAGTGAAGAATTAGAATTATTAGAGCTTTCCAATTTGTAGCAAAATTGTTGCAGAGAAATCAATGGTGGAGAAGCAGGGCATGGTGTTGGAGGTCTGCCACTGCTACCCATCTGAACCCTGACCCTGCATTTGTAAAAGGGAAGTCTCACTAGTCCCTACCTTTTATGACTACAGAGGTGAAAAACTGAGAGAGCACAAGAAAAGATGCAGAACACTTAGCGCTTGTAAGAAACGCGGCAAGCTCGCCACTCATGTTAAGTACAGTTGAGCCGTAGACCCCTCCCTACCTGTCCTGGGGGCCCTTTTCAATGCCTCCAGAAAACATTCCTTCCTCCCTTCCCTGAGCACACAGGCCTCTTTGCCAAACACATGCCCCATTACATTTAATGTGTCCCGACACTCGAGCCTTCCACAGTGTCTAAGTTCCATCGCTAATATGCTAGGATTCCCCCAGGGTGAGGCCCAGGGCCAGCGCACCTGTGCCATCCACCACAGCATATCACTCAATGCTGGCATATAAATCCCGCCTCAATCATAGTGTCCCTGACTCCTTCCCAGGTAGGAGGAAGGATATGGAGCTGCTGTCATAGGAAGACATTGCTTTCTTCTGCGTAACAGTTACTGGATCCATACAGACTCTACCTGGGGTCATGTCCGTTGTACCTTTGGCGGACTACAGAATGCATAGTAACTTTAAAATATCCTTCTTGCCATTCTCCAGCAAAGGTGACACCCCCTCCTGATCACATATCTTATAGTTCTCATTTACACGGGTGCAGTTGCTAAAGGAAGAATCCTCAAGGCTTCCCTGAACACCCTCGAGCCCTGGGTACAGGCAAAGGAGATCGAGCCTGAGTGCCAAAAAAGGCTGGATTGAGTGTCCAGCTACAAGGCCAGGCTGCTGAGGTGGCAGTCGGTCTTCCCAAAGTACCAATATCAAGGAGGAGGATGGAAGGATTCTGTGACTTCCTATGTGGCCATTCAGTCTCGATAGACCATTTTGATTTACTTTTTGGGACTATCGTTACACTTCTTACCCATGTGGGTGGGGCTTCCTTCCCTCCCAGGTTCTGAAATACACGCACATGTGTTACAGTTTAGACTAAAATTGTCCCCTCAACACTCAGAAGTGGGGTTTTACAAAGGTGACTGGATCATGGGGCAAGATAGCTAGCTGGCTTCTTAGGAGGTCGGGACTCGGTGGAGGTGGTAGCACTGGAAGTATGACATGCAAGTGTGTATTTCTCTTCCTGTCTCTCTTTTCTTTCTGGTTTCTGGCTATGGTGACATAAGCAGCTTTCCTCTGTTATCTCTTCAGCCATGTCATTTTTGCCTAAAAGCCAGATGATCCAACACCATAGATATGGACCAAATAATCCTCTCCTCCTTCCAGTTGTGAGTGTTGGGTATCTTTTCCTAGCAACAAAAAAATTCACTAAGACACAAAGCCAAGCCGGGTGTGACTCACTGCAGATGACTGTCCAGAGAAACACTGTACTTCCTGTAACTAATCTGGACCTGGCAGAGGTCTCCAAGAAGAAAGAAGTTACCAGGATGAGAGGGCCAGGATGGGGGATTCACAGGACAGGGGAAAACCCAAGCACCTCGGAGCAGCTGGAGCGCTCTGTTATGTTTGCAATCAGATTCCTTTTCATGCTTCCTCTTAAGTGTCTCTACAGACTGTTGGAAAAGAACTTCCTGTCACTTGCAACTTGGAGTCTTGAGTTTCAACATTTCCAAAAAAATCGAATAGAAACTCCAGCTATTAATAATTCATTACAAAATTACCCTTTCTGTTTAAGACAATGCTCATAGGCATTGTCTCATTTCATCCTTGAAGCAGCAGATCAGAAACCAGAGCCTTTATTTTGCACTTGCAGAACCCAAGGCCCAAAAGGTCCTGTGAGTTGTACAAGACCCCGTGGTGTCAGCTGGGAGCCAGCCCTACTGCAGGGCTGCCTGCACCAGGGCATACTCACCTCTGTGATTCATACAATGCATCACCTTCAAGCTTTATAAGGTCGGGATGAATTTATTCCTTATCAGTAACACTACTCAAAGCACCGTTTTTGTATTATGGCAAGTGTGTTGTGATAAGGTCCAGGTGCAATCTTTTGCAAGCTAACTTCTTTCCCCGATACATGGCTCTCATAACTGTGCATGCTCTGCAATGTTTAACTCACTGATTTCATGAACTCACTGGAAGAATAAGAGGATTAGTAAGAGATTAGTTTAGACATCTTGAATCTCTGCAGAAAAAAAAAAAAAAAAAAGAACCAGTCATTCCTTAAGCTCCTGAAGATTCTGCATCTGGAGAAAGAACAATCAGGTATATGGGCAAGTGTTTCACTATTATTCTTGGCTTCAAATGTGTAAGAGAAAAGCCTTTACAAATCTTAGGGCTACTTTTAGTAGCTGAGTTCAAAACTAGCCTTCAGGGAGTTGTTTTAGCTAAGTTTCAGAGTATTCGCGTGTCCCAACCACTGTAGAAATGAGTAAGAAACATCCTTGATAAAGTGGGTGACAATGTTCATTATCTTCACACAAACTGGACTAACTAGTTTGTAGGCTGTGCTCTGGTGACCAGCAGCCCTGATATCTGAGAACTTCACACAGCAGTCGTTTGCTTCTTGAGTATGCTCCAGTTTGACCATAACAGTCTCAATTCAAAATGGTCATTCCTAATCCCAAGCCAATCAGAAGCTAATTTGAGAAGTGTTTCCACAGAGACTAAACTAGGGGAAGAGACATGGTGAATCATGCTGCCACACACAAATGACACACATCACTCCTGCAAGTGTGTCATTGGTTAGACAATCATAAGACCTCGTCAAAGGTCAAGAGAGGTCAAAGAGGACACACACTTACCATGCACCTGAAAAGAAAAAAGAGAAGAGCACACACTCAGCTTAACATTTTGTTGTCCTCTTGTAAAAAGTAGGAGAACTAGAGGTAATTTTGAATGGAAAAATGAGCAACAGAAAATTTATGTATTTTTAAAATTTAATTTATGTTTTAAATAGAGCACAAAATAGTATTAAGACAGAAAAATTACAAATGATACAGATTTTCACGTAACAAAATAATATGAATTTACAGTATTTGTTGTAGTCTATAGTGTTGTCTTCCAACTGCTAGCTCATATTGCCAGATACATGCATACAAAATTGGAAGAAGAAAAAAAGAAAGAAATGCATAAGAAATTAATAAAAAAGGATAAACAATTGACAAAAGGAGACAAAATAAATTAAGCATTAACTGCTCCTTTCCATAGATCAGCAGAAATCCACAGTACAATTGTCCAAACCACCCTGCTCATGTACATGACTATATCTCTTTCCCTCACTCCCTCTCCTGTCTTCCTCAACTCAGTAGTTTCTTCCTTTTGAATAGGTTCATTCTCTAGAAAAGTCATATATTACAGGAACAGAGAACTTATGTACCATAGATCTATCTAATATCAGGATTTTTTTAAACCATATCCTCAAAGATAGCAGTTTTCTGTGGACGAGCTACCAAGAGATACAAAATTAAGTTTAAAACAGATTCTGGAAAGATGATTCCTTCCAATTGGAAGACTGTCAAGGTAAAATAGGGTGCTGGAAGCACTGCTGGAGAAGACCATTGGACTGACAATATCTAACTATTTCAAGGAAGCAAGTTAGACAATATCTAACTATTTCAAGGTTCTATGGAGAATTAGACAGGAGACAGTGACCACAGACTTTCAGTATCAGACAATTCAGGTAGTTTTTTATTAACAACTTCATGCAATGGGGTTTACCACAAGGTTTATGTCATAAAACCCCAACTTAGTTTTAAATAACTATGACTCCAGTTCAAGTACTATATACTGCAGATGGAGAGAATGAGACTCAACAGAATGAACAGACATCTTCAAGGCAGATGATAGCAAAGTTAGGACTAATTCTCAAGCAAGCCAAGCCTGGAAGATTAGAATCCCTACAGTCTACACCTTCAAATGCTGTTCATCAGGTGCATCACTAGAAAATAAACATAGACAAGGTCTTTTATTTACAGCAACAAGACCTCAAATGAATGCACTAATAAGTCATCATTTTCATGCACTGTTATGCATTTAAGAAATCGTATTTCCCATTTCTGGTGAGCATGTGGAAATGAATACATGGAAAGCATATGTACGCTGCCTGCACAGCTTTACTGAAGAAAATCTGATAATAAAAATCAGAAGTCACTAGAAATCTTCCTATCTTTTGCTGAATAAGGTTACTTCCAAGTACTCAGTGTTTGGGGAAGGAATTAAACATAAAAAATACATGCCCAAAAGTATTCTTTCAATATTATTTAATAGAGCAGAAATCTTGAACAGGAATGAACTGTAGGGAAATAAAGACTAAATCCAAGGATCTCCACCATGGCAGATCATAGTCAGGCAGAGCACGCACAGCACTCTGAGGTATTCATCCCTATCAGCAGTTGTGTGTGGCTGCATGCAGTGGTAGGTTGATTCACCTCTGAACTATAATTTGAGTGAGCCAAAAGCCAGGTGAAGTCCAGAAACATTGCTATTTAGGACAATAAGCAAGGCTACCTCTTGGCCTCAATTCTGCTTACTGTACAAGTTTGGAGAGCATGCCATTCTGTAAAACTTATAATGTCCTCTTGGGAAAGAAGCCATTGGACACAGCCTCTACTCAGTACCCAGCCTATTTACCATTCCTTAATGTAAGGGAGACTACACTGTCCTCCTGCCAGGTCTTGGGATCAGAGCCTATGGTATCTGCCAGGGAGAGCTTCCCCATCCCTCGACACCTCAGCAACCATGAGCTAGAGAGAGAAAGTGAGTGCTGTGGAAGCAAGCACAAAGAAAAGTTTCTGAAGCACCACTGGCTGGGGTTCTCATTTCTTCATCCCAAGACATCACAGGAAGCATAACAGAGAGAGACCGGGCAAGTCGGGTCAATGCTAGCAGCCTACAGCACTGCCAGTAGAAAGAGGAGATGGGATAATTTTGGCTGGGGATTTCATTTCTTTACCTGAAATTCTATTGAAAACAGACTAAAAGTGCTATGGCATAAGCAGGAACCAGGAAAACTGGAAGTGGGAAGAGTTATCTCGGACAGCACATCCTGGTGCTGCCATCTCCGTGACTCTGGATGCTGCTGGAATCAAGAATTAGAAAGAGACTGATAGGATAGGAGCAAAGTGTGTTACTGACTGAAACAGACAGCTGTTTAAATGAACAATGAGATAAAAGAAAAGACAAGCAGCTGAAAGAATTGGTTACTAGAATGGCTGATGAGCTGAAGGAAGACACAGACTATGACAAACAACAGAATGAATTAAGAAAGACAATGCAGGATATGACAGGCCACTTTCGTAGAGAAATAAAGGATCTGAAAAAAGAACCAAGCAGAAATCTTCAAGATGAAAACTTCAATTAGTCAAAGAGCCCATTGAAAATCTTGGCAGTTCTGCAAGATAAACCATAAGAAAGCATAACAGGGCTTGAAGACAAGGCAGATATACTAGACCTTACGGCATGATAAAAAAAAAAAAAAAAAGAATAAGAAACAGTGGATACATTATGTAAGAGCTCCGGAATTAGTCTAAAAGAACAAATTTGAGACTCACTTTATTGGAACAGAGTGAGAAAATACAAGATAATAACATAGAAAGAGTATTTATTGAATGTATTGGAAAAATTTCTGACATCTGTGGAATCAGATGTGTTCCAAGCAATGGGGACATTCAGACCCCCAAACATACATGGCCAGGAAAGAACTGCTCTACATATACTGTACTCAAAAAATCAAAAAACTCAGAATGAATGAATAGTAACAAGAGCTGTTAAATAGAAATTATAACTTGCTAACTAACTTGTATGGGTAAACCTACCATAGTAACAGCAGATTTCCCAACAAAAACCTTAAATGTAAGGAGAGCTTGGAATGATGTATTTCAAGTCCTGAAGAAAGTAATAATCTACATTAGTATGTCTTGCAGGGTATCCTAAAATATTGAAGGAAAAATAAAGATCTTCTATGACAAGGATAAACTATAGAAATTTATAAAAAAAAAAAACTAAGCCAGCATTACAGAAAATACTTAAGGGAATCCTAAATACAAATGAGGAAGACAATCACAACCATAAGAACAAGGGAAAGAATAAATCTCATTGAAAGAGTGAGCAAATAAAAGAAAATCAGAAATGATCAAATACTAGAAAAAAAATAATCTTAGCCTCCAAGATTGCTAGGGATTATAGGCCTGTGCCAAGGATTAAGTCCTATTTTTAAAGTCAAATGTGTACTCTCTCAGTCATTATCATAGTAAATGAATTACAGAGTATACAAATATTGCCCCATTCTTAGACTTCAAAATGTTATTTTCAAGTAAAATGCAGATATACTCACTTTTTCATTTTATAAATAAATTATTTAAATAAGCAAAAAAAGAAAGAAAAACAATAATATTGTAGGATTTAGTACATAACTTGAAATAACAATGTTTAAGGGCTGGCCAAATAGCTCAGTGGATTAAAATGCCTGCAAGTAGGTGCAGAGGCTGGAGGTTCGATTCCCAGGCCTGCCATGCCAGCCATGTCCTCAGGGTGTGCTGAGACAGCAATTGAGAGTAGGCATGGTGGCACATGCCTGTAATTCCAGCTCTTGGGAGGCTGCAAACAGGCAGATCATTAGAAGTCTGATCTAGTAGTGAGACCCTAAACACCCTGTAGACCCTTCAAAAAATAAAAATAAAGAAATAATATCTATTGTAAATAGTTTTAATCTTCTAATTAAAAGACAAAGATTGGCCAATTGGATAAAAAACAAAACAAACAAAAAACCAAGACTCATTGTTATGTTACTGCATGAAGCAAGTGTCATGTGCAAATACACACACAGACTGAAAATGAAAGGATGAAAGAGTACCCCAAGCATCTGTGGCCCCAAAGCAAGTAGGAGTAGTTAGATGACAAAATAGACTTAAAACTAAAACTGTAACACACTATATATTGAAAAAGCAAGTAACTCAGCAAAAGACAACAATTGCAAATACATAAGAACCAGAATTCATGAAGCTAGTTTCATAAAACAAACACTATTTGACATGAAGGGCCAGAGAGAGATGAGACAATAATAGTGGGTGACTTCTAGTCCCATGAACAGATCAAGCCAATTGGGCAGAACAACAAAGAAACATCAAAGTTGCACTGCATTATAGATCTAGTGGGCCTAGCACCTATAGAACGGTCCATCCAAGAGCAGAACACACATTATAGATCTAGTGGGCCTAGCACCTATAGAACGGTCCATCCAAGAGCAGAACACACATTAATCTTTTCAGCAGCCCATGGAATTTCCTCAAAAATTGGCCATATTTTCATCTATGAAGAAGTCTGAGTAAATACAGAGCACTAAAATAATTTCTTATGTCCTTTTAGATCAAAATACAAAAAAAAAAAAAAAAAAAAAAACAACTAGAGAAGAAGAGCAAAGCAAACCATGAAAACACCAACACATGGAGCCTGTGAGAGCCACTTCTGAAATATGAGTTGGTCATCTAAGAACTAAGAGGAAAAAAAGTTTAAATTCTACCTCAAACGATAATGGAAACAACAAAGGACACAGTGAAAGTACTTCTACGAGGAAACTTTAGAGGTATGAGTGCCTACGTTAAAAAAAAAATAGAGCAACGCTAAATGTCAAATAAACTAGTAATGCATCCCAAAGTAAGAAAAGCCAAATCTAAAATGAGTGGAAAGAAAAAATAATAAAGATCAGAACAGAAACTAATGAAATAAAGACTAAAGGAAA
Organism: Octodon degus; assembly: GCF_000260255.1. Classification (NCBI taxonomy): domain Eukaryota; kingdom Metazoa; phylum Chordata; class Mammalia; order Rodentia; family Octodontidae; genus Octodon; species Octodon degus. The sequence goes on along the minus strand of NW_004524659.1, from coordinate 1,172,245 downwards.
CTGACAAAGGAATAGTAAATCAAGGGTGATTCTTCAAAGAGGTAAACAATGTTAAAAATCTTAACTAAGCCTACTAAAAGAAAAAAAATCCAAATAAAATGATAATGAAAACGCAAAAATACAACAGCACTACTGCAGTCTAGAGTATTATTAGAAACTACTTTGAAAACTTTACTCCACTAAATCAGAAAATCTAGGAGAAATAGATAAAAACCTTAGACACATACGACTTAGCAAACTGAGCTAAGAAGATATAAACATTTTCACAAATCAATAACAATCAGTGAGGGCTGGCCAGATAGCTCAGCAGACTAAAGTACCAAAGATTTTTTCCACCTACTTAGGCAGAGTGCAGCAGCGGGGGTTCAATCCCCAGAGTGCCATGCTGGCCCCACCCCCAGAGCACGCTGAGACAGCGATTGAGACTGGGTGTGGTGGCACATGCCTGTAATCCCAGCATTTGGGAGGCTGAAAACAGAAGAATCACTACGAGTCTGATCTATATAGTGAGACCCTGAAGACCCTGTACCAAATATTAAGAGAGAGAGAGAGAGAGAGAGAGAGAGAGAGAGAGAGAGAGAGAGATAATGATATTGATGCAATAACAAAAATTCTACCAATTAAGAAAACCCAGGACCTGATGGATTTATTCTTAACTTCTACCAGAATTGTAGAGAACTATCACTAAGACTCCTCAAACTTTTCCATGAAATACTTGTAGAAAGAGAAAAAAAAATTCTTTCAAATTCATTCTATGAAACTAACATTATCCTAATACCAAAACCAGATAAAAGCTCAACAAAGAAAATTACTGACCAACATTCATGATGACCACAAATGCAAAGTTCCTCAATAAAAATCTTACAAATAAAATTGAAAATATCATACACAGTGATGAAGTTAATTTCATTCCAGGGATGCAAGGATTATTCCATGTACTTAAATTGATAAACATAGTACAATAAGTAAATATTAAAGTAAAGGATAAAAATCATGTAACTGTTGCAATAGAAGAAGAAAAGATCTTTAGACTAAATCTAGTCTACTTCATGATAAAAATCTTGAAGCAAATAGTTATGAAAGGATCTTTTCTCAAATTAATAAATGCCGTTCATGACAAACTCACCATCAACACCACAATAAATAAGGAAAAATTGAAAGAAATTCTGCTAAAATCAAGAATGAGACAAGGGTATCCATTCTCATCACTTCTGTTAAATATATTTCTTGAAGTTTTAGCTGAAGCAATCATGCAAGATAAAGAGCACAAACAGGAAGAGAAGTAAAGAACCCTGTGTTGATATGATTCTTTACAAAGAAGACCCAAAATGTCATCAAGAGACTTTCCTATCTGAAAAATTTAGCAAAAGAATGGGATGCATAATCAGCACACAAACATCAACAATGCTCTTCTACACGTATAATGAACCCAAGGAATCAATCCAAGGAGGTAAGACCTCTATGATGAAATTACAGAACTCTGAAGAAAGAAACAGTAGAGAACATTTGAAAACATCCTTTGTCCTTAACTCAGGAAAACTACTATCGTAAGAATGACAATATCACCAAAATCAGTCTATAGATTTAGTGCAATCCCTAAATAATAATAGGTTTAGTGTAATTTATAGATTTAGCATAATCCCTAATGATTCAGCTTAAGATCCTAGAAAAACTAGAGCAAACCTAAAACCAGTAGAAGGAAAGACATACCAACAACATTCTTCACAAAGCAAGAAAAAGTAATCTGAAATTCACACAAAGACATGAAAGTTACAGAATAGCTAATACAATATTGAGTAACAAGAGCAATGGAGGGATCATAAGTTGTACTACAAATCCATGCTAAACAGGATTCCTGAATATAAACAGACACATAGACCACTGGAATAGAACATGAGACACAGAAGCCACCCCATGCACCAACAGCCATATGGTTCTTGATATTGGGCTATAACTGTGTAAGAGGTGTTTGAAATATGTGATGAATTAATACATCTTTAGAATTTTATAACAGCAAAAATACATTGTCATTAATTATTCTCAATATACTTCAAAGAACTGCCCCTTCCTTCAAACACATTCCATTGTTCTTGCCCCTCTCTGCAGCAGTTCTGGAAGTCCTCTTTTGTGAGTGTCTTTACAAGATGTGATTAAAAGAAATGGCAAATGCTTCTTCCAGATGACAACAAATAGAAAGGCATGCTCATAAAATCATTATGGTGTGCTCCTATCCAGTTTATTCATCTGACTTTGCACAGGGCAAATTCTGACTGTTTTCCAAAGTCAAAATAATTATGAAAGGTAAGCATTTTCAATGGAATCAGGACATCAAGCAATACACAAGAGTACAGCTAAAGATATACAGGAAAGAGCAGCCTAGAACTGCTTTGGCAAACAACAAAAATTATGGGATAAATGTGTTCAAGGCAGGAGAGAGCATTCTGAAGAGGATGAATGGTAGTGTGTCATTTGTTAAAGTGTAATACGACCAACTGTTTGACAACACCTCAGATCTTGGTGAATAGACAGCCTCATTAACACATGGTGCTGGGAAAACTGTGTATCTACATGCAGAAGATAGAAACCATAGACTTGGGCAGGGGAGATGGCTCAGTAGGATAAGCGCTTGACTGGCAAATGGAAGGATCTGAGTTCAATCCCCGGTTCCGCAAAAAAAAAAAAAAAAAAAAAAGAAGAAGAAACCATAGACTTATTTTTTACCCTGTACTAAAATCAAATTAAAATGGATCAAGGACCTCACTACAAAAATAGTAGCTATGAAACTGCTGGATGGTAACAAAGAGGAAACACTTGAAATGATAGCCTTGGTTAAAAAGACCTAAATAGAATTCTAGTAGCACAAGAAATAATATCAAAAATTAACAAATGGGGCTGCATCCTATTAAAAAGCTTCTCAGTTAAAGTGATGGAAACAGTCAACGGAGTGAGAAGACAGCCTACAGAAAGAGAGGGAAATTTTGTTAGCTACTTTTCTGACAGAGAATTAGTACAGAGAATATCATAAAAATTCAAAAGATAAGTTTGCCAAAATCCAATAAAAGTCAGTAAAAGAATTAAATATAAACTTCTCAAAAGAAGTGAAAATGACCAATAAGTGCATTTAAAAACACTCCTTTACCCCTGAGGAAAATGAAAATACAAAAACTTTTGTGATTCTGTCTCACTTGAATCAGCTTGGCTGTTATCAAGGACACAAAAAGCAGAGGATGCCAGCAAGCACAAGGGAACCCACCCGCACTTGGAGGGTGTACACCAGCACCACTACGCTGGAAATAAGCATGGGGATTTCTCAAGAACAGACAGAAAAATACTATTTGACCCAGCTACACTTCTCATAAGTATATTCTAGAAAATTAAGGACACTATACTATTAAAAATATATTCATATATTTAAAAATATATTCATACATCATATATGAAAAGAAAAATGAAATTATGCAATTTGCAGGAAACTGTATGGGAATTGGGTCTATTATGTTAAACGAAATAAGCCAGTCTTAGAAAGTTAAATACTTTATGTTTTCTCTTATACTAGAAAAACCAAATTAATTAATTCATTAACTAATTAAAGATCAGATGATAGGAAAACAGAAGGCAGACTTTTGGATATGTGGAAGGGGATCAGAATGAGTAGGGATGAAAGACAGAAGGCAGCGATGAAGCTGAATTGATTGAACTAAGCTATGAACATATACTAAATTCTAAAAATTACCATTACTACTCTTCTATTTTAGTAATATGTACTGATAAAAACAAAAGAGAAGAAAATTTCAAACAAGTCCAGTCTTTCAGTGTTCTTAGATCCTAGAGATATATATGGCTTTCAATTATTATTTTATTTTTAATATATATACTATAATTATTAAATTTTGGGTTACTTAGGATAAGTGCTATAGATCAAAATTCTTTTCAATTCTCACAATTGCATGTATTATGAATGCATTGATTTAATATAAAAAGTGATAATAGTTTATGCACATATACAATTATAAATCCAGTAATGATAAATATGAAGAGTAAGTAGAGAAAAATAAAGCCAAATACTGTGATACAGTTAAGTGAAGGAAGTAAGATTAAATTTATTACAACTATAGTTTTAAATACTGCATGGAAACAATAGGTTATTGCTTTATCTTTTCTTCCCTTTTTCTATTTTACAGATATTCTGTATGTCAATATATTGCTTTTATAATGAAAAATATAATAAAAATATGGATGATACATGGCCTGCTATGAGGTTACTGATAGAAATAAATTATATAATTGACATGAGAGTACTTTGTCCTCTTTAAAATGTGGTCTGTGGTTAAGAAATCATTATGATTGATATTAAATTATGTTTGGTTCCAAGCCACTCACTTTCACTCAACTACTACTGTCTCATTTTTTTTTCCTTTCTGGAATTAAACTAAAAGCATACAGGGACAAATTCTCACCGAATTCCATATTTAATTAAGCTTTTAGGATGCATTCCTCTCTTGCAGAGTTGATAAACTGCAGTTCACCTGAGGCCCATATCTCTATAGAACAAAATGTAGGAAATAATTCTTCATAGTTACAACATCTATGATTAAAGGATTTGAGTAAGTGATGTATGTATTTGCTGAACCATGAAGAAGCTCCTTCAAGAACTTCCCGAGTAAACACATAAATTGATGTTCGGTAGTCACTTTCGGAAATGCACAGTCAAGATGCACAAAATGCCGCCTTCACCACGGGACCACAGAGAAGGAGACTGGCCGCGCAAGCCCACCCACAGCAGCTAGCTACCAGCATGGGCTTGCTTATCTATCACCCCGAGAGCTTCCCATCCAAACATGCATTTAGCTTTTCTTTCATGACCTACCGTGCACTTCCCCCTGTGCCTCCAGTCCTCAGAACAGATTTATCTGTGTTTATGGTAACAGTTTCATGATTTCATAAATAAAGTCTGTCCCCAAATTTTCCATATATCTAGGTGTTACCGTAAGAGTGAGGTGAGAAATGAGAAAATGCTTGTATTAACATCAATCCTTCTGACATTTCCCTCTATGTACTGCTAGCATTATTTCAGTCTTTGCGTCAAGCACAGCCTAGGAAACTAAAGCACTACTTTGTACACAGTACTTGATGTTTTTTTTGAAAATATGAAGCAGATAGTACACAAACCAGTAATTTAGTCCTCAAGTCAACAAACATGCAACAAGCTATGTACCCAGCCACTTTGCCAGGTGCTGGATAGGTTACAGAAGGTACACACAATATGTTATCTTCAATTGCCCAGAGGTTGTAGTTCAGCAAACAACAAAAGCAGCACTTCCATATAACACATACTAAATACAAAAATGCAGCTAGACTTTACCTAAACAACTTGTGCTTTGTAGAAAAATGCAGGCACTAGAAAAGACAGAGTTGGTGGGATCATGGGAAGCTTTTTGAAAGAGGTGGGGATGGAGAGGAGCAGGAGCTTAGCAAGAAGGCTGTGCTACACAGGGGCTGGGGAAGGATGGGACATGAAGACACCCTGGAGGTCCAGGCGGTGGGTATAAGTATGGAGAAGTAGAAAGATGTACTGGGAGAGAGTAGAAAAACTAAGCACATAAGCTCAGGCGATTGGATTAAACATGAAATAGAGGATAAAATGCCCCTTGGTATTTTTTCTTATATAAAACTCTGAGCTCAGTGTTTGTTTGATGCTAGCAGTAGGTTTCTCATACCAGCATATAGAGGGAGGACAGAGGAGCTTCAGCCTTGAAAGCCAAGAGACAGGGGGGCACTCAGAACAAAAGAAATCTGTTGTTCATCACAAATTATCCTGAAACAGCTTCCTTCCTTCAGACCTTGCCCTTGTATTCAAAGGGAATGTGAGCTTTCTGTAGCCCACTCCTTTGTCTCACTCTGCAACTTTCAGAGGGAGGCAAGTTTACCAGTGCAAGGGACACTTTAGAGAAACAGAGTCTCTCACCAAAGGCCGTCCTCTGAAAAATGCCTCCAACCCTTGCTCAGATGAAGAGCAAGTAGCACCAGAGATAAGCTGAGATCAGGAATTGGATCTGAGAAAGAAATTCCCAGGAGTATTTTGGCCTACGCTGCTAGTAAGCGCAGGATCTTTTTCAATCAAATCTACAAAGCCAGACAAATCCAATGATTTCCCTAGTGATGACTAAAAAGACTCTAAAAGAAGAAAATGTTGACTGTACACATTTTAGAGAGTTTCTGTAATATGGTTTAAACAGTAGAGGTTAAACCTAACCCGTCAAGAACTCCGGAAGCTCCAGAAGGTCATTCCTATTCTTACTCTGTGTGAGTGTACACACCTTTAGGAACCTTTCAGTGTTTGCTATAAAGATTAACTTATGGGAGCTGCACAAGCTCAGGGATAAAGAATAGGGGACATAGTGAGAGGAAATGCCTTGACTTCTATTCTAGCTACATGGGCAAAGTATCAAAAAGAAATAGTTCAGCCCCAGTCATCCCAATAAAGAAATGACTGGTCGTGGAGATTGGAGACAACTGAATGAACAAGCAAAGACCACCAAGGCATGGAGAAACTACAAAGAGCTGAGGGCTGTTATCAGGAATAAACAGGCAAAGGGGAGGAAGCAGGATTTCCGGAGGCAGAAACCTCTGCCTCAGGACTATAGGTGCAGAGAGACACAGCTGCTGGGAACTCGTGCTGGCAGGGGGGAAGCAGGCAAGGTATATCCTCCCCACCTTTCTGTTATCCTTTGATTCTTCCCTGAGACCTGCCATTAGCCAAAGCTAACTATAAAATGAAAGAAAGGGAATCCTAGGCATTGCCATGGATGAGGCACAAAGCAAGCAGAGATTAGAGGGAAATAGATTTGGAAGAGCTAGTGGACACTAACCAGATCACTATTAGGAGAGCAGTTTTCAGAACAGGTTTTACAAAGAATGATTCTTATCACTGGTGTTGAGCAAGGAAAATCCCTACCCTTTCTCCAGAGGCACAAACCAGAAGACAAGACGCACATCTTAGGTTCTACATACACACAGAGTATTAAGAGAAACTTCTATAATGAAAATAGGAGGAATATAAAAAAGTTAGCTTAGCAAATATTGCAGACTGCAATATTATTTCTTTATGCTTTCCCTGAAAAGTTGGCTAAAAGATTAGGAGAACTTTTTTTTTTTCTGGGGAACTACAATCCAAACAGAAGAGACTTAAAGATCCATCCTCAGAGGTTCTCTAATGAAATGGAAAACAACCTCAGCCACATCAATTATCTTGGACAAAAAGGGACAAACACTGAAGAAAAGATCCCATCTATAACAAATGATGCTGGGAGAACTGGCTTTACACATGCAGAGGATTGAATCTAGAACTATTTCTATCACCATGTACCAAAATAAAATCAGAGCAGATCAAAGATCTAGATAATAAAATAGAAACATTTAATCTGCTGGAGGACAAATAGGTAAAACATTTGAAGACAAGCACAGGTAGGGGCTCTGTAAAGAGAATTCCAATTGCATAAGATACAATATCTAGAATCAACAAATAGGATTATAATACATTAAAAAGCTGATCTCAGCAAAGAAAACAATTAACAGAGTGTGGTGTAAACTTAAAGGATAGAAAAATATTTATCAACTATTCCTCTGACAGAGGACTAATATCTAGAATATAAAAAACTCAAAAAGCAGGCCCCCAATATAAAAAACATACCCAATCAAAAAATGGGCAACTGTAAGGAGAGTCACATGAAGAGAAAACATTCTCACAGGCTTTCACAGAGAGCAAACTGGTCAAGCAATGACCATGACTCATCCACATGGCTGACACTGACAAAGGTTCTACAAAGTTTGGGACAGGGTTTCAGGATAAATCCTGAGGGGACTTGACTGACCTTATCAGATACAAAAGTTACATTTCTTGTTATAGAGGTCTTGTTTTATCTTGGTCTTAACCATCCTGCAGAATACTATAAAAATGAAGCATAAGGGGTAAAGCCATGTTGGTATGCTTGACTGTAAAGGTCTTAGGTCAACAACTTCTGACATTGCCAGTCCTGCAGACGACCCACTACTATTATGGACTACTCAATTATATTGGAATATTTTGCTGAATTCCCGCACCTACAATATTTAAGTGACTATAGAATACTGTTCTCTGACAAAACTTAACAAAAAAAGGGGATACAAATGATTGACCATTTTGTATCTGTATATTCAAAATAGTTAGGATAGATATACAGCTACATTCTCTTAATTCAATGAATAAGATTTGTTCTAATAGTGTTTGTGGATGGGATGTCATGTCTGCATCTTGTACAATGAATAACCATTGAGACAACAATGTGAAATGTGTTTATTATTGAAACTGTCCTATTCATTGGTTTTGAAACTTTCTCATTGCTATTTGTTTCTCAGCAAAATTATTTTTAAAAAATGGGCAACTGAATGAATAGATACTTCACAAAAGTATAAATTGCCAATAAATACATGAAAAATGCTCAGGATCACTAAATACATAGAAATGTAAATTAAAATAACACTGAGATTCCATCTTACTCCAGATAGGATGGCCAACATTAAGAAAGCAAATAATAGCAAATGATGACAAGGTTGTAAGGTAAAAGGAGCCTTTCCTCACTGTTGATGGGAATGTAAGCAAATACGGCCTCTATAGAAATCATTATGGAGTTTCCTCAGAAACTGAAACCAAAACTTAGTTTTTTGATCCATCTATTCTTCCAGGTATCTTCCCAAAGAAGTTAAAATTATCATATGACAGGGATACATGCATGCTCGCATGTGCAGCAGCACAAATAATAGTAGCTAAATCTTGGAAGCAGCCTACATGTCCATTAACAGGTAAATGGCTAAACAAAAATGTGATATTTATACACAGTGGAGTATTACTCTGCCATAAGGAAGGACAAACTTGAGTCAATCATAGGAGAGTGGCTGCATCTTGACATGATAATGTTAATTGAAATAAATTCTATGCATAGGCTTACATATGGCTTAGTACATTGTCTTATAGGAGAAATCAAAAGTGTGAAATAATTTCCAGAGCAGAAGGATAAGGACACACAGTGGAAAAGAGGGAAATGGTTACTTGGTGAGTAGGGAAGGGATGTTGAGCTGGAAGGAGGCCATAAGGGTGGAGAGGAACAAAAAGAATTAAGATATATTATTTACACATACCTATGCCCACCAGGGAATGTACCTTATGTTTACAAACACATACTAAGATAGAATTTTTTAGAAGTTCTAATCTTGAAAAAAGATTTAGAGAAAAGTTTGAAAGCATTTGTTAGTATTGCTTATTTCAATGGTTTAAACAAAAAATTATTTTCTCTTAAGGCATTTTTATATGAGCTACAGCTAGCTACATTTTGTATCCATCCACAAATTAAAACTTAAGATTTAAAGACAAAATAATAATAATAAGAAGAAGAAATCAGGAATGAAAGCAGGAAAAAGAAAAGAAAGAAAGAAAATCCCGAGTAAGTCCTCACACAGCTGCTGCCGCACAGACCCCTGGAGAGGCATCCGCACTGCTTCTTTCTGGTGCAGTGAGAAGCTGCTCTCCGCCAGCCAACACAGTCCCCTGCCTGCGACCGCGTCCATCCCGTGCCAATTGCTTGTCATGGAGCCTTGAGGGCTGCAGGCCCAGGACCTCTCGGGATCCACTTCCGGGCGGCAAGCCTGCCTTCCAGTGTGGCTCACAGCAGGCCCATGTCTCTGCCCCAGGATCTTTCCACTAAGTTAACTGGGGGAGAGGAGGCTGTGGTGTAGTTTGCCCAATACCTGGCTCTCCACCAAGGATCATCCACTCCTGCATCCTTCACTGCAGGGCAAAGCTCATGGCTGTCTCGATTTTCCCTCCATGTGCCTTTTGCTCATGTGTCTCTAGGAGTGCTCTGACACCTTCTGACCTCTGCCTACAGCCTTTTATGCCTGCCCCAGACAGAGCTCTGCTGTCAGATCCTTAGGGCTTTGTGAGCCCTTGGGCTCGGCCCCGGGCCTCTTTTACCTGTGCTGGATGCTGCACTGGGGTCTGGATCTCATGCTGTCTCCGAACTCCCTGATACTTGGAGAACACAACAGGTGACCACCTTCCAGGGTCTGGGTCTGCTGACTCTCCCATTTCTCCCCCACTCCCCCAAAGATGGCATCTGTGGCTCCCTACCAGTGAGGTCTGTGTTACCTATGGCTCACAGTTTCACACCACTCTCTGCTTAGGGCGGGAGCATCCCTCGCTGGCACTACGCAGTTCCCCATGGGTAGGAGGCTGCAGGGACTAAAGGTTCCTAGGGTTTGGAGCAGGTGGGAGAGAGGACCGCCTGCTCTACGCTGCGTGCATTCCCTCGCCCCCAGGGCTGCCGCCTTCCACTGGTGGTAGTCAGGCTTCAGCAGTGCTGCTCCTTCCCTCAGAGTGTTAGCAGGGCTCCAGGACGGCCTGCTGCAGAGCAAACGTTGCGGCAGAAGCAGAGGAGCAGCTGCAGCCCCACTTTTCTCAACAACCCTGGATTTGGGTTTGCCTAGTTCATTTGCCCTTCAGGTTGGTCCTCAGGCTGTGAGTATATTTGCCCTTCCTGCTTCTGAGTACCTGCATCACCCTGCGGTTCTCCTGGGAGCTTTCCTTCAGCACCCCTATCTCCACTTGGCCATGTTGTGATCTAAGAGTTTTCGTGAAAGAAAAGAAAATCAAGGAAACTTCAGCTAGACTAAGATAAAAAGAGTCAATAAATAAAATTAAAAATACCTTAAAACTGATGCAAGAGACATCCGTAGAATCCAAAGGGACTAGTATGGATAACTAACTAAAATATGAGAGAGAGTATGGCCGTAATTGGTATGACATGACAAGCAGTACATATTTAGTAGACCAGAATGACAGGCATTCCAAGCGTGACCCTTCTATTACACATTGCTATCCTCAGTGCAGTTGCTTAGCTCACAGGTATCAGCATATATAGGTAGTCAGGTTGAGAATCCTTCCAATTAACTGCTAGTTTCAAAAACCTGCTGAAGATTCTCAGGATCATTGCCTTGCCCATCTTGTGCATATAAATGTATGACTTTGCCCCTACCATGTTTCCTAGCTTTTTTCCTTGCCCTCTCTTCATTGTCTAATCCTTAAGTTCTCTTTTTCCTTTTAATTGTGTTATACCTTTCTATTTTTATTTCTTCTTTTGAGGTCATAAGATATTCACACATGTGGGTCTGGCCTATTTCACTAATGAGTATATCTTCAAGTGGCATCCACTTCAATATAAAGGCTTTGAGTTCATCATTCTTCATAGCTGAGTAATACCCCATTGTATAAAAATACCACATCTTTTTCATCCATTCCTCAGATGACAGGCATCTTGGTTGTTTCCAAGATTTGTCTGTTACAAATTGTGCTGCTATAAACATATAGGATAGATATACAGCTACATTCTCTTAGTTCAATGAACAGAAATATTTGTACGAATCATGTTTGTGGACAGGATAACATGTCTGCATCTTGTGCTATGATTAACCACTATGAAGACAACAATATGCCATATATTAATTATTGAAACTGTCCTGCTAATTGGTTTTGAAACTGTCTCATTGCTATTTGTTTCTCAATAAAATTATTTAAAAAATAAAATAAAATATGCCAACAACTTGGGCAACCTAGAGGATATGGCTAAATCCCTACAAGCTACACTATATCAAGAATGAATCATGAAGAAGGAGAAAACCTGAGCAGATTTACCTGTATGAGTATAAAGACTGCATCAGGATTCAAAAATTTTGTGAGCACAGAAAAGCCTAGGACCAGAGGCTTTCCCTGCTGACCTCTGCCCAACATTATGAAGAAGAACCTTTCTCAAATGCTTCCATCAATGTTAGAAAGGAGGAAGGACTTCCAAATAGATTATATGAGACTGGAACTACCCAGATAACAATGCAAGGTAAGAGCATTACATGGCTGGAGAGGTAGCTCGGTGGACTAAGCACCTGCCTGGCAAATGCAAAGACCAGGTTGATTCCTGGTACCGCATGCAGTGCTGGCCCTGGAAATCAGGGTGCACTATGCTGACTCCTAAAACCAGGCATGGTGGTGCAAGCCAGTAATCCCAGTGCTGGGGAGGATGAGACAGGAGGATCACTATGAATCCAAACTGCTTAGCAAGACCCTTTGCCAAGTGAATAAATAAATAAAAGATTTTAAAAAAGAACATTACAAAAAAATTACAGGCAAAAATTTTCAACAAAACTCCAACAAACTTAATTTAAACCAGGTGTGTGGCACATGCTATAATGTCAGCATGCTTGGAGGCTGAGGCAGGAGGATTACAAGTCCAAGGCCAGCCTCATAAATTTAGTAACTTAACAAGTCCCTGTCTCTTCAAAACAAATTTTAAAGGGCTGGGGATGTAGCTTAGTTTGAATGCACTGCATTCAACCCCTAGTCCCCTTCCTCCCCAAGAAAAGCTTCAGCAGTATATTCAAAGGACCACACATCATAATCAGATGAAATTTATTCCTGGGATATGAGGATGTTTCAACAGGCATATCAATAAACCTGACACTCTAATAAACAAAAGATTAAAATCATAAGGTATTCTCAGGAGATTTAAGAACAAATTCATTTGACAAAATTCATCTTGCTTCCAAAATTTTTGAAAATCTCAGCAAGGGAATGTAACTCAACATAATAAAGACTCTATGTTATAAGCCTGAAGCCAATACCAGGTTCAGTGATGAAAACATAAGCTTTCTTAGCTGAGATCAAGAACAACATGGGGATGCCTATCGCTACTTCTGTTCATCACAGAACTGGAACACCTCTGCAGGGCACAGAGCAGTTAGTTAAGTAAAAGTAATAAAAGCCAGCTGACTAGGGGAAAAAAATGACATGAAATTGTGCATACTGAATGCATAATTTTACATATTAAAAATTCCCCCAAAGTTAAAAAGTGGATCAATAAGGAATATCAGGAAAGTTGCAGTATACAAATTCAATATTCAAGGTTCAAGTGTGTTTCAGTATACTCACAAGAAACTATTCAGAAAAAGAAGTGAGGGCTGAGGAGATAGCTCAGCAGTGTAAGCACCTGCCTGCCAAACATCAGGACCAGAGTTCAATCCCCCAACTGCGTGCCATGACGGGGGCCCCATGCTGGCCCCAAAACTGGGTGTAGTGGTGCACACCTGTAATCCCAGTACTGGGGAGGCTGAAATAGGAAGATCGCCATGAGTCTTAACTGCATAGTAAGACCCCATATAAAAACCAATAAATAAACAGAAGGGAAAATTTTTCATATACAATAGCACTAAAAAACTAAGGTACTTAAGAAAAATATAACCAAGTTTTAAAAAGCTACATGCAAAAAAAAACTATAAAAAATGATAAATGAAATGGAATGATACCCCACGCCTATGAGTTGAAAGGTAGAAAATTGCCTAAAAACTCTATATGAATCAAAAGGTATCTCCATTGAAATCCCAATGACATTTTCCACCAAAATAGAGAGAACAACTCTAAAGTTCATATAAATCAACCTAAAATCTTCAATAGCCTAAAGGTTCTTTGGAAGGAAGATTAAAGCTAGAGTTAACACACATCATGACTTGGACTCATACTGCAAAGCTGTCATAATAAAAACCATGTGCTAGTGACACAAAAAGAGACCCCTAGGCCAAGGGAACAGGATTGTTCAAAAATAAATCCATGAATGAGCAGTCACATATACTGACCAAGAGTACACAATGAATAGAGGATAGTTTCCAAAACAAATGGTTTCTTTATTTTTCTTGTCTCTTGTTTTCATTTATTCCCCTTTGACAGACAGTATGACAGCAATTGCTATGACATGACAAGTAGTATGTATTTAGAAGACCAAAACAACAGGAGTCTCGATCTGTTTCATGATTTAGGAAAACTGTGTATACACACATGCAGAAAAACAATGAACTTTGACCCTACTTTTAAACCACATTCAAATATAAACTAAAAACTTAGCATTTAAATGTAATGCCTAAAATTGTAAAATCTTGGAAGAAAACATAAGGAATAAAACCTGAAAGACATGAAATGCTCTTTTGTTGTTTTTCTTTTTTTTTTAATTTTTGTGGCCTGCTCAGCCCACCCAGTGGGTGGGGCTGGCATGGCTTGTGGTGCCAGGGATTGAACTGCAGTGCCTGCGTTTGCCCACACTTGGGTAAACAGGAGCTTTAGTCCACTGATCTATCTCCCCGGCCCCCTGACAGGAAATTCTGTGTCTCCTGAAATTCTGTATCATTTTTACTCTTTTTTTCTCTTTAAAATTAAAAATTAAAAAAAATACAGTTACCACAAAGAAAGAAAGAAAAAGACCCTGACATTGGTTTTACCAGTGGTTGTCTGGCCATGGCACCAGGCTGTGCAATTTAAATGTCCCTGATGGGTGAATGAAAAAAGTCTGGGGCTTCCACCCAGTGTAATTACAATACAGTGAATATTATCCAGGCTTAGCAAAGAAGGAAAGCCTGTCACGTGATACACGGGTGAGTCTAGAGGACAGGATGCATTATGGGGGAAGCCAAAACCATCCAGAGAGGAAATAACAGTCTTTTCAGCGAATGGTGCTGGACAGCTGGATCCTTGCAAACAAGAATAAATGACTGCACAAAAATTAGCTGAAAGTGAATCAACGTCCTAAATGTAACAGCAAAATCTTTAAAACTGGTAGAATAAAACATAGGGCTTTCCTTTTTCTTTTCTTTTCTTTTTCTTTCTTTTTTTTTTTTGGCGGAAAGACTTTCTTTTTCAATTTGGATTTTACAAGGGATTTTTAAGTCACAAAAGTATGAACAACAAGAGAAAATAGATAAATCGAACTTTGTTAAAAAGTTTGTGCTTTTTTTTTTCAGTACCAGGTATTGAACTCAGGCCCTTATGCTTGCCAGGCAAGCACTTATACTACTGAGCCATCTCCCCGGCCCCTATAAAATGTTTGTGCTTCAAAAGACAGTACCAGGAAAGTGAATATCTACATAATTAGACAGAACATTTGTTAATACATCTGCTAAATAATTAATATCCAGAATTGATAAAAAATTTATGCAACCCAGCAACAATGATGAAAAGAAAAATAACTCAATCATTTAATGACCATGATACTTCTCCAGAGGAGGCTCTGCGTGACCAATGAACACAGGAAGAGATAGAAGCCTTAAGCTCATTGGCCCTTAGGGAAATGCAAATCAAAAGTACAAGATGCAGTTTCACTTTCATCTAGGATGGCTCTAATAAAAAAATACAGAAAAGAACAATTTTCAGTGAGGAAATGGAAAAGCTAGCAGTCTCCCTCATATGGTGATAATATGAATGTGAAATGGTACAGTGGTGGAGAAAAGTGGCAGTTACAGTTGCAAAATTATCATGTAGATCCACCTGATCCACTTTTAGATATATACCAAAGAGAAATGCAAGTATGTGATCATGCATTTAATTTGTGCATAAACATTTATAGTAGCACTATTGATGTTATACACAAAAAGTAGAAGCCACAAACAGTGGCTCAAGCATAGAGACACAGCACACAAAACTGGAGCTGGAGGATGACCTGAGCCCAGATATTCAAGACCAGCCCAAATAACGCAGTGAGATCTTGTCAAAAGGGTTTTTTCGACAGGCTTGGTAATAGAGCTGAGGAATAGAGTTGGCCCTTGCATGGGCAAGGCTATGAGTCCCATCCCTGTCACCTTGAGGAGAAGATGAGAGGGGAGAGGTGGATGGGCAGGCAGGAGAAGGAAAGGGAAAAAGAAGGAAAGAAGGTAGGGAGGAGGGAGGGAGGAAAGGGAGCGAGAGAGGGAGGGAAAGAGCGAGGAATGGGGAGGGAAGGGAGGAGAAAAAGAGAAAAAGAGATAGAGAAAGAAAGAAAAAAGAGAAAGAGAAAGAAGTGAAAGCAATACAGATGTCTATTAACTGATAAATGAATAAAATATGATAAATTCTCTTTTTTTGGCAGAACTGGGGGTTGAACTCAGGCCCCTGAGATTGCCAGGCAAGCACTTATTCTACTGAGCCCCAAATATGATATATTCTTTGTTTCCCCAACCCCAAATATGATATATTCTTACTAGTGGAATATTTATTGTTTGGGCATAATAAAATTTTAATATTAAACAATACAAACTATAACATGGATGAATCTTGAAAACATCTGCTTTTACTTAAAGAGACCAAATGCAAAAAGCCTGTGCAACGATACCTCAGCTCAGGAACCTAATTCTTTCCAGCATTTTTTCTCCTCAGGCTGATGAGAGTGCTCCAGAATTAAATAGTGATAATGGTGGGAACAATGTCATAATTGCACTAAAAACTACTGAGTGGTATGCCTAAAATGATTAAATCATGAATATTTAAATTGGTTATGTAAATTTTAAGTCAATATTTTTAAAAATCAAATGCTCAAACTTGGGACCTTACGCTTGCCAGGCAGGCGCTTATGCCACTGAGCTACGTATCCCCAGCTCTGATCCTGCTCTTTTGAGCAGTTTCCTTCCCATGCACAGTGTCTATTTTACCTTTCAGAGCTTATTTATTCTTTCAGATTCTGCACTAGGGAGACCATACAATGTTGACTCATACAGGTCTGATTTATTCCACTTACATGTATGGTCTCCATTTACCTATAAAAGTCTTGAGTTTATCCTTTTTTATAGCTGAGTAATACTCCCTATATGCAGGACAGCTTAGATAATTGTACTGCTGATTTCTACTGGTCTATTAAAAGAAATGATTAACGCTCAATTTTTTCTTTTTCTTTTTCTTCTTTTTTACTAAATTTGTATGCTTATGCCTGATAATCTTTACAACTAAATAGAAGACAACAATGTACAATATGACCACCATGGTTGAATTTCTAACATCTTGCTTAAGGAAACTCTGTACCTTTCTAATGTTTTTTATTTGCTTTAGAAAAATATAATTTTTTTAAAAGCAAGTGTCCTTTAAAGCTTTCCTGCTTCGTATACACATGGAGCTCTCTGTAAACCTCAGACTCTGTTATTTTTATGAAAGAAGGGGTTCATTTTTAAAACCTTGTGATTCATCTCCTAGCCCCATAAGAAACATATTCTTTTCCTCTTATCTACTAAGAAACACGAAAGAAGGCTACAATTTGGCACCAAATCCCTCCTCCACCCCCCTAAAATATTTTAAACAATATCTTTGCTACTGAGACTAGAGGTCCAGGGTCCACAGCTACCTCAACAACAGCCCAGGCAGTTGCTGTCTGCGACTCACCAGTTCCCTTGTTTTGTGCCTTTCAGTGTTTCATGAATGACTCAAATGAAAATCTCCAGAAAGGTTGCTGACGAGCGTGCCCTTCTTTGTTGGAGACATAATTAAATAATGCTCAAATTTTTCACTATCTTTGGGGCGATGGGACACAAAAGATAGTAGAGTATCACATGATACAGCCAGAAAGTCATCCTGTTAATATTTTTTAATTATCACAGCTAGCCGGCACCGCAGTCTCTTCTGGAAGTTTTGGTTGTATTTACAGAAATAAAACTGCAAATGAAGTTGTGAGGCTCTCCCCTCTTATGGGTTGTCCAAAGACTATTAAACAAAACAGAATTTAAAAGCAGCATGGAGTTATAAATACCCTGCTGTTTGGTATATCTTATCAATCTGTTACCACTTATATATTTTCTCTAACAGCTCTCTAATTAGCACTCAGTTTTGCTGTTACTGCTCCTAAAATGTTTACGTTGGAAGTTACAAATTACTGTCTAATTATATTGGCTACTTTGTTTTGCATAAAATATGAATAAAATCCCATTCATGCTATTAAAAAATGTGTTGTCATCACTTTTGCTATAACATAACTAATAAAGTTTTCCAGCTTTCCGCAGAATATCAGCAATGAGTGACTTTAATTAAATCTGGTGGGTAAGCATTCATGACTTTACTTCCTTTAGGAAGGAATCACTTGCAAGTAGGAAAAGTTTGTATGAATAGAATTAAAAGATACAAGCACAGTAGAGTAACAAACTCAGCCTCTGAGCTTTAAATTCTAGGGAAAACTCTTTTCAGGAAATTTTGGGTGCCAGTCTATTGTTGTGTGTCTGCAAGATGTTGCTGAGGAAGATCGGAGCAGCGGAGAAACACACAAACACACAGACCAACAAGGACAACCTTCTTGATAAAACTCACTTCCTGGAAGACCCATTTAAATTCTTCTGATTCTACAAAGTCTCCTTGTACAATAAATCAAAATATTCCTCAACAGCAACCATTCTGTCAGCCAGGATTCCTTTAAACTCTCCTGCTGTGTACACAGATGCTGTATAGATTATGTTGTTTGTTCAAAATATTCACTGTTCCTATTGCCAAAGAGAGAATTATAAGAGGATTATGCATCTCACTCCACTGACAACAGGCTTGGTGTTGTGACTTGCTTTGATTAATGGAATGGGAGTGGCCACTTGTGTGTGGGCATGTGTACATGCGTATGTGTGTGTGCATGCATGTATGCATGCATGTGTACATGCATGTGTGCATGTGTGTGTGTGTGTGTGTGTTACTAGAGACTGAACCAGAATCTTTGCTCTGAGCCACATCCTCTTCTTTTTAAACATTTGTATTTTGAAACAGAATCACTAAGTCACTAAATTGCCCACACTGGGCATGAGTTTACCATCCTCCTGCCTTAATACCCTAAAGTGCTAGAATGACAGACACGTACCGCCATGTCTGGCTGAACAGCTCCTTCTGAACAGAAATTTTTGACCCATCAGCTGATTGGCTATGCCTTCTGAAGCCACACATAAAGGTTATTTCTGCTGCTGTGGTCCTGGAAAGACCATGAAGTGGAAAAAAACCACAGTGGTGACAGACGTGAACTTACAATGAATTAAAATTTGGAGGCCATTCATTACAGCAGCATAACTTAGTCTATACTGACCAATACATACACTTAACTGCCATGTGCTGTTTTAGTAGTTAGTAAATATCCAATGAATGCTGAGCAGAGGAACTAATAGGTGGATGGGATGAAGATTACAAAAATAATATTTAAATTATATCTGCCTTTTCAAATGCAAGTTGTCTATGTAACAGGAAATTGTTTCACATTATACTGAAACCAGCTGTATTTTCTGGACACAGAGCCCACCATGTATCTATATTTTATAAAAGTCAAGGCCAATCAATACTCACATCATCTCTGGTTACTGGACATTGTAGGCTATGTCAGATATCTACTTGCTAGATGACGATGGTCCTTCCCCATTATATTGCCCAGGACCATGTCCTGTAGCTCCATCTCCAGCACAATACTGTGCCACCTTTTTAGTGTGTTTCACAAGTGCTTTTATAAGGGAGAAAGGACCAAGCAGCAGCTCTAATACATCTGCATGTTAAGGATCGTGGAGATTTGGGAAATAATCAAGGAACAGTAGAAAGTGTCTGCTTCCCACACCAACAGTCTCCTGGTTCAGCTTCAGCACACACTGTTTTGGATTTGCCTGTATGCTAATTATCAGCTGTTCTTGTAAGTCCATAAAATATTAACATCCCACATAAAATTTCAAATGTGCTGTCCCTAGCAATCTTCAAAAAATGTGGCATATTGTGGAAATCATTCATTCTCATCTGTAAGTATTGGCCAACGTGACATGGAGTGGAGCTTTGTTGGAAGATTAAACTTCATAAATGATACTCTTTCACATATTTGAAGTCCTCCACACAAGCCATAACTAAGACTAACTTCTCGTGAAACTATAAGCCCTGAGCAAAGCAAAGCATTTACTGAAACTGCCGTTCTGGTCAGAGTAATCTCATTTACCATTCTCTGCTACAATAAGCCTGAAATGTTAAAAAATGGAGGAGTACTTTCTAGTTCTCTCTGGTGCCAGAAAGAGCGCAGTGACAGAGCCTGCTGTCTTCCGCCACTGCCCTTCAACAAGTTTAAGTGACTCACAGAAAAGGGGCATCATTTTTTCTATCTGAAGCTTAACTTTTAATAACTACATTCCTTGCAGGATAGAAAATCACTAAGAAGCCAGGCTGGGGCTGGGGAGATGTCTCAGCACTCTAAGTGCCTACTTGGCAAGTGCAAGGTCCCAAATTCAATTCCCAGTACCAGATGCCATGCTGGCCCTGGAACTGGGAGTGGTAGTGCATGCCTCTTCTGGGAAGGCTGAGACAGGAGGATCATTACAAGTCTGAGCTACAAATTAAAAACCTGTATTGACAGCGTGGGCCGGACCCTCTCCCACCCCCTCGGGCCGTCCCCCACCCCTCCCGCCGAGTAGGAATTTCTGCCAACTTCCGGGAACCCCCAGACCCAGTCCTAGGCCAGGTCCGGTGAGTGTGTGGAGAGCTTCCTGCTACCCTGCGCCGGCGGGACCAGTCCCAGCCC
>NW_004524659.1:1149608-1151085 GCF_000260255.1 Octodon degus | reverse complement strand
TTAATTAATTAATTAATTAAATTTTTAAAGAAGGCCAGTCCAACACAAACTTCAAAGCCAAGGTTTCCGTAAGTGAAGGGAAAATTGAAGTTGAGGTGCCCAAGAAGTACCCGAACAGTTAAATGTTCCTTTGGGAAAAAGTTAAACTTCCCTCCCCCTTCAACAGTTTGTACAGTGAGTACTAGTGGACCCAGACTGTACCAGGTGCTGCACGCAGAGCAAGGGCCATGATGACACTGTCGGTGACGCCACAGAGCTTCTAGCTGAGTTAAATCAAGAGGTAAATAAGGAAATCTTCATAATGACGAGTAAAGATCCTTATGAGAAGAGCCACTCTTGACCTAGTCTTCAGGGGTTGCCTGGGAAAGCAAAGATTAAGGTAAAACCTAAAATTCCCATACAAGTAGCTAAGGGAAGACTAAAAGAAAAGAAACTTTCAGAAAGAACAGGCGCAGTGGCCTAGAATTGAAAACAAAGATGGAAGCATGAGAAATCAAGAAGGATTAACTGGCAGAATAAGAGTCCAAGGAGAGAAAGAGATGGAGTCAGGGCTGGAGAGCAACAGAGAGTCAAAATGACCAAATGTTGAGAACTCTGGGTTTCATCATGGGGGCAATAAAGAAGCATTGAAAGAGACTAAACAAGCCAGATTTATTTGCTTAATATTTAACTACAGAGTGGTGGACATTAACAATGGATCTAAGAAGACCCGCTAGGATGCTATAGTAGTCCTTCATTGCACTGTGAAACATTATTCCAAAACTTGACACTTTGAAATAACATTTATTATCTCACAGTTTCTGTAACTCAGCAAACTGGACTACAACACAGTGGTTCTTCTGGCTCGGTCACTGCCAAACTGTGAAGCATCATCCAGGACAACAGGCATCTCAAGGCTCAACTGCAAAAAAAGAAATTATTTCTGGGTTCAATAGTACTTGTTTCCAGCTGTTAGACTGAAAGGCTCAATATGACACTGAATGCTGATCAGAAGTGCTCCGGGAATCTCACCACACTGTAGTATGCTTTATCAGAGGGAGAAAGCAGAAAAAGCCAGACAGGAAAGAGAGAGAGAGACAAAGAGAGAGAGAAAGAGAGAGAAACACACACACACACACACACACACACACACACACACAAAGAGAGAGAGAGAAAGAGACAGAGATACAGAGAGAGACAGAGAGATGGAGAAACAGACAAACAGAGAGATAGAGAAAGAGAGAGAGAGAGACAGAGAGAGAAACAGAGAGAGCAAGACAGGGAGAAACACACACAGAGAAACACACACAGAGAGAAAAACAGAAAGAAGCAGACAGAGAGACAGAGACAGACAGACAGAGAGACAAAAAGGGATGCAGAGAGAGAGAGAGAGAGAGAGAGAAAGAGAGAGAGAGAGAGAGAGAAAAAAATTCCCACATTGCACTGATTAAAAACAAGTCACTAGGGCTGGAGAGATGGCTTAGTGGTCTAAAGCACC
>NW_004524659.1:1138703-1149508 GCF_000260255.1 Octodon degus | reverse complement strand
TGGCAAAGCACAGGGACCGCGGTTCGATCCCCCAGCGCCACATGCCAGCCAGCCCCGCCCCCTGGTGGGCTGAGCTGGCCACACACACACACAGTAAATAAATGTAATAAATAAAAATAAATAAATAATTAAAAAAAAATAAGTCACTAAACCCAAACCCATGCCATCCCCAAGTGGAAAGATAGCATATAACTGCATGTGTGCTAGGAGGCAGGGATCAACGTAGGCCATCCTAGGGGCTGCTTACATTAAAAACTATTGTAACAATTCAGGAATGAGAGGTTAACCACTAGTATTAAGACAGAGGTAGTGGAAATAGAGATCTGAATAATTGTGACAAATATTTACATGGTAGAATTAATAGGATTTGGAATTAAGAAAAGATAAAGGTCAAGATAAGAGTTTTGCATTCTGATTTAAGCAATGGGAGAACAGTGCTGCCATTTTTCTGATATAGCCTCTAGGAGAAAAATGAAAATATTAGGAAAGGAATTGTATGAGTCTTTTTTGTAGGTGTTGAGTTTGACACACCTGTGAAACATCAAAGCAGAATTGTCAATGAATTGGTCTGTCTAAGTCTAATTGGGAAAACAAAATTCAAGCCCCTCCTCAGATGTCCAGCTTCAGGTGAACTTTTTATGAGGGCATATACTGTGCCAGACCAACTCATTTGTTGACCTGGTTGCAAAAGTCTGTGGATGAATGGAGAATGGATGGCCCTTCTGATCCAAAACAGGAAAGATCTTAGCAATACAGTCCAGCCCATATCTATCTGTCCTGTAATTGTCAAATCAGGAAAAGTAACAATGTGGCCCACCAAAGTTCTCTTCTGGTTGCACTATAGTGAAATTTCACAAATTCCTGTCTTCACTTAGGATCTAGTACATTAGATATGAAAACAGTGCTATCTAGTTGGTACCTAAGCAGCGTTTTAAGTCTCATCAAGAATCATCAAGCACATGAAAAGCAGAAGACTCAGAGGAAGCCTCTATTTTCTGATATCTCTGACCTCTGGGAAGGACCGGAGTGAGCTCAGAAAGTTAGCATTTCAAAAGCAGAGGTTGTCTCCCTGCAGAGAAACATGAAGATCTTTCCAGATGAATTGATTTGGGGGTATGAAGTCTAGTGCTCATAAAATGCAAGCACATGCCAGGAATCAGTAAACTGTACTTTGGTTTTATTGTTCAATAACACTTCTCTATTGTAGCCTCCCTGAACATTCATGAGATATAACTCTGAAACTTTGTTTTATGGCAAAGACAAAAGAGAGCTAAGGTTTTGAAAAGTCTCCTGAGAAAACAGGTAGGATTACCTTAAGCACATAACTCAAATCTAGTAAATCCAGACTTTATGTAGACAGATGATGGAAAAGGAATGGATACAGGATGTTAAAAGTGAAGATGATCCTGGAGGCTGTTAGTTTTCAAGATGATAATCAGGGCCCACATTCTTGGACCATACTTCTGCTTTTTACAGAAATTGAAGAAATAAGTAATATGTTCCATTCCCATTAATGATACCAAATAAATAACTTCCTTTTGGTTTTCCATTTCCAGTATGCCTACAAGTCTTTACTAAAGAGAAGGAGAAGTCCAACCAAACTGCAGAAACAGTTTCTGTGAAACAGAAAAATTAAAATAATTTCTTTAATTAGGGAAAATCTGCAAGGCATGATAAAGTGACTACTAACTAATTTGCTAGGTACAATTGTTAAGTCATAACAAGAGGTGATCATAAGGGCTGGGGAGACAGCTCAGCAGTCTAAGCACCTGCCTGGCAAGAGCAAGGGCACAATTCAATCCCTGATACCTCATGCCGCACCGGCCCTGGAATCCTGGGCGTGCTGTGCTGACCACTGAAACCAAGCATGGTGGTGCACACCTGTAATCCCAGCACTGGGGAGGCTGAGACAGGAAGAACACTACAAGTCTGAGCTGCATAGCAAGACCTTGTACCAAATAAATAAATAAATAAATAAATAAATAAATAAGGTGATCATACCTGCTGAAAGTCTGATTGAAGACATGAGCTGGGTACTAACATTCTCTAAAGAATAACACCACATTAATCACTATAAACTATTTAATTAATTGATTAATAATTAAAATATTAAATATCTCCTCTTGAGTATTTACTATAGGGAAGACACATCTCAAGCAGTTTACATATAACTTCCCAGCAGCCCCATGAGATGGGGTTTTGTGCACAAGGAATCAGATATGCCAAGAGATAGTCTGCTCAAGGTTACAGAAAATGGAAATAGGGAGTTTATTATGGGATGTGGTGCCTCAAAATTCACAGCACTTCATTCTGACCTTTATGTTCTAATGTCCTAACATTAGCTTTTATCCTTTGCTGAAAATAACATTTCTCATGAGGTTGGCAGACTAAAAGAAGCTTGTTCTTGAAAAAGAAGAAGCGTGCTGTTCAGAGCATGATTCTCTTGTGTCCTAAGATTGAATAGGCTGGCAACACTTGGGATGTTTACGGTGTGAGCCGGGAACCGTGAGCAAGGTGGCCAGCGTTCAAGGTCTTGGCAAAAGAATCCTTACTGCAGGAGGCTCCTTGAGTGAGGTTTGAAAAAAAAAAAAGTCTATAAAGGAATTCATCTAAAGCAACAGCAAGCCTGAAACCCAAGCCAAACATATCTGGGGTACATCAGGCCACTGACCCTTGCTGCTCACATGTATCAGTCCTGCGAGGTGGGCACAAGAATTTTCTCATTTAACAGATGTAAAATGGATACACTGAGAGAAGAGATGACATGCCAAAATTTACACTGCCGGTGGGGATTAGGATGTAACTCACACCCAGACCTGAATGATGCACAACCTTTATTCTCTCAAGAGCCAGGTGGTACTGTATAAAGGGCAAGAGAACTGTCCCTGATATCAGAGAAGGATTTCATTATTCTGCATAACCCAGTAGCACAGAATTAGTGACTTACAAGGAAATGAAGTCACTCTGCAGGAAGACGCATTCCCTTACCACTGCAGCTATTTAAGAGCACAATGAGAGGCCAAAAGGGTTGGCGAGATAGTGCAGCAGACTAAACAGACTAAGCACCTGCTTAGGCAAACTCAGGGGCAGGGATTAGATCCCTTGGCACCACATGCCACATCAGCCCCACCCTTGGGCATGCTGAGCAAGTCACAGAGATGAGATGTGGTGGCGCATGCCTGTAATTCCAATGCTGGGGAGGCTAAAAACAAGAGGATCACTACAAGTCTGAGCTGAGCAGTGGGATCCTGATCCAAATACGAGAGAGAGAGAGAGAGAGAGAGAGAGAGAGAGAGAGAGAGATAGACAGACAGACAGACAGACAGACAGACAGACAGACAGACAGACAGACCCAGGATGCCTACACCAAGAAGTGGTCCGATCAAAGATCTCCGATATCCTCCCAACCTCTATAAATCTCTGATTGATGTGACTAAAATCCCTGGTCCTTTAATTCATAGGAGCTTTGTTCTCTATGTTCTACATTTGTTAACCTAAAAGCAAAAATAATGCAGATTGGAAACACAAAACTAACTTTATTTTTTTTCCTATTAATCTCATTCAACAGAATTAGAGCTTAGGACTGAAGATATGAAAAATATGAGGATTAACCTTCCACGTTGGAATCTCTAAGGAGCTAGGACCAACCTAAACATGAGTAAGTCACTTTTAAATATATCCATTTTTCATCTATCATCTGGGTGATCGTGTGTCAGAGACAGACATATTAAGCTGTGGGTGGTCTGGTACAACCTGTATATACTTGGCTTGGGTTTCAGGCTTACTTTAGATGAATTCTTTTACAGATTTTTTTTCAAATCTCACTCAAGGAGCCTCCTGCAGTAAGGATTCTTTTGCCAAGACCTTGAACACTAGCCACCTTGTTCACAGTTTCCGACTCACAACGTAAACATCCCAAGTGCTGGCAGCCTATTCAATCTTAGGACACAAGAGAACTACGTTCTGAACAGCATGTTTCTTTCTTTTCCAAGAACAGGCTTCTTTTTGTCTGCCAAGCTCATGAGAAGAATTATTTTCAGCAATAGATGAAAGCAGAAAATAAAAGTACTTGACGATTTGCATGGGTTCAGCTCAGTCAGGCTCTTTTTCTTCCTCACCCTTTGTAGGCTGGACCAGAGAAATATCACCAGATTCCAGGGAAAGATGCAGTTCTCAAGAAAAAAAGTTGAAGTCTCTCCTTGTGGTTCTGTCATCCTTTAGCTAACAAGGCACAATCCCTGCTACCTGTTATGGTGTGTGTCTGAGCCCAGCCCCCCGGCTTCATTTCTAGATGGCGGGGCTTTTAGGAAGCAGCTGGATCAAAGTGTATGATGCTGGGTCAAGGATGTGATGCTGGGATTGACTAGCAGCAGTGCTAGGATTAAGGACTATGCTAAGTGTGGATAAAATGTAAAGGTCAGAAAAAGAGCTGCCGTTGTTGTGCTGGTCCTTGCTTGCTTGTTTGGGCTTCTGCTTGACACAAACTAGATCTCCTCTGCCATGCCACCATGCTTTGGCACCAGCCAACCATGAACTGTACCTCTACAAACTGTGAGCTAGATAAACCTTTCTTCCTTTAACTTTGAGGGTCAGATAATTTTGTCTCAGCAAGGAGAAAAGTATCCAAGACTCTACCTAGTATCTGTGCTCTTTCTAACTAACTCCTTACAACTGAGGAAGTAGACCTCCCCTATGTATGAGGATTGAGTCCTCTCCTTGTGCCCCAGACTCACTCCCTTCATCATTTGGAAGGACCCCACTGACTGATGCTCTCTGCCTGTTCCACATCTTCATCATCCCCTTTCTCCTTGTACATATTTCACAAACCTACAAACAAATTTTAGTATCTTCTACTTTAAATACTTCAGCTCCATGTGATAGAACAAACCTGGAATGCCTGCTCCTTGGGAAGCTGAAGCAGGAAGATCATGAGTTCATGTCCAAACTGGGCAACTTCCTGAGTCTCTGGTTCAAAATAAAAAAAAAAAAAATGAGATGGGCTAGGAATGGCTATTCTCTTCCTAAGTGATGGAGCGCTCCTGGGTTCATTTTCCAGTACCACAAAAAACAAACAAGAAACCACAAAATGCCACTTCCCATCTTCCCTTTCATCCATGTTTTCACTGTTCAAAGAATGTGATCTGTCTGCAAACCCAGTCTCTACTTCCTTTCACTCCATTCTTTCCTGCATCCCTTCTGAATTTGCTTCCATCCCATGGCTCCTTCACAAGAGCTCTCGCTAAGAGCACGAGAAGCCTCCGTGTTTCCAAGTTCAGTCATATTTTATCTCCTGCTTCACACGGCCTATTGGAAGCATTTGCTACTTTTCTCAAAATGCTCTCCATTCCTGGCTTCTGTACCTGTGTGTTGTCCTGGATTTTCTTCAACCTTTCAGTCTCTTTCTGGACTACCATCTCCTGCACTCAACTTTAGGCACCAAAGTGGGAACTCTCACAGGGGAGCTCTCCACTGTCTTTGCTTAACCAATTGATTTGAAGGAAAAAGTAAGTGACAAAGAATAGAATAGAAAGGTTAAAACATAAACTTTGAACACAAACCTAGATTCACCTCCTACCTTTTCTTCTTACTAGATTTATGACCTTCGAGTAGTTACTTAGCCTTTTTACTGATCTTTAAAATAGGATCAAATGTGATATCCATACTAGGCTCTTTCTGAGAATTAAATGAACACTAAAACTAAAATTTCATTGCAGCAGAGATTTCCATTTTAAAAAATTCAGTGAATGATTTGTGTCTTGGATTCTAGACACCTTCAGCAAAGTATGCCTGCACACTAAGCCCAAACTGCTCACTTATTGACAAGTGATTCAAGAATGACTTTTGCATTTTTAAATAGTGGGAGGCAAAAGACTCCATGATAGAGCCAGTATGTGGCCTGCAAAGTCTAAAATACTTACAGTTCTATCTCCTTCCAAAAATATCTGCTGATAATTCATTATCTCTTAGAATAATGCTTGGCCCAGGAGGTATCCACATATCTAAAGACTGAATACTCAACGTGTATTGAGTGCTACACCAACCACCACATTGTCATCATCACCGCTAATATGTAAAACCTCTTTGAAGGAATGCGACCTCCTCAGCCACCCACACTTGCCAAAAACAACTTACAAAAAAATAAACTATTCAACATACATCTTATATCTCTTGGGTTTTTGTTTGGTGGTTTTGTTTTGTAGGGAGTGTTTCTGGGGATCAAATCCAGAATCTTCCTCAGACTGGGCCAGTACCAGAAGCACTCTACCTCTGAGCTTCGTCCTCAGCCCAGCTCAGAAATTTTGCCAGTATCGACCAGCAAAGTGATGCTTCCTTATACTAAACTGAGAGATCATCTTAATAATTTCATATCTTTTTTTTGGCAGTACCAGGGATCAAACTCAGGACCATGCACTTGCCAGGCAGGTGCTTACACCAATGAGCTATATCCCTGGCCCCCAATAATTTCATATCTATCAAGAATGATTTCTTCCCTGACCAGTGATTCAAGAATCATAATTCCCATCATGCCTGAGAACAGTAGTTTTAAAGCACTTCAGTATTTTGATAAGTTTTTACAATCCAAACACTTGGGTAGGGGACGATGTGCTTTCAGTATACATCACCTGTTCTCTTTACTTCTCATAATTCTGCCTTGAGTTTTCTGCATGAAGTCAACCCTCCTTTTACTCCATCAACATCGAGTAGAATTGAAGACAAGCCATAGGACACAGGACTGAAGAGCCAGGGAGTCTTAGTCCTCTGGCCATGGAAATTGGTTAAGGGGTAGATCAGGCCCATTCAGAGTCAGAGAGAAACAGTGAGACTATGAGAAAGAAAACATATTCACTTTTCCAAAAGACTTCAACTCAAAACAGTAAAGGATTTGAACCACTGTCAACTGTCTTACCCCAGTGGAATTTGATATTGTCATCAAGATGGAAGTGAATATTCATGAAAAGGGGAGAAACTGAGTTTATTGGCATTTTCTGTGTCCCTAAATCAAGAGTTCCCTTGAGTTTAGTCTTTTTGGCAATCGTGTGACTCAGTAAATTCCCTTTTCAGCGAAAGACAGGTTGAGTTAAAAATGTTTGGGAGAGAAGGAATAAAAGCCTAAATGATGCACGTGCCTAGTTCATTCCTCTTTATTTCGTCTTGCAAAGTAGACACCTGAATAAGTGGAACAGGTGGCTTTCAATGAAACACCATCAGGAAGCATCCATGTCATCTAGAAGCACGACATCATGTCCAAGATTCCACACCTACAAGAGGGCAATCATAGGATCTTTAGAAGCAGAATGGCAGGATTTTAAAAGCAGGTGTGACCGTAGAGAGGGCTGTATAGTTAGAGGACTGAATATCCGAAACAATGTTCAGCAAGGAAGGGCAGAGGAAAAGGTGAAGGCTTCAGCATGAGGAGAAAGCCACAGAAATACAGCAGAAATGGCAGCTGACAACAGCCTCGGGCACCAGGAGCATGAAGAAATCCTCACTCAGGGACAGCTGATCAGTACTATGTGGCAGAGGTGGTCCCAAGAAGCAAAAGTCTATGTGAAATGTCCCCACCTTTAATTGGTGACAAATTATTTTACTTTTCAAAATAAAGCTGTGATTGCAATGTAGCACACTCAGCCTGTACATTTTTAGAATATCCATTGTGCAGAGAGGAGGAGAACTTAGTGGTCAGTATACTATGCCTTGAAGTGGGCAATGCCTAACTACAGAGCTGCCCAGCCATACCAGGGGACAAAAATGGAACCCAAAGTCCAGTTTTCTGGTGTATTCCCTTGAACTGAGAAGAATAAAGATCATAGGGTGATAAAAGTAACCCATCATACCTGGAAAGCAAGGACAGTCTATTCCACAGTCTCATGTAGAATAAAATATGATCTTCATAATGACCACTAGGAGATAGGTGTCACAACTATATCCACTTCACAGAGAAGGAAAACTCAAGTTCCCAGAGGTCAAGGGACTTTCCTACAGTTTAGTAGGAATGTCAAAACTCATGAGCTTACAACTCTTGTTGCACAGGTCCTGCTTAACCTTGGTCTTAACCATCCAGTAGAAAAGTATGAAAACGAAATATAGGAAGTAAAGCCATGCTGTTATGTTGAGCTGTGGGGGGACTCAGGTCAATAATTTCTGGCATTGCCAGTTGAACAGAAGACCCATTGCTATTGTGGGCTACTGGACTCTTTTAGAATATTTTGCTGAGTTTACACACCTATAATATTCAATAACGGAACTTAGGAGAAAAGGGGTATACCTATGAATATCCATTTTGTATCTGTGTATTCAAAGTGGTTGGGATAGATATATAGTTACATTCTCTTAATGAATAGAATGATTTATTCTAATGATGTTTGTAAATAGGATCTCAAGTCCGCATCTTGTACAGCAATTAACCACTAAGAAGAATATATGCAGTGTGTTATTTGTTGAATCTGTACTTCCGATTTGATTTGAAACTATCTCATTGCTATCTGTTTATCATTAAAATTTTGAAAAAAAAAAAACCTCATGAGCTTTCAGGACTTAATCTATCATCTATCCTTCTGACTCTAACCTGTTTATTTCTTCCTCAGCTCTAGATCACAATGAAAGGTAGGGTCATACTCACCCCTTCTCTCAAGACACACACACACACACACACACACACACACACACACGCACACACACACACACCAGCTAGTCTGATTCAGTTTCCTAAACTTCTCTCTCTAGGGCCAGGGAGAATTTCTCTGGAATTGTCCTTGATCTTACCTTTCTACAACTGGTCAGAGAAATTTTTCAAAGGAAAGGCACTATTATATCTAGTACTACACACCTGGCTCACAGTAGATGCTCAAATAGGGATGTGGAGGAAAGGATAGGGGTAAAAACAAAGGAACATAGAGGAAGCTTCCATAGTATCAGGGGACAGGAGTTTAGAGATCACCTAGTCGCATCCTCATATTTCACAGATGAGGAAATAGGCCTGTTGTGGCTTAAGGCTAGATGTACCTCCAAAGCCTCAAGTGGTCATAGGTAGGAGTTTCAAAAGCTGGTGGATCTACAGTGTTTGGGAGTGGATTAAAGGAGTGTGATGCTGGAACTAAGGAGGTGGATAATGGAGGTTCCACCCTGGGTATGCATAACATCAATTAATAGGCTTACAACTTGGATGGAGTATAAAGGGACAGACAGACAGAAGGCAGCGGCTGCTGCAACTCTTGCTGCTGCTGCTGCTGCTGCTGCTGCTGCTGCTGCTGCTGCTGCTGCTGCTGCTGCTGCTGCTGCTGCTGCTGTTTCTTCTTGATGCTTCACTGCCCATTCACCATGAACAGTTTCTCCTCTGTGATGCTTCCCTGCCGCACCAACCTGCCTTGGAGTCAGCCAACTATGCCTGAAACCTCTACAAACTGTGAGTTCAGTAAACCTTTCCTCCTTTACCTTCTGTCTGTTAGGTATTTGGTCTCAACAAGAAAAGTAACTAAAACAAGGCCTAAAGGAAAAAAATGTTCTTTTAAACATGATAGAGGCTGTACCTTGGAAAATCAAACTCAAGTCTTCTTGTTGCCTGCACAAAGTAAAAAAACCCACTCATTTGAATGAAAAATGCAACTTCTTCAAAGATAGCCATGATTTCCTATTTCCAAACAAAGTCGTTGCAAATTAAGAACACTTGATATTAATTCAAAATCCTCAGAACCACCCTCAGTAAAAACTACAGGGAAGTCCTGGAGGAAATATACATACAATAAACACTTGCTAATATTCCTCTGATTTCAAAACAAGCATGATAGCATTAGCACAAATATTCTAGTATCTGTTCATCTGTTGGTAGACAAACAGGCATAAACAACCTTGGTTCTTTCTGAGCTGCCCTTCCTCGAGGTTCAAAACTTGAATTAACTTACCACTCATCATTGTTTATATATACAGGAAAAAATCCAGAAGGATCTCCTTGATGTCCATTAAACCATCCAGTCCAAGGCAGCATCCAAAACCAGATTTTAGCCCTCCTCAGATGTCTCTGTCCAGAAAAGGATTTATTTTCACTATAGAACACGGCATTCCATTTGTTGCTCATTCTCTGGCACCATCATCTTTTGGAGGCAATGTCACTGAATTTTTTGTTGCAGATGGTTATATAATAGCAACATTGGAGCCTTGTGCATAATCAGTCATGAAAAACTGTGTCCAGCTTGTGAAATAAAAATCACCAGTCCTTGGAAGTGTGGCCAGATACTTTTATCAGTGTCCCAGACATTCGGAGGCTGGGACTCTGATTTCAGAGTTAATGAAAAGGCAGAGAGGGATGAAGGATGATTTCTCCTCCCTCAGCGGTACTCTGACTCTTTTCTATTCCTGGAATATTCGGAGCTACCATTAAAAAGTACAGACCAGAGATGGCAAGCTTGGTTCCTACACTGTCGATGAAGGCTTCCCTGGGGCACCTGCATTGTTATTGAGTCTCTCTGGCCACAGGTGCCTGCAGTTTCACTCTGAATTGCCCTGTGGGCCGGTGAGTAGAGTGGCAAACCAAACACAGGGGGCCAATTTGGACCCTTGAGTTTAAATCTTGTCTTTGCTTCTCACTGGCTGTGTACTCAAAACCATGGAGCTTTGTTGTGTTCTGTTTTATGTTGTTGTGCTGTGTTGTGTTTTGGCTTTGGTTTGGTTTGAGCAGTGCTGAGGATGGAACCCAGGGACTCCACACTGAACTGTATCCCCAGTTGTTGTTGTTGTTGCTGCTGTTGTTGTTGTTGCTGCTGTTGTTGTTGTTGTTGTTGTTGTTGTTCTTCTTCTTCTTCTTCTTCTTC
>NW_004524659.1:1133911-1138008 GCF_000260255.1 Octodon degus | reverse complement strand
GCATGTGGTGCTGGGGATTGAACCGCGGTCCCTGATGCTTTGCTAAGCTTGTTCTAAGTAGGTGCTTTAGACCACTGAGCCATCTCTCCAGCCCCGCTGGCCAATATTTGATTCATATTGATTTCTATCAGCAAAAATGTTGTCTCACATGTATCTCTGATCTTCTGTTTTAGGGGACTCAGTCAACGTTTGATTCTCTGGTCCTGGGAAATTATCTTGGAACTCAGGAAGACGATGGTCCTGTAGGTTATTAAATGTTAAAGAATTAACAACCTCCAGGCAGTGATTCTCCAGCAACAACCTTCTGGAGTTGATGTATCAATACCACAACAAAATTAGCTTTTAGGAGAAATAATCCTTGGGTATGCATTTCATATGTGATTTTTCAGTTTCTTATGAGTTTAACTCTTAGTAGTTCACTGGATCTGACTCAATGGTGCTTCCGTCACTGGCAGCCTTTCTTGTCCTGTGCTATTCTCCATGTCCCTGCCTCCATTTCCGGAATCCTAAATGCTTCCTGCACAGGAGACATTTTTGTTTGACAACTGCTTCTAAGGCATCCAAAACTAAGTTAGTCTCTTTTATTTGACTTTAAGCCCCATAATGATCATGTATGACTCAGTCATCAGTGGTCATAACCTTCTACAGCATCTGGTAAAGAGGAGCTCAGAAGCAATTGACAGAAAAGAGGAGGAAGGATTTATTACTATTGCTGCTGTTGATGTTTTGCAAGGTAGAACACACAGTCCACTCCTCTCCTGATGAGAGGCAGTGATATATTTCTGACTTCGGAAAAAACCAGGTTTTTGGACCCAGGACTTTCACATAGGGAGAATGGAGTGTTGGGAACCCAGCCCTGCAAGGGAAAGCTGCTGTGCAAGAGGTCAGGACTCTGAAGGCAGAGATGACTCACTCTTTAGCATTTAAGCCCCCAAGCTTGTCAGCTCTGTGACAGACATTCAGCAAGACTTCAGAAAGGATTGACCTCAGCCAGCACAGTCTCAAGGAGGTAATTCAGAATTAAAGCCAAATCGACAAGCCAGTGCTATAATTGAAGCTGAAAGCCAAAGAAGTTGCAGATATAGTTTGTGGCATGAAGGACAGGCATGTCACCTCTGGGAAAAAAAAGTATGAGTCAAGCTGGCACGTCACCTCCCACTGCTAGCTATGCAGAGATTTTAATAAAACATTCTTAGGATTAATCCACACCAAAGACCTGTTGTAACCAGCTCTTGACAAGGGGTAATTTGTTGCTTAAAAAGATGTCATCGACTTTAATAGCTTCAAATCTCAAGGTAAAAGCACTGGCTCCTTACAAGGTCCAGTTTTTCAATTCAGCTGCTACCGGCCTGTCCATTTCACCTCATTCAAGAGTGGGCTTGGGGAGAAAAAGAATAAAAAAGACACTGAGCTTTAGAGCTGGAAAGAATCTTATTAACCCAGGAATCCTAAATCCAAATGTCACTCACAGCCTGGCAGGCACCCTGCCGGATCCAAAGGAATATTCGCTTCTCAGTCACAAGTCATCATTGCCTGGCAGAATTTCCAGCCTGGGCTTGGTTCTAGCTACTGGGAGGTTAGGCAGGAGGACTGTTGGAGCTCAGGAGTTTGGGGCCAGCCTCACATACATAGCAAGACTCCCTTTCTTTAAAAAAAAAAAAAAAAAAAAAAAAAAAGTTCAGATCAGTGTGGCCAGATTTTATTTTAAAGAAGATATAAAAGACTATATAAGTAAAAAGTTCTGTTACCAAAGTATCGGCAGCTAAATTTTTTTTAAAAATTTGCAAACCCAAATACTAATACTATGACTACTACTACTGATAATAATAATAGAGCCAGTTTATGGTTAATATTGGTAGGCGGTTCTTACCAGCCACAGTGATTGCTAAAAGAGTGAAATTAAAAGGGGTGGGGGGGGGAATAGCTCGGTGGAATAAGTGCCTGCCTGGCACGCGCAAGGTCCTGAGTTTGATCCCTGGTAACACACACACACACACACGTGAAATACTTGTATTTAAATCAGTGGGCATTCCTCAGCCCCAGCCTTGAAGATGACCCCATCACCACCACCACCACCCTGGCCCCGGCTCCAGATCCAATCTGAGTTCTCCTCCCTCCAGCAGCTGACATGTTAACACCTAACAGATGTATCACCTCAAGCATTCTGGTTTTGTACCATGACTGGCACCTTATGGGTGGGTCAGGGCTTTCACTGCTTTTTTAAATATGCATATGAGGGCTGGCCAGATAGCTCAGTGGACTAAAGCGCCTGCTTAGGCAGAGCGCAGTGGCCAGGGTTCGATTCCTGGCATGCCATACCGGCCCCACCCCCCGGGGTGTGTGGAGAAGGCAACTGAGACTGGGTAGGGTGGTACACACCTATAATCCCAGCCCTTGGAGGGCTGAAAACAGATGGATCACTACAACTCTGATCTACATAGTGAGACCCTGTAGACTCTGTAGAGCTTGTGCTAATTACAAAATTAAAATTTAAAAAATTAAATATATGCATGTGGGCACACATACATGCACACACATGTGCACACACACAAACATACTTTCATGTGCATACACTTTATGGATTGACATATAAACATCAGGCAATATTTAACATCTATATCTTGATGAATTTCTGGATAAGCATACTCCTGTAAAAGAAACCATCTCTACTATCAAGGTTATAAAAGTGTCTATCATCACCAGGCTTAGTGGCCCATACCTTTATTGGTATGTGTTTGAAGCCAGCCTGAGTTACAAAGTTAGCTCAAGGCCAGCCTGAATGGCAGAGTGAAAGCCTGTCTCAGAAGAAGCAAAAGAATCTTCATCTCCCCAGTTCCCTCTCACCCTATTCATTACAGTCATTGTTATGTTTTTTTTCTTCTGAGGTCAGCAGTTAAGCCCTGATTTATCCTTGCAGCAAAATCAAAGTATAGAACACTTGAATGTTAGTCATCGGCGCTACACTGTAAAGCCCATCTGCAAAACTTATTTGTGTTTCACAGCTGAAATTCGATACCTTTCAATTGTCCCCTCCTTGTTTTCCCCTTACCCACCTCCTGCATGCACTGCTCTTTGGAAGGTTTTTGGTTTTGGTTTTGGTTTTGGTTTTTTTTTTTTTTTTTTTTTTTTTTTCAGAACTGGGGGTTGAACTCAGAACCTTGCGCTTGCCAGGGAAGCGTTAATTCCACTGAGCCATCGCCCTGGTCCTGGAAGTTGTTTTTGGGTGTTGTGTTGTGTTGTGTTTTTATTCTCGTTTGCACATAGGTTAAACTGCATACAGCTTAGAAAGTCTAAGGAAGTTGATCCTAGTGGAAACTAGCATAGGGCCCTGATTGATTTCAAGTCTTCTCATTTAATATTTGGGGAAACAAAAGCTAGATCAAAGTCATGAAGATAGTCATGACAGGCCATGACAGGAAGCCAAGGCTCCAGGCTCCTCAGGCGGGATTCTGTGCTTTTAATCAGTGGCCACCAAAGCTGTGGATGGGAGTGGCTTGTTGCAAACAGGGCTTTCCTCCCCTTACCCCAGACCTGCCAGGCCTCTGGGTGGAGACTCAGGCGTGGAATTTTTTCAAAGGCTCCCAGATGAGGTGTAAGATCAGCAGATCTGCGAAACACTGCTGTAAACCACCTTTAGGCAAAGAGTAAACCTTAGCCTTCTTAATTCCTGTGAAAAGAAATACTGAAAATTGGAAAAGAAAAACCTCTGGGAATACGCTGTTTAAATAATTCTTTAAAAAAAAAAGTCAGTGGCCATCACCTGAATTTTATTTTATTTTATTTTTTAATGTATTTAGTACAGGGTCTCACTACCCAGATTAGACTCATAGTGATTCTCCTGTTTCCAGCTTCCCAAATGCTGGGATTACAGGCATACACCATCATGTCCAGTCTCAGTCATGGTCTCAACATGCCCCAGGGGGCAGAGCCAGCATGGCATGTGGTATAGGGGTGTAGGGGGGATTGAATCCCAGTCCCTGCATCTGCCTAAGCAGGCTTATTAATCCACTGAGCTATCTAGCCAGTCCTGTTTAAATTATTCTTATCAGAATCTCAATCTCTCTCTCTCTCTCTCTCTCTCTCTCTCTCTCTCTCTC
>NW_004524659.1:1132291-1133811 GCF_000260255.1 Octodon degus | reverse complement strand
CTCTCTCTCTCTCTCTCTCTCTCTCTCATACACACACACACACACACACACCTATCTATATCTATCTATATATCTATACCTATATCTATGTCTATGAGTAAAGATAGAGATAGAGATAGATACAGATATAGATATAGATTAGAAGGTCAGAAAACTTTTTTCCAAGCCTCATAACTTTTTTCCTGTCCTATTTAGAAATTAAATGGAATAAAATTAAAGTGAGAAAGTGTTGAAGAACAAGAATGGGTACAACGTGACCAAGGCAGGAGAAAGGAGAGAAAGAGGCTGGGACCCCAGCTCTTCTGCTCACACATCACACATCCACAAGCACCTGCACTTCTATCCTCTACCTGTAGAATGCAGACAGCAGTATCTACCAGGCAAAGTAACTGCAGATTTCAGCTAGGTAGCAATCAATTGTGGATGACCATGGCTGTGGGCTCACCAGGAGAGGAGAGCAAGTGGAGGAGGCCAGGCTTGTGCTCAGCCTGTAGGGCCTTCAGAGCAGCCTCAGAAGCCCAGGCTCAAGGTTTAAGTCTGACATGAAGGTACAGACAGCCCAGACCTTTGCGATAGCTTCCACAGCTTAGGTGCTCACACGGTGAGTCCAACCTTAGATGTCAACGCATGATTTGAGGAGAAGGGGTTGGCAGTGATCTGGAATTATCTAGTCTTTCTACTAGCATACCCTACGTGGAATTATATAGCTGATTGTAGTCATCAGGTGCTACACACAGTACTAGAACATAAAGACAGCCAAGGAGACCATGACAAAGATTGTAAAGTAAGCCCCTGTAGTGAAGAAAGCCACCCATTCCCAGGGGCAGTTGTATAACTATGGACATTACAGCTACATGTAGTCCTAAATTCATCATCAGTGAAATAAAGGCACAGAGGATAGTTCCTGCACTGCATTAGGTCAAAAACCAAATGATATAATCCAAGGAAGGGCTTGGCATAGGGTCTGCCATTTAATAGATGCTCAATCAATATTACTATTGGTGCTATCATTAATAGCATTGGTCATTTTACCATTTGGTGTCCCGTGTGAAAGAGCCTGGAAAACAGAATGTAAGATTTGGTGCTAAGACTGACAACCTATCAAGCTTCTGTTGTCTGGCTCAGAGGCCAGGTCTAGAGCTATAACTTGACCTCAAAGGGAAATATGCCATCCAGTCCCAGGTGGTATACATAAGTACTGAGGAGTTCAGGAGCCCCCTTCAGTTCCCTGAGTCCAGGGGTGTCTTTAACACAGCTACCAGCCATATCCAGATGGGGAAACCACTAGCAGACCTCTTTGGGTCTTAGCCCTTTCTGAAAAAGTCTTATGGGAACCCATACAACTCCAGTGAAGAGCAAGAAGAAGAGGAAGAAGAGGAAGAAGAGGAAGAGGAAGAAGAGGAAGAAGAGGAAGAAGAGGAAGAAGAGGAAGAAGAAGAAGAAGAAGAAGAAGAAGAAGAAGAAGAAGAAGAAGAAGAAGAAGAAGAAGAAGAAGAAGAAGAAGAAGAAGAAGAAGAAGA
>NW_004524659.1:1084513-1132123 GCF_000260255.1 Octodon degus | reverse complement strand
AGAAGAAGAAGAAGAAGAAGAAGAAGAAGAAGAAGAAGAAGAAGAAGAAGAAGAAGAAGAAGAAGAAGAAGAAGTGGTAGTGGTGGAGGAGGAGGAAGAGGAGGAGGAAAAGGGAAAAGGAGTAAAAGGAGGAGGAGAGGGTGGAAGGAAGGAAAGAAAGAGAGGGAAAAGAAGAAGGAGAAAGGCGAGGAAAGAGGAAGAGGAAGAGAAGGATGAAGTAAGGGAGGGATGAAAGGAGGAAGTAAGCAAGGGAGAGGAGGGAAAGGTAGGAGAAGAGGAAAAACAGAAAGGAAGGGAGGGAAAGGAAAAGAAAACAAAGGGAAGGGAAACATTGACAGACCCCAGATTCAACTCAGACCTACAATATACCTACCTGGAGGAAGGGAGGCAGTCAATCCAGGACTCTAAAACAACCAGGCTTTGGGTTGTCTAATCTAAATGTGGTTCTTGCCTAAACACTCCAGCATACCTTACAGAGCACAGATACACAGAGGTAAAGATCCAGTCAAAACACAAGAATTCCGCTCCCAACTCCACCACATCTTCAATCTATCACTGTCAAGATCCGACAAAATTGTGTGAAGTGCTACAGAGTACAAATCAGGTAATTACTATTGACATCATTACTACATTGACTACAAATTTTCAGTCACAACTTTCAGTGTGCAAAAAAGGTAATTTTCTGTAACTGAATTTAGTATTTTAGTTCAATTCAAATTCTACCCAATGTAAACCTTCCATCTAGTTACATGCACATAAACTTGTTGTTCTCTCCTGGCTAAAGGCATAAGTGTGAGAGTTCAAGGTTAGTGTCCTCCTCTGCCTCCTTCTTCTGGAAGAGAGCTCGCAGAAATCCCAGGCTGGGTTTGGTAATGAGCCTATGCTCACCTTTGAACTTGGCATCAAGGAGGGCACAGCCAGCCTGATACCCATGTGCCTCCTTCAGACTCAGGCACCTTCTGGTCATTCCCAAACTGATTTTAAATACAGAAAACATTTAACTGCTTCCTTTTAACATTTTTGAAGGGCCCGCTCAGCTCAGCTCTGGTGACTTCACACACAGAGCATCCTTCGTTACTGCTACTGCCAAGTATGACTGCATTGAAATGGCCCAGAGAAGCTTTAGGTCTCCTCAAAACCCATCTGTGAAGTAAATTTAGTGTTCTTATATAGCAGAACCTTCCAAAAACACTGGAAGTCTGTCTCTACAATCACGGGTCGGTCACCTTCAGAAGTCAGCCAGGTTGTAGATTCACAAACAGTATGGACTCATTCCACCCTCAAGGGGATAAACAGAGGACAAATAAATATATATGGGATTATGAATGAAGAAAGTGCACACATCTGTAATCTCATCACACTAGATGGCTGAGGCTGGAGATGTTTGAGTTCAAGCCAAGCCTGGGAAATTTAGCTATTTAGTGAAACCTTGTCTCAAAAGGAAAACAAAAAGACTAGGAATGGAACTCCATGCCCTCGGTTCAATCTAGGGTCTCAAAAAGTGTTTTAATGTTAAGAAATAGACATCATGGTAGAGGAAAACAGAGTGGGAGCCCTGCTTATTTCAAGTGATCAGAATCAGGGAAGGATGCCTGGGGCAGTGACACATAAACTGGGATCCTGAAAGAAGGGAGGGAGCCAGCTTGTGAAGGTGAAGATTAGGGAGATCAGATGTGATGGACAGACAAACAGCCCCTGGGGAAAAGTCCTCATGGGAGTCTTGGACAACAAAGTTAGGGAGGTGAGAGCACAACAAGAAGTAAACACTAGTGGCCTGAAGTTCACGGTGAAGAGGGAATTTATCCTACCAGACTAATGAGGTTATGTGTGTGCAGGTCTAGGTAGAAATGAATTTGTAGAAACATTTACTGTTAGTTTTTGTTTTGTTTTTGTCATTACAGGATTCTAATTGAAGATGAGATTGATTGGTTGATTTTTTTGCCTCTAGAATAATATGTTGGCATTATTTCTCAGCACCTGCAGTAGGGTCACCCACTCCAACCCTTAGGTATTTGGAAACACATAAGGACATTTTTGGTTGGTGCAATTGTTTGAGTACAGTCTAGCATTTAGAAACACTCAACGATGTTAAACATCCTTCAGTGTAAGACACTGAGAAGGTCACTTATCCCTGGGCCACAAATCCATAGTGATCTGTGACCTGCTAGGAATTGGGCTACTCAGTGGGAGGTAGGCTGGGGGATGAGGAGCAAAACTTCCTGTGTATTGGGCCCCACCTTGCGTCAGATCAGCTGCAGCACTAGAGTCTCATAGGAACATGAACCCTGCTGTAAACTGTGCATGTAAGCAATCTATGTTGGTCCTTTGAATCATACCAAAAGCCCCACTTTATAGAAAAACTACCTTTTATGAAACTGGTAACTGATGCCACAAACATTGGGAACTACTATTCCACAGTGATCCCTCCTGAATCCTCTGGTGTTCTTGATGAGATTCCATGGGGATCCGCACCAGAGTGGAGACAAAATTAAGGGGAGGAGTGCAATGGTAGTGAAAATATCATGAGGACAGCATTGGAATTGGTCAGGTGGGAGAAGGTCCTGTCAAGACCAGGACTGGAGTCTCAAAGTTAGAGAACAATCAAGAAGTGGGCAAATGTAGGTAGATATTAAATTGATTGTGCAGTGCTCACATTAACTGGGAAGCAGCCTCAGAGTCTTCAACACCACTCTTGTTATCATTAGCAATGCTCTTGAGTCAGCATTTGAGATGAATCTATTTGAAAATTACCTAATTCAAGTAGTCATTCAAGGAAGGGGTAAAGAGGCTGCAATGAGAAAAGCAGAAAGTCTAGAAAAGGATTCTGGAAGCAAGTTATTGAATGACATAATATTCATTTAGAAATGTCCAAAGAGATTCCTGAATATGAAAGACAGTAGCTCCTCTCTCATTTATGAAATACTCCTACTAGGAGCTCAAGAGATTGCCACCTCTTGTCCTGTTTCCTATCCTTACCAAAGCCTAAGAGCTATAATTTGAATGTTCTTCACAATTTTTATAAAGCTGCTAAATACTTGCCTATCACTCAGAAAATTAGCTGCCATATATAATTAGATTAATTTGGTGTAATTTTTATCTGAAATGTGAACATGTTATTAATAATGAAAGCAAACATATGGAGCTGGTGTCCTTGCCCTGCTAAGAAAGGATGATGAAATCACAAGCTCTGCACACATATTCTCATGAGGTCTTACCCAGGAAAGAATGCAGCATGATCAGGAGAAAATTCCAGACCCTAGGAGAAGCCTTCATGCAGAACTGCTGATTGGAACTGTATGACTCTGTGGAAACCCAAAGCTAACAGCAAATGACCCTGAGCTTGGGGGAATTCAGAAAATGACCCCAAGCAGAATCAGTAAAACCCATTGGGTCTCTCCTCTGCCTCTTTATTAGTCCTAAGCTGTATACTTTGAGGAGCTGACAGAGATTCATAAGTGCCTACTTGGCAAGTGCAAGGGCCTGAGTTCAATGCCCGGTTCTGAAAAAAAAAAAGTAAGAAAGAAAGAAAAAAGGTTTTCCATTCATAAGGTACTATATCAAGAACATTCAAATTATAGCTGTTAGGCTTTGGTAGAGATAGGAGAAAGGACAAGAAGGTGTAGTAAGGTTCATTAGTGTCTCAACCAACTGCCACTTCAGCTTGCCATGGCTTGAATATGTACCCCGAAGTTCAAGTGTTAGAAATTTAATTCTAAGGTTACCATGTTGGGTGGTAGAACATAATAAGAGGAGACTAGGTTAAGAAGGTGCTGTCTTCATGCATATATTAATATTGTTAATGTGGAAGTGGACTGGTTAGCATTAGAGTTGTTGTAAAAGCAAGTTGAAGCCCAGGGACACACAGTATAAAATAGTGTGATATCAGGAACAAAATTATTTTATGTGACAAAGTTATTGGCTGAAACTAGATTATGCTTATTAAGTGTTCTATGGACTCATCATAGAAAGAGCCAAGAGAAAAACCTTGCTGTAGGTACAGAAAGACCACAAAGAAACTAAGTCATACCAGTAAAGGAAGTTTATCTAATTACAGAGGCAGAAAACATAACAGAAGAATGGGACAAAGGATCAACAAAATAAGTATTAAAACGTTAACAAAATAGAAAATATAAGCACTTGCCTGTCAGTAATTACCATAAGTGTAAGTGAATTAAATCATCCTGTCAAAAAAATACCTGTTCCATGTTTTACCTAAGATGTTTGATATTCGGACAGATAGTGAGGTTAAGCTTAACAGCCTAGGTTGTATAGTAGTAACAATAAGCTTCTCTTCTGGAGGGTTAACAACCTAAGTTTGCAGACCAAAATTAGAGAAAAAGGAGGGCTGCAAGGAAAGCCAACATTTTGGCCCTAGCCTTCTAAGGTCAATTAAGACTCAGGACATATGAGAACTTGTACAGTAACATCATGTAACTCGGTAGTGTCCCAAATTTTCTGATCAAGGAGATTATGGGGCCAAAGAAGAAAGTGATCGATGATGTAGAGTGTGCCTAAGGAGAGTCACATGGAGAGAAAACATTCTCTCAGGCTTTCACAGAGAGCACATTGGCCAAGCAATGGCCATGACTCATCCATGTGGATGACACTGACAAAGGATCTACAATCTAAGGTACAGGATCTCAGGATATATCCTGAGGGGATTTCTCTGACCTTCTCAGACCCAAAAGCTACAACTCTTGTTGCACAGGTCCTGCTTTACCTTGGTCTTAACCACCCAGCAGAAAAGTATAAAAACGAAGTATAAGAAGTAAAGCCATGGTGTTAAGTTGAGCTGTAGGGGACTCAGGTCAGCGATTTCTGACATTGCCAGTGATGCAGAAGACCCAATACTATTATGGACTACTGAACTCTTTTAGAATATTTTGCTGAGTTCACACATCTATAATATTCAAATAACTAAACTTAACAAGAAAAGGGGATACAGATGAATGTCCATTTTGTATCTGTGTATTCAAAGTGGTTAGGATAGATATATAGTTACATTCTCTTAATGAATAGAGGGATTTGTTCTAATGGTGTTTGTAGATAGGATATCATGTCCACATCTTGTACAGCAATTAACCACTAGGAAGAATAAATGCAATGTGTTAATTATAGAAACTGTCCTACCAATTTGGTTTGAAACTATCTCATTTCTATTTGTTTCTCAATAAAGTTATGGAAGAAAAAAAAAAGACAGAGAGTACCTGAATCCTAGTGAGTGCTCTTGCCAGCATGTGTAAGGTGTAGGTGATCCCTAGCATTGAAACAAAATTTTAAAATGGCTATATAGGTAAAATTTGCGCACACACACACACACAGACACACACACACACGCTCACACAAGCCTGAAGTATAAGCTATTCATGGTCTTACAGACATACAGAACAGTTTGAAAGCACAGAGATAGACAAGTTATTCCCATGCAAATGAAAGGTAAAAGAGGGTGGGAGGAGCTGGATTTAAATCATGTAAAGTATATTTCAAGTTAAAAATCTAAAATGATACATTGAAAAGACACAAATAAATGGAAAGATAGCCTATCTTCTTGGGTTGGAAAAATCAAAATGGTTAAAAGTCCATGCCCCAAAGAAATCCACATATTAAATATAATTCCTATCAAAATTCCAGTAATATTTTTCGTACAAAGAGAAAACATACCAAAATGTGTACCAAGACCTAGAAGACCACAAAGTACCAAAGGAGACTTAAAGAACAAAACAAAGCTGGAACTATCATACCTTCTGACTTCAAAATAAATTACAAATATAGAGTAATCAAAAGTCATAATACAGTTTCAAGGTATGGGGGCACAGGTCTATATCCTGCCACTCAGGAAGCTGAAGCAGGAAGATCCTTGTGAGCTTGAGGCCTACCTGGCTACACAGTAAGCTTAAGGCCAGTTGGAAGTACACAATAAGACTCTGTTTCAAAGAATTACAATATAAGCATAAAAACAAAAGC
The DNA here is from genome assembly GCF_000260255.1 of Octodon degus. NCBI lineage: Eukaryota > Metazoa > Chordata > Mammalia > Rodentia > Octodontidae > Octodon > Octodon degus. The sequence goes on along the minus strand of NW_004524659.1, from coordinate 1,126,159 downwards.
ATAAAACAATGGAACAGAATAGAGAGCCTGAATATAAATCCATCCATTAATAATCAGATTAAATAAATAAGTTTAAATAAATAAATTTAAATAAATAAATTTAAATAAATCAGTTTATTTTCAACAAAGATGTGAAGAACATACAATGGAGAAAAACCAGACTCTTCAGCAAATGAGACTCAGACAGCTAGATATTTTCATGCAGAAGAATGAAAGTAGAACCTGATCTTATACCATGTCCCAAAACAACCAAAGTGAATTAAAGAGCTAAGTGAAAAAAATTGTATGAGTCTATTTTTGTCACCATGACAGAATACTAAAATCCAGACAAATCTTTCTTTCTAGTTTTATTTTTTAAACTTTTTATTAGTATATAATGATTACATTTAGCGTTTGGTGTTGGTTCATACACATAACACATCTTATCTTAGTACTTAGTAATATCTTAGTATCTTAGTACTTCTTTTATATTTTGATCCTCTACCCATCTTGGTTCACCAACTCACGGTCCCCTTCAAGGTTGGGTAGATCATAAACAGTAGGATCTTATTTTTTCCATGATCACGGAGGCTGGGAGGTCCAAGAACAAGAGAAAACATCTCATGAGAGCCTCCTTCCTCCATGACACATGGAAAGGCACCACACAGTAAGCAAGCATGTGAGGGAAACAGAGTTTATAAAGCAGAAGGAGACCAAACTGCAGTTTACAATTAACTGGTGCCCACAACAATGGTATTTATGTGTTTGCAAGGGCAGAAACCTACTGGCCTCCTCACCTCTTATGGCCCGCATCTCCCCAAACTGTTGCATTAAGGATCCCATTTCCAACACATGAATTTGGGATGTAAAATAAAACCACCAGAAGAAAACAGAGGGTTTGTTCAAAGACACAGTCCTGACCAATAATTTCTTTGAACATGAACCCAAATGCACGAGTAACAAATGCCAGAAATAAAACAAATGGGACTGCAACAAATTAAGAAGTTTGTGCAGAATAAAGAATAGAAGCAACAGGATAGACATCTACAGAATAAGAGAAGGTTGGATAAATCCAATCATACGTAGTTGATATCTAATAAATATAAAAGTCAGGCAACTCAATAACATAGGAAAATTAATTCAAAAGTGGGGAAAAGACCTAAACAGACATTCAAATGACTAACAGGTAAGTGACAAAAAGCTCAATGTCACTAATCGTCAGAGAAATACAAATTAAAACTATGAGATAGTGCTTCACAATGATACCTGCTGGAGTAGCTAGTATCAGAAAAATAAATAAATGAAAGAAATTAAAGATGATAAATGTTGACAGTGATACCAAGGAGAGGGAATTGTTTTGCTCTGGTGAGAAGAATGTAATTTATTACAGTCATTATCGAAAATAAGCATAAAGGATTAAATTATTATTTATTATTAAATATCATTTGTTATATATTTTATTATATTCAGAAGCTGTAATGTATGTGAAAAATGTAAAGCACTTAGGAAGGTTTAATATATAAATATGTTTACAAATCAAAAAGAAAATGCATTTACAGATGGGGTGAAATAAAGTAGCTAATTAAATAAAATTATGGTGCATTGCACATTTAAAGACAAAATTAAATTATGATGTAATATTACATTTACATATCAGATTGTATTGCATTCTCATTAAATCTATGTCAATGTGGACAAAGATGGGACAATTGAGGGCAGCACTATTTAGCAAAGTGGTGACACGTACTAGTGCTTTTAAAGTTCATATTCTTTGGCCCATTTTTCCACATACAGCTGTTTTACCTGAGTACAATATTTAAAAAGTAACCAAAATATATCCAGGAGGTTGTTCACTCTTAAGTAATAGGAAAAATTAGGAAAACATACATGCTTATCTGAAGATTTTGACCTAATTACCTGTGATGGATGATAATTAATACTATTGTATCTTCGTTCAAAAATATGGAAGCCTTAAATACATTAGTGACAACAGTTAGGTCATAAAAGAAAAATATGAAAAACTTCTTTGCTACTTTATTAATTTTATGCAAGGACATCATTTCTGATAACCAGAACATATAAAATATTGCTGCGAGATACAGGGATGGGGAAATCGGAGTTGGAGACTGGAGATACTGTAGTCTTCTGTTCTCATGTTTCATAAGGAAACAGGACCTGCCCCAGGGAACCAACTTGCCCTGAATTACAGAGAATGCACAAGCTCTCAGCCACTGATTCTGACTTCCGGTCTAGCATTTTGCTTCCTAGAAAGTTATAAACGTGGCAGGGTTCTTTTCTCTCTCCCTGACCTGTCTTCTCCATGGTCCATAGTGTAAGCACAAAGAGGACTGTGTTCAGCATGTTAAGGGAGGAAGATGAAATGGTCAAATGCATGCATCTAGGTGTGTGTGTACATTCTAATGGGTTTTAATGGGTGGAAAAGATTTTTTTTAGATCTTACTTATTATTGCCAGCGGTGGCACATGTTTATAGAACACACTGATTACAGTTATCCTGGGGAGTTCATACATGTACAAGACACAACTTAATTCTTTTCTGTCCCCTTCCCCTCCTATTCTTCCATCTAACTTCTATCCTCTTTATTTGAAAAAACCTCTATCCTGATTCTGTTCTTCAATTCCCTCCTTTTTTTTGTGCTGGAAATTTAGCTCAGGAATTTGCATATGCTGGGCCAGAGCTGTGCCACTGAGCTATAGCCCCAGCCCTCCCTCTCTTTTTAATCCTTTTTCTCTTCTTTTCTTTCCCCCTCCCTGCATCCCCTGTTTGATTCTTATTTTAAAAATATCTCCTACAAAAGGTTAAATGTTAAATAATTCACCAATGCTCACCCAGTTGATCTGTTTGGGTTGTCAAAACATATGACCTCCAGTTCTGACATACCTGCCCAGGCCCTGCTAATGATCAAATCCAGCAAGTCACCAGGACCCCAGCCCTTTTAGCTAAGTCACTAGAGTTAAATAGCTAACTATCTTCAGGGCCAAGATCTCCCGCACATCATAATGTAAATTTCATAAGCATTCTCAGGAAGATTTTACACATACCTTATGAAACCTTAAGGCCAGCATTTAAATTATTTTATATCAGTCTGTTACATGCTTGCTTTGGAGTATTACTCTAGGCATTAGAAATTTCATCCCCAATCCTGTTCTTTCTTACTGTAACATGACCTGACTACTCTTTTGTTCCTTCTGATAGCATTTTTCTGTTTCTCCCAGAAACAGAATCTGAAAGAGGGATTTAAGAATTTAAAAAAAAAATTAGTTGGGAGATCAATCCAGAAAACACAGGTAGAGGAATGGAGAAGTGACATCAAGTGGGGAGTGACAATTTCCACTGAGGGTAACCGGAGCCCATTGCGCTGGGGAATTCTGAGGGTCAGAGTAGAACATAAACCTGAATGATGTCACCCTAAGGAAAACAGAGCTGGGGCGGGGCAGTCCTGCCCTGACTCAAGCCAGCCTTGCACTCTGGGCTGTTTGGAGGGCACTACATTGGTCATCAGGCCTTCCAAAAAGCAAAAAGAGAGGAAAATCTGGCTTCCAGAAAAAGAAAGGAAGCTGTTGGAAGTCTGCACTACAATGATAACACCCCAAGCAGTATGGGTGGGGCACAGCCATGAGTTATGTGTCCATAAATGAATATTAATTTTCAACAAATGAAAGGAACTGAATTAGAAGGAATTCACTTCTTGGGGTAAGGTTTTAAAGATTTTTAGCTCAAGTCCCCACCCTAAGATTGTATTTGTTGCCCAAAACTGCCAACCTGCCCATTCGTTGACTTCCCCCAGTCTCTCCAACACACAGAGAGACATAAAATGGCTCACAGGTTAATCAGAAGTAAAATATTTTTCCAGAATAAAATTACTGTGGATAGAAATTGGAGCTACTCTGTGAGTGTGTGCCTGAGCTCAGAGCTGCCATATGCCCTTTATTGGCACTGGGAAAAAGTAACTGAAGCAGAGCAGTTCCTCACTAATGGTGGGTAAATGGGCTCTAGCAGCTAAGGCAGGAACCTAATTATCACCAGGGGACTCTCTGGGCATGCTCCATGAAAGAGACCATCTGTGGTTGTCTGTGAGCATGTGTACCTAGCATGCGCTGCCTTCACAAAGAGGGTCATGGTACCACTTCTGAGCTCTCCCACTTCTCTCTGTCCCCATTGTATCCTATTCCAGGAGGCTTTCTACCAGGACACCCTGAGGCCATGGGTCAGTCATGGAAAATTTCATCTCTGAAGGTGGGGTTTCCCCTTCCTGAGGTCTCTGAGGCTTGGTCCGTAAAAGCCATCATGGGAAGATGAGGCCCTAGAGGAAGGGGAGGAGGAACTGACAGCTCCAAGTTAAGAGCATGGAGGAAATAAAAAATTGATGAACCAAATCATTGGTTCATAACTTGCCTTATGATGCCAGCTCTGGTCCAAGTGAAGGAGATGAAAGGAAAGGAATGCTAATGGGTGGCTGCTATTGCTCTGAATTGGTAGGTATGCAATTCTAGTGACAGGGCCACTGGGGGTGATAACCCATGGCTGACTGATTGCCCACCATCTCTCATTAAGTCATTCTGCATTGAGAGGCTCCCTTTTGAACACTGTCATCCCTTCATTTGAAAGAAAATCTTCTTGGTGGAGAGGACACAAGCAAGTAATTTATGAACTCCTTGGGCAGCAGCAAATCTATGCTTCAAACTCCTGCATGTTTCTGACTGTTGTCTATCCCTGGCATACCTCATAAAACTTTAGTCAGGAGTCGGGGAGTAAGAGAAGCCATGGGCAGCTTCTGGCGTTTTATAGAATTGCTGAACCCTCCCATTCCCCACTCAGTGATATTTTCACAATGTGCAGAAGGTCACTGGAAGATGACTGAAGGAAAAAATAAAAAAATGCAAAATTTCACTCTTCACAGGAGTAGAAAGCCTACTAATCCCAAGTACCAGAGTAGGTCTTCCCACCATTCTAAGGACGGAGAATTAAAGGATGTTGTCCAGGTACTTTCAAAAGGCACATGAATATGCCTCTTCCTGATACCTGTGTTTCTATAAAGCCCAAGAGTCCTAGGTAATTCCCCACAGCAGGCTACCAACTGTCTCCAAGTCTCTCCCTTGTTCTTCCTAGGATTGTAGTTGATGTCTTCAAAAGTGAATCTCAGCCTGCCCTCTGTCAGCGATCCTTCTGGTTCTTCTTTCCTGTCAATCAAACCAAAAGCAAAGCAAATTGGTTTCACCCCAAGAAATTGCCTTACCTTGTTTTCCTCTATAACTGACATGATTTATTTCCCAGATCTCCACTGGTGGAAGTGGAGAGTCTCAAGTTTAAGGTCAGTTGCCTCCTCCCTGTACTCTGGTGAAGAGACAGAAGCCTCTGCGTTGTTTTGTCCCTACTGATGGACACTTAGGTCTGTCCCATTTAGATTTGCACTCTGAGATGCAAGACTGGCATTGTCTAATTGTGTTTCCTCTTTGACCAAGATTTCATGTTTGTGTCAATATCTGTGATGTATAAGAGTATGTGCACACACCTGGAAGGCACTCAACACATTCTTGTTGCATTTACACATAAACTAAGAAATATTTCCCTGAATTTTCTGGGACTTAATATCCCTTCCTTTCACAAAAACATGTGACATAGTCTGGAGCACTTGTTAGGCAACTATTCTCTTCCCATATATACTACAGTATATAATTTACACATATGATTCTCATGTGAAGATGTAAAACTCAATCATTCTGTATTTATTTTTTTTTAATTTGTTTATTTAGTGTGTGTGGCCAGCTCAGCCCACCAGGGGGCGGGGCTGGCTGGCATGTGGTGCTGGGGGATTGAACCGCGGTCCCTGTGCTTTGCTTAGCTTAGCTTGTTCTAAGTAGATGCTTTAGACCACTGAGCCATCTCACCAGCCCCTCTGTATTTAATCATACTCTGGTGAGTATGAAGTAGAATTCTTATCATGTAGTTGTACAAGCCTGTGGATGAGAACAGAAGTCCTAGTTACTGGGGCTAGCTAGCTAGCTCAGTGGATTAAAGCATCTGCTTAGGCAGGCGCAGGGACTGGGGTTCAATCTCTGGCATGCCATGCCAGACCTGCCCCCAGGGCACGCTGAGACAGTGACTGAGACTGGGTATGGTGTGCATACTTGTAATCCCAGTGCTTAGGAGGCTGAAAACAGGAGGATCACTACGAGTCTGATCTGTGTGGTGAGGTCCTGTAGACCCTGTACTAAATACATTTTTAAAAAAAGAAGTCCTAGTTACATTTACGTTGAACAACTGGTAAAAGTGGAAAATGAAGTTTCTAGGAACTTAAAGCTTCTCATAGCACCTCTAGGCATTTCTAAGGATAATCTCTGATCCAGCTACATCACAAAACACACTGGCCTGCTTCTCTGCCAGCCCATAGTCTAGTGCCCTTATCAGTGCCCTCATTGAAGCCTAGTAAAGCACCTCTCAATATCTCAAAGCCACCAGACATAATGGGCTCTATGCCAGATGAAGAGAATTTTTTTTAAAAAAATGTATTTTGTGCAGGGTCTCACTAAGCAGCTCAGACTCATAGTGATCCTCCAGTTTCCAGCCTCCCCAGTGCTAGGATTACAGGTGTGCACCACCACACCCAGACTCAGTTGCCAGCTCAGCATGCCTGGGGGTAGGGCCAGCATGGCATGTAGTGCTAGCAATCGAACCCAGGTCCCTGCACTTACCGAAGCAGGCACTTAGTCTTCTGAGCTATCTTTCTGGCCCTATGACAGATGAAGAGATCATGCCCCTACCCCATGCTGTTCTCTGTGATCTATGACCTCGAGCTTGTCACTGGGGCTCAATTTGCAAAAACTTTTTTCTGGCTTCAGACCTGCACCTCTATAGCCATGGAACTCACATGTGGGCCAGATGTAGGACAGACTGTCATTCATGTACTTTTGTCAGGTCAGTTACAACACAACAGCGCAATATTCTGAGCCTCCTAGTAACGAGATTAAAATTCTCCACCCATTCAACCATGTAATGAATCGCAAAGGTGGGGAAGAAGAAGCAGTGTGGCCAACCTTAGCGGCCACACTCTGCCCTAGCTGCTAACATGATGTGTGAAACAAGCATATTTAATAGATTCATTTCTACTGGCCAAGCTCTGGCCTACGTGCTTTACCTTCATTATCTCATGTCGATTCTTGGCTCAATTCTGTAAAGATACTCATTTTTGCCTCCTATTTCTAAATTAGGGAACCAACTGCAAGGTTGGTTAAGTTTCTTAAGATCTCAAACTAATATCTGACTTTGTCCTTATTTTTTGGTTTTAGACTTTCTGAATCTGGACTGATCTATCTCAAAAGCTATGCTTTTAATAATATGACATACAACTTCTCACGTTAGCCTTTTTCCTCTAATTAATTGCTAAGTGTCTCCCATGCTGTTTAGACATTTACACCTCTCTTGTTCATGAGGTTATCCCTGTGCTGAGTAGAATCTGGATGAATTATGTTAAAATCCTCAAGCTGTCCTAAATTGGTGAGGGAAGATACATTTCCCAGAAGCCTATAAAGTCTCCAGGGAGTTTCTATCTCCTTTTCTTAAACAGGAAATACATATGAAACAAGACTTTTAATTAGCCTTCACTATTAGCTCCTACATCCTATAATAATTATCTTGGGCGATGTCATCTTGAGTCCCCTGGGTGGCATGGATATTATGGACTATTAGACCCTGTTCTGAAAGCTGGCCATCAGTCTGATTCATATTAGGCCAATTACTTTTATTAAAATTAAAATTTGTCAAGGGTGGTTTGACGATGAGTCTTGGCAGCTAAAAGGATTCTTTAACGAGCTATGCAGCACACTGGCAAAAGCACAGTGGTTTCCTCTCAAGGTGAAGCTCTGGCTGTTAGTGAAAGTGCCAGAGATCAAGTGAGCAACTTCTCCAGATTTGTAACTTTGGACAGTATCCCTGGATCCCAGAAACTGCCAGAGGTTCTAGTGGTCAATAAGCCTTTGGCTCTCTTATATGGCAGGTGGAGGGGGGAAGTCCCCCAGTAAAGGCCAAATTAGAAAACGTGAATCCTGTAGCCAGGGATTTTACTGTTTTAGATGGTACAAATCTGTTCATTAGCTACCCAACAACTATTTTCCTCTATTTATTGGCTAACAGAACCGACGATTTGTTGTGAACAGCAATATGATCCACTAAAAGAAATACTTCGCCAAGCTTTTTCCTGGCAAAAGCCAGTTATATGACACTCTGTATTGCTCCTGAGCAAAGCTAAGGCACTCAGTACCATGTCCTGGAAACATGCCTTTTGGGCTTCCAAGACTCTTGCTAAATCAATAAGGCATTGTTAGTGTGCCTGGACCAGATCATCCAGGTGAGTGCTATCTGTGTAATTCCAGGAGCTGAGCAAACTAACACTATTTGTACAAACTGCCTCTCTGCCTGTATGTTAAGCCAGTCATTCCCTGGATATCCAGTCCTACAACTGCACAAAGGAAATTCATGATCTCATTGCCTATGTAATGTGAACGCCTCAGCCCCAGCCCTGTGGTAACCAGGAAGAGCCAAAGCATTTTATAGTGTTGTAGCCCACCTGGACACCATAAAACATTGATGGGAGAAGAAAGCCCAATACAGAGTATAAGCAGTATTATAGTCTAACTAGATGCACTGGGTATTCTCTGGAAAACACTTGTCCACCTTATCATATGCAGACCTCCCAAGAAGCGCTGTTGCTAAATATGACCTTCATGGGATTTTCTTTTCTTTTCAACAAATTGTGAAGGGTATATGTGTCCCTTGTGGACTTCCCACATAATGCTTTTGGACCTATATGTGCTTTTTATGGACTCTTTCCTGTTAATAAGTATCAGCCCTGTCCTCTCCTGTTAGTACCTATTAGTAAGTCTTAATAAACCTTGTGTCTCACAAGATATCTTCAGTTGCTTTCTTTGGTCTCTGAGTGGCCCTTCCTTCTGCCCTAGCACAGCTGAGCTAGAGATGCAATACAAATTAAATTTAAAGAAAATTTGCTTCAAAGTTTTTGGAAAAGTTTTCCTTTTTTCTTTTTCCATAATTTTATTGAGAAATAGCAATGACACAGTTTCAAATCAAATTGGTAGGACAGTTTCAATAATTTACACGTTGCATACACTCTTCTTAGTGGATAATTGCTGTGCAAGATGTGGACATGATATCCTATTTAGAAACACCATTAGAACAAATCCCTCTAATCATTAAGAGACTGTAACTATATATCTATCCCAACCACCTTGAATACACAGATATAAAATGGACATTCATCTGTATCCCCTTTTTTTGTTAAGTTCAGTTATTTGAATATTATAGATGTGAAAACTCAGCAAAATATTCTAAAAGAGTTCAGTAGCCCATAATAACATTGGGTCTTCCACTTGACTGGCAATGTCAGAAATCGCTGACCTGAGTCCCCTACAGCTCAACATAACACCATGGCTTTACTTTTTATACTTCGTTTTTATACTTTTCTGCTGGATGGTTAAGACCAAGGTAAAGCAGAACCTATGCAACAAGAGTTGTAGCTTTTGGGTCTGATAAGGTCAGAGAAATCCCCTCAGGACTTATCCTGCGATCCTGTACCTCAGATTGTAGAACCTTTGTCAGTGGCAGCCGTGTGGATGAGTCACGGCCATTGCTTGGCCAATGTGCTCCCCGTGAAAGCCTGAGAGAATGTTTTCTCTCCATGTGACTCTCCTTAGGCACACTCTACATCATCGATCACTTTCCTCTTTGGCCCCATAATCTCCTTGATCAGAAAATTTGGGACAGTACTGAGTTACATGATGTTACAAGTTCTCATATGTCCTGAGTCTTAATTGACCTTGGAAGGCTAGGGCCAAAATGTTGGCTTACTTTTCAGTCCTCCTTTTTCTCTAATTTTGGTCTGCAAACTTAGGTTGTTAACCATCCAGAAGACAAGCTTATTGTTACTACCATACAACCTAGGCTGTTAAGCTTAACCTCACTATCTGTCTGAATATCAAAAAGCTTAGGCATAACATGGAACAGGTATTTTTCATCAAGTATTGATATGCTGAACTTTAAATCCCTACAGAATATGATAAAAAAATTTAAAAATTAGAATATATTTTAAAAAATAGGCATAAAGAATTATATACTTCTTATGTTTACACGTAAGTCCAAAAATGAAAGTTTTCCTTTTATAAAAACCATTCTTACGGTTCTTGTTTTTTTCTTTTTTCCCTTGTCCCTGCTTGGAGTGAACATGCAATCACAAGCATATCATTTGCACACATGAGGCTATACATTAAGTGATAAACTACAACAGGTTGAGTATGGTAGAACAGAACCATGTGAAGAGCCTAGTTGCACGAAGGCACATGCAGGTTTGCACAGTTCCTCTACTTCCCACCTCCAAGTCAAGGTGTTTTAATAAGGTCCTATGTTATTTACAGTTGAAGTGTTCCCAGTAGGTATATTTGGAGGAACAATCAGAACACGTGGATCCTGTGAGGTGAAATTGTTTGGTTGGCAGTGCTACCTAAAGACAACCCACGGCTGAAGATACACAACATAAACATAGGTGTTGTGGTTTGTGTTTAGGTGTCCCCTCATAGCCTCATGTAGTCATGGGGAGGCTTCTAGAGTTTGTGATCAATCCATGATCCAATGCTGGGATTAGGAGTGTGAGTGCTAGACCCACCCTGGAGTGGATAATCTGCATTCAATACAAGGAGGGCAGAGGGGTAGCTGCTGCTCGTCCCTTTGATATTTGCTGTTTTCTGCCTGCAGGAAAGGCTGCCCTCTGCCATGTGCCTCTCCTCCTTGGAGCCATCCCAGTATGAGCTGTAACTTCCACTAACTATGAACTAAACAAACATTTCCTTCCTTAATTTTGGGTATCAGATATTTTGTCACAGAAATGAGAGAAAAGTGACTAAGTCAATGGGCTAAGTCAACATTCTCTGGATGTATGTTTTGAAGCATATAAAGGAGCACTTTCCATGCTTAAGTGTTAGACAATGTGTGACACTGTTAGTATATTTACTCCATGATTCTTTAAAATATATTTAATATTTAGATACAATATTCCCCAAATTTCCAATGTTTCACCTGTGGCCCAGGGGAGATTTCTCTATATACTCCACTGAGAAAGTTCTTGGTACTTGTGCACACTACCGTGGTGAATATAAGGGCAGGACACCCCAGGATAGAACACCATCCTGAGGCTGCCTACCACATCTGCACATCCGGAAGCAGTGCAGGCCACAGAACTCTCCACAGGTCACTCGGCCTCACTTTCTTTGGCTGACCTTTTATGTGCTAAGCATGTAAATGCTATCAGGGTTCACAATTTGTACTACTAAAATCGGTATTGAGTCTAAACTTTTCTGTGAAATATATAACTTCCCCCTTAATCTGCCTGGCTTTCGAAGCCATGTAACTGGGTATCAAATCTGTGTGCCCAAGAAATCTGAGCTAATGTCAATAAAATATGGCCCCAAATTCACCTGTGATTAAATAAAGTCAATATCATGCTCTGTGAAGCCTGCTCTGTGTACAGTCTCCTTCTCAGCCAATGGCCCATCGTGCTTCCAGGTTGTTTGGGCAAAAAACATCACTGTGCTATTCTTGCAAGTTTTCCTTTCTCATAGCCATAGTCAGTCCTTTAGCAAACTCTATTTATTCTATGTTTAAAATATGGTCCCAATCTGTTCCTTTCTCTCCACATTAATGCCACTCTCCAGATCCAAACCACCCTCATCTCTTGCATAAGTTATCACTCAATAGCCTCCTCACTGATATCTCTAATCCCCTAGTGTCTATTAGCCACAAAGAAACTTGAGTGATTCTCTTTGCACTGAAGCCCAACCTAGTCACTGCTATGCTCAGCTCTTCTAAAGGATGCCCTTTCATTCAGACTGAAACTCAAAGTTCTTGCAATGGCCACAAGTCCATATGTACTCTGACCCTTATTGCCTTTCTGACTGTTCTTCAAGAGTCTTCTCATTTTCTCAATGGCCTCTGGTTGCTCCCTGAGGTCTTTGTTATTTCTGCCTGGAGTGTTCCCTTCTTGAGTACTTTGGGTGCAGTGACTCCTCTCTTGTGATAGCTAACTGTTTTGTCAACTTGAGTAAGATTTTTCCAACTGATTGCCTTAACACAGTTCTGAGTATGACTGAATGAATTTACTGAAGATGAAAGATCCACCCTGGGTATAAGCAGTACCAACAAACATGCTCATAGCTTGAATGAAGTTTAAAAAAAGGAAAGAGGGTGGGCTCCCTTCTGTTTCTTTGCAGAGGTTCCATTCTTCCCCTTCGCCTTGGACATCATCTCCTGGCTTTCAGCACAGACCCTTCAGCTTTCTCATACAGACTTGCACAGGACTCTAAGGTGAGCTCAAGACCTTTAACCTTTGACTGGGTCTTTTGCATCTACAGTATGTAGACTGCCCTTTTACATTCTTCTACATCCTGCTCTGCAGCCAGCCATTGTAAGACTCCTTGTAAACATCTTTCTCTGTGAGCACTGACTGATTCATCTCCTTCTTTACCTTGCTCATGGGGATCAGAGAAGACACGAGGTGCCAAACAGCAGAGATCCAAGTCAACTTCACTTCCCTTCTGTTTGTCTTATTGAGAGAGGATTTTACAGTTCAGGCTGGCCTTGAGCTCATTTTTTAGCCCAAGCTGGTCTTAAATTCTCAATGACCCTTATGCCTCAACCTTGAGAGTTCTGGAATTATAGGCATGCACCACCACACCTAGCTCTACTTCCTTTAAAAAAAAACAGACAAGCTTCATCTTATTTCACCATACATATTGAGGTTTGACGTAAGATTTTATTTGTACAAAGTATTTCACTGTCTTAATAAAAAGTTTGAAAAATCATCAGATTGAGAAGGACAAGTGTGGTTAGAAGAAGAGAAATACTCATAATGTGAAGGACATAGTAAAGGTGGATCCAAGTGACACTTATATGGGTGTAAATAAATGAATAAAACTAAGGAATATTTATGATGAATTTATCAAATTTGCTTGAATGGCTGTGGAGCCTAGGATAGACTCAAGGACATTCTTAGTCTTCTGACCTGAACTTTGGATAGATGGCGATCATTTAGACAAAATGATTAAGACATGTGAGTTGGTAGATTCAATTCTATTGAAATATGTGGGGCATTCATAAGGAAAGTATGAAACTCGAGAGTAAGGAGTAAAGTTGAAGGGGTCAGATAGCAGCAGTCACATTCCGAAGGCTAGTTGAATGTCAAGCACTCTGCTAAATCATCTCATAGGGTTAATTTCAGGATTCCTTAAACACACAGAGCATGCATTCAAGAGCTATTTCTGCTCTCCTCATTCCCTAAAGCTGAAAAAAGTAGACTGTGCATGAAGAAAGAGAAGTACCCCCAAAAAGACAGTGGGCAGGAAGTCGGAAGGCTTCTGGGAAGACTACAGCCAGCTCTTGAACTCTTTGGGTAGCTGCCCCCTCTGGTTCATCCTTCTCCTACACTCTGCTTCCCAGCTACCAAGCAGCTCACCGTGTACCTCACTTCATTTAATGGACTCTGACCACCAGTAACATCCAAGAAGGATGTGCTTCTGCACTCTTCCCGAAGACAAACTCCAGGAAAGTAATCTAGTTGGTCCACCTCAGCTCTGTGCCTACCTGGAACCAATCCCTTGCCCAGGAGGCAGGAGCACAGAGAAGTCACGTGGCTGGAGGGAAAATAGAAAAAAACATATTTATTTGGTTAAGGAGATTGGGGTGAGGTAATTGCCAGAAAAGTCAGACAACAGACAAATCAAAAATTGTCTCCCATGGGGCTGGCGAGACAGCTCAGCAGTCTAAAGCACTTTCTTAGGCAAGCTTAGGCAAAGCACAGGGACCACAGTTCTATCCCCGGCATCACATGCCATGACAGACCTACCCCCAGGGTTGGCTGAGCCTGCCCAAAAAATAATTGTCTTCCACAAGGAGCAGTCAACAATCTACTTTACAGGTAGGTAACTACAGATGTTACAACAGTAAATAAGATATCTCAAAGAGAATCAATACACCAAGAAGAAGGGGACCAAGCAAACTCCTGTTTGGGTTCTGCATAGATGGGTTAGAAGAAGAGAAGGTGGGAGTGAGCCCATGTGCATCCTGTTGCACTGTTTCCCTCTCAGTCCATCCCAGAGAATATTTAAAGACAGCTCTGGTCCATGATGGTGGCCTTCTGAACTGCTATGCCTGGGGTGTCCTGCTACTTGGAGTGTACACTGCCCCAACACAGGGAGGACCAGAAATTCTAGACATCTGACCAATGAGGATGACAGAGAAATAGTCCCCAGCTTCCCCATGCCTTTCAGGAACTAACACTGATGTGCATGCTACAGACTCGCCAGAGTATCAGAGGATGAGCTTTGACGGCACTCAGTGCTAAGCTAGTCATAAATATACCCTTTCCTTGCCTGTGTTTCCTTCACTGCCTCCCTCTGCCCCCACTCATCAACCTCTTTAGGAACTACTTCCATCCAAAGCACTGTTTTAGGATCTGCTTTGTGAGGAATGGGACAGAGAACATGAAGAAAGTTGCAAGGACTGTGCAGACAGAGACACTAAAAATGTTTTAAAATAAAAAAGCAATAAAAAAAATTCATGAAAGAGACAGAAAACTGAGAGGTCAAGACTGTCTGCTCCTCGGAGATCCCTGCACCTTCCAAGCTGGCCCTGAGGACGTGAGCTTCTTGGCAGCCACTAACCAGCCATCCATCTCTTGCCTGAGCACAGCTCCAACAGACAAGCTGAAGGGAGCCTTTTAATTATTCTCCAGCTCAATCGATAGATCAAATGTACAAACGAGCAGCCCACTCCTTCCTTATTATTACTGCTGCTACCATACTCCTGCCTGTAATCCCTGGCTCACATCCAGGGCTTTGTTTTGTTTTTGAAAACAGCAGAAATAACAACATGAATTTTCTGCCGGAAAAAAAAAAAGGCACTCCACTAAGCTATTTTTATTTCCTGGCTGACAATCCTTGTATAATCTCCAGTGGGTAGGAAATTAATTGGGGACTTGAAAATACAATTTTCCATAGGTGATTATTATAAACCATTGGGTTGCCTTACAGACGGGGGACTGTTTCCAGTCTCAGCTAGAAAAGTTCAGTGCATTTCTTGCATTGTCTCTAAGACATCATTTGCCAATTACCTTTGAAATGCTTCACTGGCAACTCTCCAAAACAAGCCCTCTCCTTGCTAACAGGATTCATGGGGGGAGTTCTAGTCACATCATTTAGAGAGCTTTAAATGCACAACCTCCCTAACATAAGCACTCCCGAAGGATTGGAGAGCAGCTACGTGGAGGAACAACTGCTCCTAAACATCACAGGTGAATAATTATCAGCTCTTCTTCCCTGAAGAAAGAGGGACAAGAGAAGATGGTGAATGGCTGATGTGTCTGGAGGAAGAAACAGAATATAACTTCTCCTATTCTGTTCAAAAATCACTAGGTTAGAAGCCGACCTTGAGCTTTAACCTCAAGTAGTTTCTCTCCTCTCTCCCTTTTTCTCTCCCTCTCTCATTCTCTCTTTCTCTGTCTCTCTGTGTCCCTCTCTCCATCTGTCTCTGTCTCTCTGTCTGTCTCTGTCTCTCTGTCTCTCTCTCTGTGTCTTTGTCTGACCCTCTCTCCATCTGTCTCTGTCTCTCTGTCTCTCTCTGTGTCTCTTTGTCTCTGTCTCTCTGCCTCTATCTCTCTGTGTCTCTCTCTGTGTCTGTCTGTCTGTCTCTCTGTGTTCCTCTCTCCATCTGTCTGTATGTCCATGCATATGTCTGCCTGTCTGTTTCTCTCCCTCTATCTCTCTGTGACCTTCTCTCCATCTGTCTCTGTCTCTCTGTGTCTCTGTATGGCTCTCTCTGTGTCTGTCTCTGTCTCTCTGTGACCCTCTCTTTACCTGTCTCTCTCTCTCTGTATCCTTTTCTCTCTCTCTCTCTCTCTCTCTCTCTCTCTCTCTCTCTCTGTTTGTAGTCTCTTTCTAATATGATATTTCACTAAATTCCTCACTGGGGTCCTAGATTCACAAGAAATCATGCATATATGTCCTGTCCAGTGTTGGTAGGGATTCAGGATTCATATGCATTGAGCAATTAGAGCACCACACAGTAGAATACATAGTCAAATGCAAAACAAATGACAGTATGATGAGCAGGAAGGATTTCTGAAAAGGGAAAGGTGAAGGAGCAGGAACATGGTAACATGAGCCAGGGAGTCCACGCGTTCCCTCCCACCCCAGGCAGCCAGCATGGGACAGATGGCATGATCATCGTAGCCTTTCTGAGGCAATGCTCATTACTCAAAATCCCTCCTTACCTTGAATTGAAAACCGAACCCAGCAGTACTGGTTCCCCTTCCTTCTTAAGTCCTGAATACTATTTATTTCTCATACTCAAGATGTGTGAGGACAATTTCCATAAAATCTCCGGTCTTCTTTTTTCATGAAGCTCTAATTTCCTGACAATATAGAATTTTTTTTTCTTCATGGATTCTACCTAGAACCTTTTACATTTAGCTATATCCACAGCCTTCGCTAAGCTGCCAATGGCCCAGGCTAGGCTTGAAAGTGCAGTTCTCTGGCCTCAGTTTCCCAGAGTGATGGAGGCACAGGCCTGTCCCAACATACTTGCCTAAGAATTTTTTTTAATGACTGAATGAGTCTCACTCTATGCTCAGATTTTTAAAGGCATTTTCAATTCAAAGAAGCCAGAAGTGGTGGAGGAAGTGGAACCCCTTCATGTTGCTGGTGGGAGTATAAATTGATACAACCACTGTGAAAATCAGTGTGTAGAGTCCTCAAAAATCTAAAACTAGAGATTCCATTTGACCCAGATTATCTCCTTCCAAGTCCCTTCCTGAAAGAGTTTAAAGCATGTTACCACAGTGACATATATGTGTCAATGTTTATAACAGCACAATTCATAATAGTTAAATCTTGGAAACAGCCCTTATTCCCATCAACAGATGAATGGATGAAGTCAGTCTGGTGTTTATATTGAGTGGAGTACTATTCTCCTATAAAGAAGGATAAGCTTGATAGACTTTTAGGTAAATAGATGCACCTCAAGACCATAATTTTAAGCAACATAAATTAGACACACCAATTTAAATATCACATTGTTTCTCTTGTATGAGAAATTGAAAGGGTAACTAAGGGGCAAAATGGCTGCAGACATTGGGAAGTAGAGAGAACTTAGATGGAAAGGAAAACAAGGGAGGGGGAGGAGAAAGAAAGGGAAAAATTTTAAACACATTGGAAAAGAAAAAAATGGAAACAAAGCTTTTATAAATGGGGAGGGGAGAAAGGCCTGAAGGGGAATGGGAAAAAAAGGAAAATTAGGATAAGCTATGTGCAGATACCAATTTCCTAGGATGGATAAGATCATCATATATGGCAAACATGTACTAATAATAAAAAAGTTTCAAAAAGAAGCCAGAGTGATTAGTGGGTACAGACTTTCTCTTGGGACAATGAGTGATTGCAACAGTTTCATGATTGTATGAGTGAACTCAACAGCATAAATCTGGAGAAATGTTTAAGGTGTTGAATATTATGTTATGCATATTTTACTACCACCACCAGCACAACAATAACAACAAAAAATAAACCCATAGACTGTTCTTTTTTAAAAAATTAATTTTACTGGGAAAGAAATAGCATGGAGACAGTTTCAAAACAGGTTAGTAGTATAGTTACAATGATTAATACATTGCATATTGTTGTCTTCGTACTAGTTATTCATAGTACAAGTTTCAGACATGATATCTTGTCTAAACACTATTAGTACAAATCTTTTCATTGAACTAAGAGAAAGTAGCTGTATATCTATCCTATTTTGTATATACAGATATATATTTTTTCACTACAAAATGGTTCTTCATTTATATCACCCATTTTTGTTTAGTTTTGTCAGAGACGGATATTTCATTGCTGTTCAAATATTGTAGGTGCATGAATTTAGCAAAATAATCCAATATAGTTCCTTAGTCCATAATAGTAGTGGGTTATCTGCAGAACTGAAAATGCCAGAAGTTGTTGACTTGAGCCTTTTACATCTCAGCATATTAATATGGCTTTCCTTCTTATATCACATGTTTATACTTTTGTGCTGGATGATTAAGACCAACATAAAGCAAGATGTATATAACAAAAAATGTAATTTTTGTGATAGTGATATTAAGCTCAACTGCCTATGCTATAGGGTAACACTATCACTAAGCTTCTGTTCTGGAGGGTTAATAACTTAAATTTGCATCCCAAAAATTAGAGAAACAGAAGGGCTACAAGGATATCCAATATTTTGGCCCTAGCTCTTCAAGGTCAGTGAGGACTCAGGACATAAGAGAATCTGTGCTATAACATCCTGTGACTCAGTGATGTCCCAAATTTTCTGTTCAAGAAGATTATGGGACTACAGAGGAAAGTGATCAACAATGTAGAGTATGCCTAAGGAGAGTCACCTAGAGAGAAAACATTCCCTCAGGCTTTCACAGAGAGCAAATTGGTCAAGCAATGGTTGTGACTCATCCACATGGCTGACACTGACAAGGGATCTACAAACTGCTATACAGGGTTTCAGGGTAAATCCATGGACTATTCTGGAAATCACTTTCTCCCTCCATCAGGCTTTCTGTCAGACTAGCTTGAGCAATTTCTGGTGATTTCCTGGGCCCCTTATGGAAAGAAATACCCAGAATATGCATTTCACAGGGCCTGTATTTATGCAGACATGCTGGAGTAATGGGCTGCTGAAGAAGACTGAAGTTGAAATGTACAGATGAGGCCAGAAAGGAGGAGGGAAGCGTGCGAGGTCACAAGAAAGAAACCGTATTGTTCTAGTTCCTGCTTGGGAGCTTGCTGACTCTGCCATCATCGCTGGTGACATGCAGGCAGTACTCTCTCCATAGCAGGCAACAGGGGACTCAGTACAGGGGGTCCATGTTCCCAAGTGTTTCCTATCTTAGGCTGTATAGGTATAAGATTCCAGATGGAAACAAACCACTCTTTAATAGCCAGCTCTGCTTTTAAAACTGATCCAAATGGAATCTTCTGCTTTCCCTTAAAAGCTTACATCTCAAGCAGGCTACTTCGCTCAAGAACTTGGGGAAGCTCCTGGATTATCAGATGCAGCAAGGCCTGCCAATACAATGCAAATGCAATGCAAATCAATTGCCCGATGAAACTAGGAAATCTTGCATCTTCTGCAAGATTTGTAAAGTCAATAAAAGTAACAAAGGAGAATGTCTTGAATCCTACTTACATCACTGATGAGAGAGGATAAGGCAGGGTTAGGACAGTTAACGCAGAAGGAGAAAGACAGTGATGATTTAAACAGAGAAGCTTCAGAGGGGAAAAGCATTGCAGAAACGCTTGAGAAAATTGAAGTCTCTTCAAATATTTTGGCAGAGTTGATCTTCTTAAGACTGCAGTAAGTTAGGGAGTAATTAGATTTTCAGAAAAATTGATTTGTTCATTAACACATGACTACAACTAAAACAAAGACTGTATTAAGTTGAAGACAAATAAGTTTCAATAATATCTCTTTGCTACACTTATTATGAAATGTTGATCTTCATGTTAAATGGATTCCTTTTAAAGGACTTTTCCCAGTGCCACTAGTTTGATCAGATGTGACTGCTCTGTATATGTATGTGTGTGTGTGCACACGTCTCTGTGTGTGTGTGTCTGTGTGTGTGTGTGTGTGTGTACAGACAGGCAGACATATGGTCATGCAACTTCCTGTTTACATTCCTGAAAAAGGCAGGTTCCTTGCCTTCTAGTAACACATCATAAAGAGATGGGCTAAGACTACCAGAGCTATGTGCTATGTCAAACAAAGTAGCACATGAAGATGTTGTCTACATAATGTCATTCCTCGGTCACCACTCCAGGAATGTATTTTGTATTTCCAGGAAAGAGAAATAGTTATGAGGATTTTCTCCCTCTCCATTTCTCACTGCTTTGTAATCATGCTTGACATTTGTATTCTGCGATTTTGAGTTTGGTAAAAGGCTTTCACACCTTTATCAGTTTTCCCTTCACAACAATCTTAGGAAGGTTTACAGCAGAAGTCATGAGCCACATCCAATAGGTCTCAAAATAAAAGGCTCTGCCCAGCAGACCTGACCCCTCCAGGCCTTGAAAGCTCCGCCTTCAGGACCCTTGACTTAAATCACACTGACTCTGTCCAGCTTATATTTCTTTGCCTCCATAGCCCAGCCCTGTAAGGTGTTCAGTAAACCAAAACCCTTCAAGAGGTACAAGAAGAACCCAAACTCTGAAAATGCTACCTGTAGTAAACAAAGGAATACTGGCATTCAGCCTGAAGCTAGGTAAGGTCACTCCTTATCAACTATGGGTATAGCTAACTGGTGGTCAGCTTATTACACCCAGATGAAGTAAACTAGCATGGTGCTGGGTGCAGGAGGCCCACCAAAAGGTTGTTGACAGCAGCATAAAAGGCAGAATAGGAAAAGCTACCCAAGCACTGTTAGGGATGCTGTTCGGAGAAACTGTTGGAGCTGTAGGAAGCTGCTAGTTCTCTTAGACTGTTCTGCTGGAGGACTTTGTCATGCTGGTTTTCCTGATCAACTTTGGAGGACCTCTGGTCCTCATTTTAAGCATAGCTTCCTGGATCCAGAGAGAAGATGGCATACTGCTCAATCTCATGAAGAAGCTTGTCACATTGGTTTTCCTGATGGAATCTTGGCTTTCCTCATTGCTGGAGGAGCTCACTGTCGCTGAAGATGGCTGTGGTACTTTGGGGGAGCTCTGGTGCTTACCTAGAGTGTCGCTTCCTGGCTCCAGTGCAGGTGCCTCTGCTACTAGCACAGATCCTACATCCTGTTTCATAGACTTCTTAGCTTCCACCACTGACATTTGGGCCTTTCCAGCACAGACCCGTGAAGCAGACCTGCACAAGACTTTGTTGTGGGCTCTAGATCTCCAGGTGGACTTGTGGGAGGCATTGTTATGGGCTCTAGATTTCCAGCTGGACTCATGCAGCATATTAGGATCCTGACCCTCAGCTAGATTTTTTAGTATTTAGTGTATGGATGGGTTTCCTGAACTTGTATATGATTCTGTACATATCTTATCTAATCTTAGCCTTAGCCTACTTGCATTTAAATTTAAAATAACCTTTTTAATTGTATGTCTTTGATCTACAATAGGCCTAAGGATAAAGTCTTCCTACAAGAGTATTCCAGAAACAAATGATTCCTGAAAAATCTTAAATTATGACCTTAAAAAATAATGATTATCATTATATACAAAGGGCCCCCAAAGTCTCATTTATGTCAAAACCAATCAACATTTCTTTAGCAAAAGTGAAATTTAGACTCAATAATTTTAAGAGCAATAATGAAACTCAAATTTAAAATAAAAGCAGTCTCACCACCTCAACAAATCCACTTATTTCTTTGTGTGTGTATCATCCTCTACAAATCTAAGCTGCCTTAATACAACCATAATCACAGCATACCCTACACTGTGACTTGCACATTTATCCATGGGATTTTGTCACCCACCAACAAAAACAAAAAAAGGCCAAATACATAAGCAGCTAGTCCTCCATTTTTGTATCTCCTGCCTGATCCCTTTCCATAGGTAAACAGAAAATAAAATGGCCTTGAGTTTGATGGCACATAAAATGAAGAGTGAGGAAAAAAAGGCCTGTGTAACCTACCAAGCCACTAGTGTTTGCTCGTAAATATTCTGAGTGTCACATTCAACGGGTGAGGCCCCTGTCTATGGGGAACCAAGGGAAACCAGAGAAGAAAAATAAAGCCGTGTCCACCTGCACTGCTCACCAAGGGAAACCCGACCACAGTCACATCTGCCCCAACCATTCAGAGAAGCACAACCACCATACCTCTGCCCCCTTTAATCCCTCTGTTCTACCCTCTCTTCCTGCTGATTCCACTCTCCAAGCTCAGCCAGTCCCTGTGGAGTGAATAAAGAGCCATGGTCCCTTATAAAGAACTCTCTCCGGTGGTCTCTTTCCTCTCCACATCTTTAATGCTGAGATAAGTAGAATTCTATATCCATATCAGTCAGTGTGGAAGCTACTTGCCAGAAGTGACTCTAGGTACTTACAAGGTGGCTGCAATGTGGAAACTGAACATCTTCCTCTATTTAATTTTAACTTATATTAAAGAACCACATGTGGCTAGTTACTACTAAGAATACTTGGGCTAAGTTGGAAGATGGTTAAAATTTAATAGCAACTCTAACATTGTCCAGCCTCCTACTCAGTGGGACAAGGCCCCTGAGGTCCGCCATATTTTCTTTAACTAGGCACATGGGTGATTTGTCATTTTTGTGCCCAATTCCTTTCTTAAAACACCTTTACTTCCTTTGGTGATCTATCTACTCTTTTAATGAAGTCTCTGAAAGATAGGAAACTTAGCATTTTGTCTCTCACCAGAGAAAGTAAAAGGTCTCAACTAAAGAACAGGCATATGGCCCAAGCCCACCCAATTGGATGATCCTTCTTGGATTTAGAATCTAGAATAATCTAAGTTTTACACTGTAGTGGCAGCAGCTTATCAGATGTTTCTGGTCATGTGTCAGGAACTATGATTTCCTGCCCTTGGACACCTTTCCCAGCTTTGCTCATTTTATCATATTTCCCATAAATCCCTTTGTACATAAATTAGGCCAACATGGATGTTGTAACATACCTCAAAAGGCCATAAGATGGGCTAGTACATCTGAGTCTTCCCTGCCTATCCCGAACCCATCTTGAGCTCCAAGTGCTCCTCACCCTCCCTGCCAATCTTCTCTTACGAGCTGGGGACCCAGAAACTAATATGCTATTTGTTTCCAGCCTAATACTCATCAAAGGCAAATTTATCACAGGTTTTTCTCCCTTTCCGGAAGGCAGAATTTTTTTTCTGCAAATCTTTTTTGTTTTGTTTCAGTTTGGTTTGTTTGGTACTGGAAATCAAGCTCAGGACCTTGGGCTTGCCAGGAAGGAACCGTGCTCCTGAGCTCTATCATCTTGGACCTTCACTCACACACCATCTGTTTAAAGGCTTTCTGTCTATGAAGGAATGTGCGGATCCAGAACCACTCAGAGAAGCCTAAAACACTCCTAAAAACTCATCAGTTAGACTCTAACACTGGTCCATAAACATCTCATCTAGCTGAAGAAACTGTATCGGAGGCTGGAGGAATCTCTTAGAAAGCTTTTGCAACTGCCTAAATAGTCTAAGGGCCATCTAGGAAGGAAACACTTACATTAGTAGACAATATATCCCTTTAAAGAACTTGAGCAATCTAACAGAGGCAGAGCATTCCCAGTCCTCCACTTAGCTCACTTCATTAGTATGACATAACCAAGGAAAGCAAGCAGCTTTGCTTCTGATATCCTGACACTTGGAAGACAAGTGCTGATTATCAACAGTGCAACCATGAAATGATCCTACGGGGAACACTTTTTAACATATTTACCTAATTAGCCCATTATAAAGTGTAATGTGATTTCTTGCCTTATCTTCTCATTAGTTTTATGAGAATCTTTGAGAAATGACAGAGTCAGAGGGGAGAAGGAAGAGGCATACTGTGCCCAATTCCATATGCTTCCCAAATGACCCAACTGTCCTTGAAGTTAGCAAGGTGCACATGAAGTGCCCCAGAGCTTGGCACCGTAATTTGATTGCTTTAATAGAACTGTGGGGAGAGGCTCCCCCAAGCAACACACATGCTCATGGAGATGATGGATAGACCCTAATTATTGCATGTTCTGCTCCAGAGCAGCTATGGAGAAACGAGCACTGATGCAACGGTCAGGAAAATGAGCTTCCAATCTCAGATGCACCTTTGACTAGAGAAATGACTCAATTCACTTAATCACTTAAATGCTCTTCGCCTCAGATGAATCTTCAGCCACATCGTGAGACTAACATCGCCAACTCGGTCTACTCATGGACCAGCAGCATCACCATATCCCCATGAGATAACAGGTACAAAAGGGTTTATCATAGCGATTGAGACTCTGTACTAAGCATTGACCACATGCAAAACACCCTGGGGATAATTTTTCCAAAGTTCAATTAACGTGATCAAAAACTTTCATTCACTATGGTTCAAATCTCAGAGATAAATTTCTTTTAAAAAGCATGTGGTAATATTCAATCATATCTGCCATCTTGCATCATTATATTTGTTAATCTGAGCAACCGATTTGTTGATAAAAATTGATAATATATCAGTCACTGGTAATCAGCTATTCTTGTGTTGAAAATCTGTAACATATGTATTGTTATGTGTTACCCTGTTTCTGTCTTTGCTTTTGTTTCTCTTGCTCTTGTTTTTATTCTTCAAAATAAACTTATTTTTAAAAAGGAAAAAAAAAGTCCTAGAAGGTTATGTGTGACACATGCTTATCATTTCTGGGAGGCTGAGGTGGGAGGATCCCAAGTTTAATCCAGCCTGGAGAATCGGGGACATAACAAGACCTTACATCCACACATTTTTTAAAGAGATGGGAACGTAGTTCTCTATGAAGGCCCAGGGTTCAATTCCCAGCAGCAAACAAAGAGTAATATCCTCAGAGAAGTCTCCCTTGATCCCTTAGTCTAAACTGTGTTTTTTCTGCTACTCTTTCATAGCAATTATTCTTTATCTTTTTAATCCTTCTTAGCCCTGGAAAAAATATATTGTAGAGTCAAAATTTGTGTTAGAGATTTATTTAGCTCATTTAATATCTGTCTCCACCATCAAATTGTAAACCTCATGAACAGAGATTGTGTCTGTTTTACTCACCCAATTCCTTAAAATAAATCTTGTCACACAAATGACACTCAATAAGTATTGGAATGTTGAATAGATGTCTTGTGGAGGAGAGAAATTTCAGGGAACCCATGCTAGGAAAGATGAACCATCTATATTTAAAGAAGACAGTTGTAAGGCCAGACACAATCTAAACAATTGCCTTTCTGTCCAAATATTCCATGCTGCACAGAGCTGTAAAGAGGACTGATTCACTCTATTGATTTAAGACTACACTAGGGAGAGAATCAAGTTCATGCTTTCAGATTATGTTAAAGATGCCATTTATTACTAAGATATCTCACTTTTATATATTGCAATATAGGGTATTGGTCATCTTAGAATCAGCATTAAATATGAATAGAGTAGCATATTCTTTCTTTCATTCTGTCTACACATGGCACATACTATGTAGCACTCGTGATATTGATCTCAGAGTAATACTAACAGAAAAAATGACTCATTCCACCCACCTCTCACCCTGTTCTCACTGATGAGCGCACCACTCAACAGTGTCCTGTAGTAGGCACCCAGTTATAATGGAGGGAGATGTACCACTGGAGACAACAGGCTTGAGTGTGGTCCTGCTTCCAAACTTGGCCCTCTACATGAATGACTTCCAAAGTAATTTTCTCTTTCCTGAACTTAAATTCCTCAGCTAAGAGTGAAGAGCTGGGTGTTGACTTTCTCCAACATTCTGTTATAGTTGGGATCAAAAATATCCCCTCAAAATCTTAGGTATTCAGAGGTGGAGCTTTTAGAAGATCAGATCACAGGGAATCCAAATGTATCACTGTATCAATCCATTGATGAGTTTATATGTGCTATTAGGTTGTGGGGGCCTGGTTAGAGGATGAAGATCACTGGGGACATAACCTGGAAGGATGTGTCTTGCCCTGGGCCCCTTTTTGTCTCTCTGGCTCTTCCCCAGACCTTCTCATTCTGCCACAGCCTTCCACTATGCAGTTTCTTCTGCCTTGAAGCTAGCCCTCTGAAACAGGGAGGCAAAATAATCCCTCAACTCCACAGAAGTTCAAACCAATCCTGGCCTCTGGTTGTGGGGTTGGGCCATGAGTTTTAGCCTCCAACATTCTGAGTGTCTCTTGCCAGCCTAATAGTGACCCTCTGATCCTGAAATTCTCCCATGGTTGAGTCTCACCCAGTTGCTGGTTGTCCAGCTGCTGTAGCTCACAATACCCCTGCTCTGTTCCACTGGTGCATTTCTGTGTGGAAGCCTCCAGAGTCATCTGCCTTCACTGTGTCTCTGTAGATTCTAGCCTCTGCTCTCATGCCTTGAGCTGGGAGTCAGGGAAAAAACTCCACCTCTTTTTTCTGAGTTGAGCTGTGTCTCTACTTTTCCTGTGGGATCCATTTCTCCCTTCAGATCCTTCCTGGGTCCCAGTGATTCACCTCCTCTTCCTTCTCTTCCCCAGGTGTTATATTCCAGTGTCAAGATTCTGAATCTTGGAGAAACTGACTTACCATTGCTTGCCACTCTGCTATCCATTTAGGGTTGGAAGAACACAAGGAGAGAGCAGGGCATAGAAAAGAGGTGGAGTAAAGGGTCAGGAAGGGCCCTGGGGTGAGTGGCCAGGCAGGAAAGGCACTGGAGGGAGCAGACCTGTGGGCAAGGCCCGAATGAAACTCTAATCCTCTTATTCTTAAATGAAATATGTCAGATATTCTGTTCCAGCAATGGAAAATTTAACTAATATAAGTCCTCTCACCTCTAGTGTCTATGGTCCTCTCCCTGCTATGCTCAACTTTGCTGATTTGCTGTGAGGCAGTTACTTGTCAAACAAGCCCAATCTACTACATCATCATATCTCAGCAGGCTGGTCACACTGGTTACCTAAAGGGAGGAGGATTCAAATAACAGTAGTTACTATCATTACAAAAGAAAGACAAAAGATTATACACAACCAAAAACATATAATAATATTATGTATAATATTAATGCATGTAATATTAATTCTAGTAAAATTCTATCAATTTTAATACTATAAAGTACTAAAATTTATGAGCACATTATTAGCCAGGTATAGCTAGTTTAAATAGAAAAACAATTTAATCAGAGAATACTGGACAATACCCTGACATAGTCAAATTTGTAAAGAACCCAGATTGGAGGCAGCCTAAAGGCTACTTAGTGCCACCCAGCATGATTGGCCCTGTCTGTGTGCACTGCATCTCGCCTCCCTAGCCGCTGCCAGCAATACCCCTGGAAATCCTTTCTGATGAAACCAACAATGATGGCTATTATATTTTGTGTGTATTTGGCCCACAAAGCTTCACACAGTCATTGAGGCGCAGTTTGACAGTTTGTAAGTAATTCATGATCCAAGGCTGGAATAATAGGTCTGAGTACCGCTGGGATTATTGGTGTGGGTGTTACACCCAGCCTGGGGTGGATAGCCTGAATTCCACTTAAAGGAGACAGACTTCCTCCTGCTGTCACTGTTGCTGGTACTCCTCCCATTTGTTTTTGCTGTTTTGCTGCCTTCTACCACCATGAACTGCTGCCCTCTGCCATGTGCCAGTCTGCCTTGGAGCCAGTTGAGGATAGGCTGAACACTCCAGCAACTGTGAGCTAAATAAACCTTCCCTTCCATATTTTTGGGTGTCAGATATTTGTCCCAGCAGTGAAAGAAGAGTAACTGAGACAATGTCACAGAGAGGAGACCTCTAGATCCATTGTGGTTGTAGATGGGATCTTCTAATCAAAGGACCCAAGGCACCAGGCTATAAAGGAGGCAGAGGAAGGGAAATGCTAACTTGGTCTGTCTCCACAGTGACACACAGGCTCCACCTCACAAGAAGGGGAGCAGGGCGACAGCCAAGGTGAGCCATACTGATTACCTGGGCATACGGAGAAGCTCCCAGGGATGAGGGGCAGCATTCATTTGAGTAGCTGATGTACATAGAGAGGACATTTGCCTTATTTTTTTGTTGTTTTTCTATTATTGTTTTACAATCAAGCCTTTTAAAAAATAGTTTAAAGTTAAAGAAAAGAGAGAGAAAACAAAAATAGCAACCATGTACCTTGTGCCTCTGGGGCTCAGCCCCCAGAACATGATGGGCACAGTTGGAAAGTCACCTTGACTGCCCAGCCTGGGCATCAGACTAAAGAGCTGGAGAGCCTCAGAAACTTTGTCTGTTTCAAAACTTCTTTCATGGTCTGGTAGCAGAGTGAGGAAACTGCAGCAAAAAGGTAGAAAGGGTGGGGAATTGGGAAAACATGGCAAATATTTTCTGCATGCTCCCAAATACCAGAGAGTTCACTGAGATGGATCACTTTCATCATGAAAACACCAGCAAAGGAGCCCAAGAGACACCGAGCCACTCACTCTGTGTGTTCTGAGTGGCCTTTCTTAGAATAGGCAAGTACCTCTCAAAACACAAAAATGCCAGCTCCATTGTCTAGGGTCAGCATTCTTGGGACCTGGAGGATAAATTCCATTAACTTTTTCTCCTGGCTTTGCATTGCCAAACAAAGTTTCTGGTCAACCTCCTTTACATTCCAGTGACTTTACCTCCTCACTGTCCTCCAAAGAGAGTGTGGCTTCTGCCTGCAGATTCCCCATCTCTAAATGATCTTTACAATCATCTTCAGGAAAGCACTTTCTTGCCCATGCGTACAATAAGAATGCCTGAGACTTGGTTCTAGTCTCAGGTACGATGTCGATTTGAGGAAGAAATGTTTATTCTTTGGGAATAAATATAGCAGAGCATCTGCCAAGTGCTAGGCACACTTCATAGCTGCATAGGAGGCAGATAGTGTGGACAGCACAGGCTAGAAAGATTAAGAGGCAGTGGCTTTGTCCCACTAACTTTGAGATCCAAGCAGAAATTATCGCAATACACAGAACTGATGATGTAAAAGGAAGGTGGGCAATTTTACCCACCTTTTATCCTGCTAGAAGGAGAGAAAAGATTGTCTGGACAGAATGGCAAGGACTGGGAGATTCTTCTCAGGTTCCCTGATCAGCTGTTCTGAAATAATCTCTCTCTTTCTGTCTGTCTCTGTCTCTCTCTCTCTCTCTCTCTCTCTCTCTCTCTCTCTGTTTCTGTTTGTCTGTTTGTCTCTGTTTTTTTTTGTGTGAGCACACAGACTTCCACCTCTCTGCCATTACAACTTAAAAAATTTTCTTTTAATTTTTCATTTATTTGGTATGTGATCTTCCTATGCATCTTGGACTCATAATGATCCCTCCGTTTCAGCCTCCCCAGCACTGGGATTACAGGCATTTGTCACCATGCCTGGGTTTGTTGACTGGCACTGCACCCTGGGGTGGGGCCAGCATGGCATGTGGTACTGGGGATCAAACCCAGGTCCTTGCACTTGCCAGGCAGGTGCTTAGACTGCTGAGCTACCTCCCCATCCCTGTCATTGAAGCTTGAATTAGGCCAAGCTAGGAGACCACCCTGATTCAAAAAGGAAAAGAGAATAGCTGTTGAGAGTCCCTCATACCGATTCCTGAGAGCAGTTCAAGAGAGGTGAGAGTCTTTGGGGGTTGGTGGGTCTGCTGGCCATCATCCACCTCCCTGCCACCATCGTGCCCTCTAGATCTGAGAAAACCTCGTGTTTCATGAATGTAAAGATTATTCATGGTTCCCTAACACATTCTTCAAGCCAGAGAGCTACAGATTAAGCCTTGGAAAATGTGAGAATAGAGACTCATACTGCAGAGGGCCTGTCATGAGTAAGGAGCACATGTAGCAAGGATTTTATGCTTCCATGCCAACCAAGACTTATCCCTCATAACCAAGACATACAAATTTTACTGTTAGATTTCCTATCTGGTGTCCCTGGCCATCCCTGTGGAGCTACTGGTATCTCTGTAAAGGCTAAAAAGTGGAAATACTTTGGAGCATCTTACAGCCTGGAGGGAAAGGGAAGAGGACTGGACTGGCTTCCATTCATGGTGTTCTCACCAGTAAACTGTGACCTGACCTTCTTTGGACCTTCATTTCCTCATCTATGAGCAAAGGAAGAAGTTGTCATAAAAATGCAACATTAAATGCCTCCAGGGATGGGCAAGTGATATAAATAGTGAAGCTGACCTTTGTAGCTGGCTAAATGAAGAATGTGACCCCGTCTAAGGGCACTTCACTCCTCCGTGCATTTTGTGCAGTCAAATAAAATGTTTCTGTGGGTGAAATTTAGCTGGTAGCCACTAGTTTATCATCCATGGCCTTGACGCTTTCTACTTCCAACAGCGTACTCCATGGGAACCTTCTTTGAAGGGCAACATTTTCAATACTAATTTGGTCACTGCTGCCACAGGCAGGAGCCTCCACCATATTGTGAAGAGGTCCCCCATAGGAGACAGCATTTATAGCTCCTGCCCCTCAAGCCAAGTTGTTATCTAAGATCAGTCAGACTCTTTTCAGGAACTTTCCATAGAGTTCTTCTGTGACCTGGGGAGAAGTTTCTGCATTTCATCTAGGGGCAGACTTGTCAGACAAGAAGACTGGGGAAGACACAAGGTTCTCTTCAGTCATCAAGTGAGGCTTTCTACAGAGACAAACATGGAGAGAAAACACTTCCGCATTCTCTCTCCAGGGATTATAAAATGAATCTCCCCAAGCTATCAGGAAGGCCTGCTGAACCTGTGTATACATGAATGCTGTCTCTTCCCCTCAACTCAGATATAAAGTACCTGGTTCCCAGGCCAAAGCAAATATCAGGCTAGACATGACTGAACAGAAAACTCACACTCTCACTCCATGTGGGCTCAGCCTCTTGAGCAGCATAAATAAGGCATAGTAGGATTCTCCCATGATCCCTAGTAAACATGTGCTAATTTTTGTAACTTAGCAGCCCTTTTTCTTTCTTCTTTAAGGAAGCAAGTTCCTAGGAAGAACTGTCTCTCACCTATGCTATTTAGGAGAGCCCCTCCTTATATTCAAAATGGAGTCATCTGCATATTGAATCCTCCATAGTTCTAAACTGGCCAGGAAAGAGCATGGAACTAAGCCATCGAGCCTCAGTGAATTTTAGAAACAGTTCAGCAACAACCAAGGTCAAGAGATGTTCTTTTATTTCTCTTTACAATGGTTTGTGAAGACTAGCATTTCTGTCACCTGCTATCAGCAACCCCTCTACCTCACTCTGCAACCCAGAAGACTACGAGGAATTCCAGAATTCAACATCTAGAGGACAAGACCTGGAAGACCCACATTCCTCAGTGACTCTGGAAAATTAATTCTGTTTTTACACCTGGAATCTAAGAGAGAACACTAACAGTAACACTTATTCAGTCACATCACAAGCCCATAATACACACACACACACACACACACACACACACACACACATACACACACAATCACCCATGGCACAAATCCTGGGAAACTATAATTTGATATTTGATACACAAATTTAAGCTTCTTCAAAGAAAAGGAGAATGAAACACAAATACTTCATCATTCAGAATTTAAAGTAGTGCATTACAGCTCCCAGAATCCAAAGCAGGAACCATTAATCTAAAGGGAAGAGACAGGAAATAAAATGTAAGACAATAGATTAACAGCCTCTTTAAGATTTAAGATGGTTCACTTTGAGAAAAAGAAAAAGGGGACTTGAAGTTTGAGCTTATTGTATCATAAAAGGGCAGAAATTTTTCTCAAGCAACTTTTAGTCATTTTGTTGCTCTTATTTTCTCCCCATCAATTTCTTTCAATTGGTTTCTATAGTGCTTCTTGCAGGCATAGACAATCAACACAGATTTGGACCACTGCCAGTAATACATACAATCACAATCCTTTGCTATTACTTAATACTTTTTTTCATGTGGAGAGGTCATCCAAGTGGAAGTCCTGTTGCTATGATTAATTATAATAATAGAGTGAAGAGGCAGAAGAACTGGAGGAGGAACAATGGAGGGGATCCATTACTTTAAAATGTTTCTGGATTTATCTGAAAACACAGATGATGGAATAAAGAATAATGGGATGACAGGGAGATAATGCATGCTATGGGTGAAATGTCGTCTTCATAAAAAAAAGACATGGTGAAGTCCTAAGTCCAGGACCCCAGATTGCGACCCTAGTTGTAAATAGGGCTATGGACCAGGTAACTAATTAAGATGAGATCACCCTGGAATAAGGTGGACCCGGGCTCAGGATGACTGGCATCCTGATGAGAAGATGGCTGAAGGCAGATGGAGATGCATGGGGAACGCCATGCAGTCATGAAGGCCAACGCTGGAAGCGGGCAGCAGCTATCCAAGAATGCTGAAGATTGCCGTGGACCACGTGAAGCTAAGAGGAGACCCAGAAGGACTCCTTAGGACTCCAAGGGAGCATCCCTCTGCCAATGCCTTGCTTTCAGGCTTCTCGTCTCTAGACTGTGAGATACTAAAGTTGTGATATTTTAAAATGTCTATAGAGTTTGTTATAACAATCCTAGCAAGCAAATGCCATGAAGTCTTAACCTCTGATGAACCCCCAAATACACCTCCCCAGCTGTGCATACATACTCCGTCCCCACCACAATGGGAGAGTGAAAAGGAAGTGAGGAAGGCTGTGAGGTAGCTCGGCTGATCTTACTTCCCATCAACAAGCCTCTCAGGGGAGGACACTGATGAGCCGAGCCAGGACCTCACCTCCATCCAGGCCAGGTGTGGGATCTGTGCTGTGGAAGAACAGGCTCCCAAATCCTTCACACTTGCAGTTGCTGTTGAATGGCGAGCACCCCTTGGAAAGGCTGGCAGAGCCTGACACGGCTGCATTTGGCTCAGAACAAATGTCAGACATCCTAATACGACAGAGTCCCTCATCAGGTGCCCAACAAGCAAATCAAGGAGGCCACCTAAGCACTCAGAAGATTAGGAGGTGCTGGGGCTGCAAAGCCTTAGCTGGAGTCTCTGATATAGGTGTGAGTCGAGAGCCCAGGGGCTCATGATTCGTTAGAGTCTGCAATTCTACTGACTGACTGCATGTTCCTGCAGAAGCACTGAAGACTGGGAGTCTCTAGGGGGATGGCAATTCTCAATTCCATCCCCAGGCCTCTGGGAGGTCAGAATTCAATTCCATGCTGGTTTATCCATCATCTGCTATCACCATCTGTCCCCCAGTCAGCACTGCTCTAGCAGATAACTGGCAGCAGGGACCACACTTCCAGCAGATGAACACAGTCATGCTCTGAGAAGAAATACCCCTGCACCAGGTGTGTACTCCAACAAATGTGCACGCTTATCTACACACTCACCCCCAGACATGCTCAGGCCCCTCTACACTGCTGACACTCAGGCCTGCAGCACAGACAGCCACACACCTTCACAAAGATTCACGCTGCCACACAATGCAGTTCATTTTCTGTAGGAGCCTGCCCTTCTGGGAAGGCTATGGGCCATATCCTTCTCAGCCAGGCCATGAAGGCCACTACTTCACCACCCTCTGAATCTTGTGCACCTCATGTCCCATCACTCATTAAAGAGTTTAAAATCCGGGAGAAAAAAACCAAACAGCTATCACAAAAAAATCCCAAAGACAGGGGTGGATTGCAAGCCCGGAAAGTAGAAGTGGAGAAGGGAGTAGGCCAAGACAGGGAGGATCACTGCCCAAAGGTCAGTGACACTGGATGCGACAATTGGGACTCAAAGCAAGAGGCATGAGAAGGCGCAGCACACACAGCCACAGGATGGGAACAGACCCACACATATACCCTCACAGACTGCACAAAAAGCGGGTGTGAAATACTTAGCAACAGAGACCCAGAGAAGTTGCCACAACAGAGAATAGAGAGGGAAATCAAGAGAAAAGGCGGTCCCTCCCCCACCCAGTAGGCTTTCCTGAAGTCACACTGCCATCTTGTGGCTTTTCACATACCATCACTAAAGCAAGCTGCCTTTGCATAGAGGCATTCCAACCTCTGTCCTGAGATACAGGTGAAAATCAATGCTTTACATTTTTTAAAAAAGCATGCTTAAAGTAACAGACAGACAGAAGTATAAAATACAGATGGTGAAATGTGGTAAGAAATACTGAGATGGACCCCGATAGAATCAATAAAACTTTATTGGGGCATGGTTAGAAAAAAAGAAGCAAATACTAACATCTAAGAAATCAGAAGGTCGGGTACATAAAACCCTGTTA
Source organism: Octodon degus (assembly GCF_000260255.1). Classification (NCBI taxonomy): domain Eukaryota; kingdom Metazoa; phylum Chordata; class Mammalia; order Rodentia; family Octodontidae; genus Octodon; species Octodon degus. Next base: position 1,092,269 of record NW_004524659.1, on the reverse strand, counting down.
TATGATTATATTCCATGTATATCTTTAATACTTTGTAATTATAAATAAAATTCAAGACAAAAATATTATGATTTTAAAAGATTTAGAACCCTGAGAAACAAATAGTCTATCATTCTTTACTCTTTTGGAGACAGCCTGCATGGTTACCAATGTAGGACCTCGCCTGGTATCCAAGGAAACTGTGGCTCTGCCTTTCTTCTCACTAGCAGCAAGGGGTACTTCCACTCCCCTTGACTTTGAGCTTGGCCACTGACTTGCCAGGGGACCATCAGCAGATGTGAGCTAGGCCGGGATGTAAACATGTTGCATCCCTGGGTTTGCACTCTAAGGTCTCTGATAGCAGCAAGAAAAGAGCACCCCCTCAGCTAACTCACTGGCTCAAGGGAGTTGATATGTCTGTACTCGATCTGACCTTGACATTGTGAGCCAATTGCCAGCCAGCCTTCAGAAGAGGGAGAAGAAGCAACTGCTGCCCTAAGTCACTCACTGGGTGGTTGTTACGGTGTGTCGTTGTGACAGTAGGTAAGTGATACCCCTTCCCTTTTCATCTTGGCCAGTGCTGTCACTAACTCCAACCCTACAGCTGATTGTCACACCAGGCCCAGCCCCTGGCCTGTGAGTCTTCAAAACCAATCCCAGCTCTGCTACTTTCCTTCTCAACATTCCTCAGCAATCCAATGAGCCATAAACACTCTGGCTCTGTATGGCCTGGATCTGATCGAATCCAATCAATTTGTCAACATCTTCCCTACACACACTATGCTAACTAAATAATTCTTCCTGTGATCTAACTATACCAGCCCCGTTTCCATATCATACATTTGCTCCTCCCTGAAACCTCATCTAGGATACACTCTCCATTCTAGATGAATCTTAGACATGTTCCAAGCCCCATTCTTCTGAAGAAGCTTCTCTCTGAAATGTAAGGCAGCATTTGTTTTTCTCCTTCCAGCACCATTTCTCCACCTTTTCTCCTACTTATTCAGCATGTGATGTTCCTTGGCCACCTATTTCTCCTCCGCTATCTACACTTCAGTTTGAGTGAGACTCAGTCTACTTCCTCAGCTCCAAATGGGTTGCCAGGGCCATCTGGGAGGAAGTTAGAGCTTTCTGGCCAGCTGTTGGATCCTGTATATGGGAATACGACTCAATCAGAGAAATAAGAGCCTGGGATTTTTGGTGTTGGGAAAGGAAAGTCCTCTTTTGTCTGAAAAACCAGTCTGGAGATGCTGCTAGCCACATTTGGTGAAGAAGCTTGCCTGAGAAAGACACCAACAGAGAGGAATACAGACCAAGATGGGGAAGGACAGATTCCTGGTGGGATCTTAAATTAAGCAGGATCTTAGCCTTCTAGATAATGAGCCAATGAATTCCCTTTGTCACTAGGTCTCTTTCAAACTAATGCACACCTGCCTGGCACATCCTGACAGGCAGGCGGATAGACATCTCTTCTCTGAAGACCAGGCTTCTCACAAAATCAAAACCCTCAAGAATCCAACAGCCTAGAAAGAAAAACTGCTTCAGACAGAACTCTTAGCTATCTACTGAGAATTGTACACACTGTCTACTCAGCCAGGAAGCTGTAGGAAATTTCTCTGTCCTCTGCGCACCTTGCCAGGGCCTCACAGGGAGTCCTGCACATAACATATGCCCCAAAATTATTTGTTGATTGGCTAGGTTTCCCAGGGAAAGATAATCCACCCTATTTGTTTTGTTCAGCGAAGCCAACTGATTCTAGTTTTTTTCAAGATATTTGAAGCTGGTCCCTGACACCATAGAAATCACCTAGTAGGTGTGCTTCGCTAGCTGGCTCTCTTGTTGCTGCAGACTGCGACCCGTGTGCCCTACTACACGTAGCAACACACACATATACATATAACCACCATGCTCAGCTTCTCATAATTTCTTATTTTTAAATCATCACTTGGTGATGTGTGATGGTAGAGGCCTGCACCCCCAAACACTCTGGATGCATGAAACAGAGGGACCACAAATTGGAGCCAAGCCTGGGCAACTTAGTAATTTGGCAGGACTCTGTTTTAATATAAGTATTAAAAAGGGCTGGGGTGTGAGGGCCCTAGGTTCAATCTCCAGTAAATAATTAATCAATCAAACAGAAGTGGAAAGAAGAGTAGGGAGCAAAGTCAGAGAAAGACAAAACATAAGCTTGAATTGCCTGTAAATAAGCCTTGAGTAATTCAAATTTTTAAACAAATCATATATTCTTGACACTATGCCTGAAAAATGTTTTTCACATAAAAAGAAAAGGGCCCTTGAGCATGGATTTCTACCACAGACTTCAGCAGTGAGGTAAGATATATTTAAGAGATAGGCAGCCGCGGAAAAGTTTAGGTTCTCTCAATTTCACAGCAGGAATGATGACTAGAATTGGAAGTCATTTTGCATGCTTCTCCTTATTTCCAATCCATTTATTCAAATAAAACAGACAAGAGAATTTATTTCACTATCATTTAGCTTTCTTTAAGCAAAGAGGAGCCTTCCTGTGTCAAAATCCACTAGGCCTCCCTCATAAAAAGAAAACAAAATCACAGAGATTCCTGCTCCTTCTGAGGCCCACACTAGTTCCAATATCCTACTTACAGGACTGAGGGTAAGAGCAAGCAGTAACTTAGCAGGAAACAAAAACCTCTCCCAGAGTTCTGAGCAATAGGCAACACACGAGGCAGTGGTATATTAGCCCGATGCTGTCGCTCTACTGCTCAGCCCATTCCACAGGGACCAGTGTGTGGCGCAGGTGGTCAGCCAGGGCATGGCCACTGGGAGCTGCCTGGCCTTCTGCAGCTGTTCAGTACCACAAAGCCTCAGCTCCTTCACTAAGTGTAGGGAATGAACTACATCTCCCGGAGTAAGTCTTTCTTCAAATTCTGCATATTGTCTGGGAAACAACCTAAGTAACAGATGATAGGAAAATGGCCAGTTGAACATAAGCATTTACATGCACAGGAATGGTTTCTGGTGATGGGAAAGATGGAGTGGAGTCACATTACAACCAAAGTAAAATCTACTGTTCTTGACTCCCTATCCAGCGCTTTTTCTGCTGAGTGAGCTCCATCTTAGCATACAACACAGGTCACTGGATGTCATGAATAGGTGCCCTGGTGATCTTCTGTAGCTGGGTTCCTGGGTCCCTTTAGAAAATAGTTTTAATCTGATACCTTTTGTTACATCTACAGCGTCCAGGCTTTCTGTGTACACAGCACGTGTCCTATATTTATGGTTCTGTCCTGTGTAGTGTAGTGACTTTATCAAGCTGTTCCCAATGTGCTAATAATCTGGTTTGGCCTCTCCATTTACTCCACCTGCTTTGGCTATAACAGGGCCTCACATGTGACACAGCTGACACTGATTGGGCAATTACTGCACAGAAGGCCCCGTGCTCTCCTCATGTAATTTTCACAAAAAGCCACATGACATTTGCAACCGTTCCCATATTACCAATGAGCAAACAATTCGCCCAAGACCAAACCAGAGAAAATGCCGAGATCAGGAGTCAGAACCGTGCTCCGTGCAAGGACGGTGAGGAGTGGAAACGTGACAAATGGATCAGAAGTGAGGGCCATTTCTCTCGGCTGCTCAGACTGTGTGCAGGGACCCCCGAGGCACTACATCTGCAGTGCTCTGTGGAGGACTGTTACAAACAGGCTGGAAGTGGCACAGTGGGTGTGGGGCTGGGCATGGAGCCCACTGGGCTCAGAGCAGGCGAGAGGGCTAAGAGAAAAGTCACAGTGCTCGAAACCATAGAAGGGGCAGGAAGAAACTATAAAGCTTGAGTTTGGGGGACCGGCAGTGTACTGGGTGGTATGATGCCCTTCCTAGGCAGAGCAAACTACAAAAGGCACAGCAGTCACCAGCACTTTTTGAGGCCCACAAGAATATTTTAATTAAAAAAAGAAGAAGAAAAGTGGGCTTGGGTGTGCAGCTAAGTGGTGCAGCCCACGTGCAGTATCACAAGGCCCTGGGTTTGATCCCAACACAGCAACAACAATATTAAAAATGAAATATAATACTAAGACAAAGCAGTGGATCCAGCCTGGATTATGTTCACCTTTCACCAACTCACCTATGAAACATAACTTGCAGTATTTCTTATAGAGGAAGAAACCCATCAAGCAGCTCTCTCAGGCCCAAAGATGTCAGACAGTGCAGCCCCAAAGTGAAGAGTGTGCCCCCGCCCTGGTACAGGGCTCTTTCTTGGGATAGACTGCTTTGCCTGGCTTCTGAAAAGCAGGGGAATCTCTTCTTCTGCACTTGATAAGGTGAATGCTAGTGCTTGCTTGTGCACTCCCTACACTTGCCCCTAGTTCTGCTTCCAGCCTGTACTTGAGAAAAAGACAGCTAAGAGTCAACCCAAGCTTGTCTGGCATTTCCCTCTATGATTGCTGAGAGGAAAGTCACCAGTGCAGGAAGGAGAGGAAGGAAGGCAGTGAGAAGAGGAGGAGAGGAGACAACAGGTGACCACGCTGCGGGTTGGCTAGCCCACCTATCAGCAGCTGTGCTCTGAGGTGAACCCGCCACCCCTGTCCATGGCCACAATGCTTCCCCAAGGACCTGGAATTATTTGGGGGCTGGAATGAAAGGAAAATCAGGTCCAGAAAAATAAACACAACACACACACACACACACACACACACAGACACCTACTCCTAGACACACATATTTATGCACATTGGACTGCAGGGAACATCACATATATACACACGGACTAAAACTCAATGCATACACATAAGTACACACAGAGGAAAGGATTAAAAATAATTATACATTGAAATAAGCAAAAAAAAAAAACTGGGGCAATGTTTAGCAGGTTCTCTAGACAAAAGGTTAAAGAATGCAGAGGCATCAGAGGTCTCAGGTAGTCTGACTTCCTCCTGTAACAAGTAAAATAAGCTAAGGAAAGACGAAGTCAGTTCAAGGTCACTCACTGTGCCAGTCAAAAGCACAATTTTTAATGGTGGAACTGCAGGCATCAGTGAAAAGATAAGAGTTTTTCTCAGGGCTGGGACTGTTGCTCCGTGATAGAGTGCTTGCCTAGCATGCTCAATTCTCAGAGTGCGCGTGCACACACACACCACAACACACACACACACACACACACACGCACGCACACACACATTCTCACATTATGAAGCATCAGCCTCTTTACGAACACTTGAAGCTGAGGAGAAGACCCCCCTCTTGCTCCAGTTCCCTGTAACTCATAAATGTACACACCCATGCTATAAGAAAGAAATCTCCCTAAGAAGGCAAGAGAACATTCAGAGGAGTCAAGTCGCTCTTGCTCAAGGCTCTGAATAAAATATATCGGTCCTATTCCAAATTCATAGACTGCTAGAGCAGAGGTAATTGAAGCATTCAGGAAGAGCTTAACTGGCAGGTCTGATGGCCTCCCTCCCTGCTCTCTCCTGGGGGCCCCTTTCTTGCATAACTTGAGCAATAAATATCAAGAGGGCTTGGTTCTCCAACCTCCCCCCAGACTCACTCACTGTACTCCTATTTCTTCCTGGTCACACTTTTTCCAGACATTCTTTTTTAAATGTAAAAGTTGCTGAGAAGCCCCCAGTGCTGGACAGTGGTTTTCTGAGAGAGTATAAATTCATGCTGGCAAGGGGCCGTAGCCTATCATCTTCAGAATGGCTGAAGACGCTTGGGGTGATTAAGACCCAATTTGAGTATGGATCCTCTGAACTCTCTTTCTGACTAGTCCCTGACCTTGGGTTCTGTCTTTGGGCTTAATTAATCAAGGTTTAGTCAAAATCTTGCTGGGTCCATTCTGTGAAAAATCCTCAACTCGATATCTAAGCAAATTTCCCAACCCTGGATATATTACCACCTCGGCTGACTTCAGCAAAATCAAATAACTTTAGCCAGAACCCAACTTCCACCTAATGGCTTCCCTCTTAATACGCCATCCACTGACCCTCACCTTGCTCTTCGGACATAAATATCTCTCTCCCCCATTACAAAAGCTGTTATAACAATCCTCCTAAATAAAATTAGCCTTAGTATGCTGTAAAAAGTCTTGGGAATTTTTTTTTCTTTTAACAGAGGAAAGAAACTTCATAGTAAACAGAGCCTAAAACAGTTTTTCTCAAGCAAAAACATGCCCCGTTGGGTAGGGAAGAACACATGCCGCAGGAGGAGAAGATCTAAAGGAACAACTGTGACAAAGGGATCTGACCTCCCCTAGCAGTCCCAAGAAGCAGATTTCAGGTCAAAGTGAGCTAGAAGTTAGCAGCTGGGTAGTAGCATTAACCAGAAGAGAAACCTACTGTGCTGTAGAGGAGAAAGGGAGCTGTCCTGCATTTTAGAATTAGAATATATGAATATTCACTAGAGGCCTGGTGAACATACCATTAGCTGAAGAATTGGACTTAGGAAGGGTTCATATGCCTCTGATTGCTCCATGTTAGTGGTAATTGTCTGGTAAAGACCAATACCAGATACAAATGAAGTAAGAAGTAATTAAGGACACGCAAATGCAAAGTTGTAAGAACTCCAACCTGGAGTAGAGCTGGTGGTGATGGTGTCTAGAAGATTGGAAAGGACAAATAGCAAGCTCCCTGGCAAGGATTTAGGGAATTAGAGAGATGCAAAGGTGCCTCAGGTGAAGTGCGTTTTGAAATGCATGTTTCCGTATCCATCTCTAACAATGAATGGAAGCATGATGGGGGAATTGACAATGCTAATGTCTGTCTAGCACAACAGACGGTCCAAGAATATTAAGCCATAGATATATATGTAATCATCCGACGAACAATCTACCAAAGAAAATAACACTATCACTAATAATTGCTGAACACTTAATATGCATCAAGCATTATTCAAACTACTTTGGCTCAAGCCTAAAATGTTGGATCACAGTGAAATGTTTCTTATTATAAATAACACTTTAAATAGATGACCAATGAGTCCAAGGGCCATATTGTTTCTAGCGTATTATTATTTGGAGTAGAGAGTATCTGAAAAAAATTTAACAAAATTTTCCACAAAATTATTTGATTTAGAAATCGCATATTAATAATTTCATGGATATTTTTGTTTTGAAATGCTGTGCTCCTAGAGACAAATTTTGGGTTGACCAGATAGCTCAGCAGACTGAAATGCCTGCTTAGGCAGACACGGGGACTGGGGCTGGATCTCCAGTACAACCACCATGCTGGTCCCACCCCCAGGGCATGCTAAAATGGCAATTGAGGCTGGGCGTGGTGGTGCATGCCTGTAATCCCAGTGCATCGGAGGCTGAAAACAGGAGGATCACTATGAGCATGATCTCTGTGGTAAGACCCTGTAGACCTTATACTAAAAAAAATAAAAATAAAAACACAAAAATTTAAGGCATTGGTTTCTATCATTATTGGTTTCTATAATTATTTAACTTCATATATGAAAAATAATTGCAAATTTTATGTTGACATATTTTGAAAATATTGGGCTCTCTAATATACAATCTTAAATTATAAACAAAACTGGGAGGACCAGCCAAATAGCTCAACAGACTAAAGAGCCTGCTTAGACAGGCACAGGGACCAGGGTTCGATCCCTTGTGTGCTGTGCTAACCCCGCCCCTGGGGTGTGCTGAGACCCCAGCTGAGACTGGGGGTGGTGGTGCATGCCTGTGATCCCCGCACTTGGGAGGCTAAAAACAGGAGGATCACTACAAGTCACATCTGAGTCGTGAGAATCTGGAGTCCTTACTAAAATACATTAAACAACAGCACCAAAAAAAAAAAAAAAA